>NC_136057.1:1906560483-1907127983 GCF_964261635.1 Lissotriton helveticus | reverse complement strand
TGCCTTTTGTAGGTCTCAATATATGTGCTCCAGTGGATTTTGAGAAATTAACGTTTAAAAAAAGATATATATCTGTAACAGCGGACCGGGCAGCGCTCCAGTACGCGTACTTTTCGCGCAACGGAGCTTTGTGAAGCGAAGCTGATTGGTTCTCCGGCGTCTGTAAACATTCCAAACAGTCCGTAGCGGCCGCCATCTTGTCTCTCGGTAGGATCGAGAGACAAGCGGAGGCCAAACCGAAGGGGCAAATGACCATAAGGGGGCATAGTAGATCCTCCCTGACCGTTTAGGTTTGATGTGGAGGTTTTAAAAGGGCCCCGCGGGGCAAAAAAATAAATAAATAATAATAATCGAACAGCTGAATGGATTTGCACGAAACTTGGCAAAATTGTAGGGACTGGTAGCCCGATGTGCCTTTGCTAGATCTCAATATATGTGCTCCAGTGGATTTTGAGAAATTAACGTTAAAAAAAAGATATATATCTGTAACAGCGCACCGCTTCGCGTACTTTTCGCGTTACGGAGCTTTGCGAAGCGACGCTGATTGGCTCTCCGGTGTCTGTAAACATTCCAAACAGTCCGTAGCGGCCGCCATCTTGTCTCTCGGTAGGATCGAGAGACAAGAGGAGGCCAAAGCGAAGGGGCAAATGACCATAAGGGGGCATAGTAGATCCTCGCTGACCCCCTAGGTTTGATGTGGAGGTTTTAAAAGGGCCCCGGGGGTCAAAAAAAAAAAATAATAATAATAATCGAACGGCTGAATGGATTTGCACGAAACTTGGTAAAATATTAGGGACTGGTAGCCCGATGTGCCTTTGCTAGGTCTCAATATATGTGCTTCAGTGCATTTTGAGAAATTAACGTTCAAAAACAAGATATATATCTGTAACAGCGCTCCGCTTCGCGGAGATAAAATTATATCTGTATTACCTAGCTGTTGCTAACACCAGTTAGCGACGGCTAGTAGGAGATAGCGACCATCTTGGGCCCCACTTTGCATGTGAGTGATATTTATCACTAATGACATGCAAAGTGGGCATGCCAAGATGTTAGCGACTGGAAACAGTCGCTAACATCGCTATCTCCTATTATCAACTTTTGGAAATATTCGAGATAAGCGCGAATATCTCCAAAAGCTAGCACCTGCCCTGAGCAGTTCTTAGCCATGTTATCCAATGGGAGGTGGATAACATGGCTAAGAGCATTAGCTCGGTAATGCATGAATATCGCTGAGTTTTCAGCGATATTAATGCATTGCGGTCGTTTTGATCTTGATAATAGCAAGGTTTATCTGCGATAATTTCTGACGGTAAAAAAATCGTTGCTAAGCATCGTTAGGGATAAATATCGCTTAACTTTGGTAATATGCCCCAACGCCTGTTAACGTTCGATTCGAAGGAAATCAGGAAGTGTTGAAAAACATTGTCTGCGCCATCTTGTCTTTTTTCAAATGCCACACTTTTGTCGTGCACGGCAGCCATTTTAGATGCCTTGACCAGACCCACTCTGTGCACGCTGTCGATCCTTAGCATGGCTCCCCACCCTCGCAAGCATCTCCCCCAGGCAGTGGTCACCCCCGCTCTCTGTCTTATGCATGGGTAATAAACCTCCCCCCATCTGCGCTGCTCTTCCCTGAGAATCACACCCTGTGCCCGCCCGACACCTCCCTTTCGCCCTATTCACTACCGCACCCTCTGACACTCCTTTTCCTCTGTGTCCGATTGTCCAGGCTGGTCCTAGGGTATCAGCTAGCCCTGCAGATGTAGTTTATGGCCACAGCTGTAAAGAATCACCCCTCTTCAAAGGAGTTATAGTAGATCAAGGCCCACACTCGATGAGATCCGTCACAGCAGAAGCGTTGCTATTATCTGAAAACCATCCTGTATTGTGATTGGGGAGGGGACCGAGCCTGAAGCGGAAGATTCCAGGGATGACTTTTTGTACATCAAAGTTTTTACAATTATGTGTCACATTAAAAATATATAGCACTCCGACAAAGTAGTAAGATTATAAAACTTTAATAATTTATAAATATATACAAGAAAACAAAAATAGTAATAACATATAAACATTTTTAGGGAAAAACAACGAAGTAGCGGTCGGCTGTGCGAATAGTCCCAAGGCAGCACAACGTCCAGATTTCCGGCCTGGGGCGTCGCGGGGGGTGGGTCATCAGTAGCAAACTGTTGTGCGAATAGTTCCAAGGCAGCAGAACGCGTTGAAATCTAGATGACACGAAAGTGATGTCTAGTAAGTTGCCACCCAGCAAATAACGGCGTGGGGCGTCGCGGGGGGTGGGTCATCAGTAGCAAACTGTTGTGCGAATAGTTCCAAGGCAGCAGAACGATGGCACCAAGGTGATGTCCAGTAAGTTGCCGCACTGGTTTTGGTATCCTACAATGCTGCTCCGAATAACGGCGTGGGGCGCCCCGGGGGAGGCGGCGTGAACGGGCCTCTCCAGGTGGAGTGTCATCTGTTGTAGTGGGGCGCCCCTTTACCGTTTCAGTTGCCATTCCGTCCGTTTTTGGTCCACTGTGTCAAAAGCCGCAATTCAGCTGAGTTGCGCCCACTCTTGCGGTGCAGCGATAGGCGGCTGTCACAGGACTCTCAAAATGGCGGCAGGCTGTTTCCTTTTTGGGCCTGGTCCACTGAAATGGCCCTGGGACACCTTGGAAATCGGACGCTTGTCTGCTAGGTCTTGGACCCCATTCTCGAAAGCGTCCCCTCCGCCTTGAGAATTCATCAAAAGTTTTGGGAGCCCCGACTCCCGCAGGCTTCCGGTGGGGAGCGGCTGCCATGATTGCTCGCGGAATGACCACGACGGAGCCAAGAGATGGTGGTGCTCTCATGCTGACGCCAGCTTCAGTCTGAAACATCCAGAAACAAGGTGGGGCTTTCATCGTTTGGGAAAAAAAAAAAGTTTTCATCCAATGAAAAGTGTTGTTTTTAGGTCATATGATCAAGCCTTCCATCATTAGGAAACCAAAAGTAAAATGAACCAATGAAAAGTTTTATAAACAAGTCACATGACCTGTTATGCGGCATAGGGTATAAAATGCGGAGAAAATACGTTGGCACGTGAGGCGGCGTCAGTAGCGGACCGATGTGCGAATAGGCCGAAGGCAATACAACGCGCCAAGATCCGGATGGCACCGAGGTGGTGTCCAGCAAGTTGCAGCACTGGTGTGGCCATCCTACAATGCTGAAAGTCGGCGTGGGGCGCCCCGTTGGCCTGTGAGTTTGCGTCAGTAGCGGACCGATGTGCGAATAGGCCGAAGGCAGCACAACGCGCCAAGATCCGGATGGCACCGAGGTGGTGTCTAGTAAGTTGCCGCACTGGTGTGGCCATCCAACAATGCTGAAAGTCGGCGTGGGGCGCCCCGTTGGCCTGTGAGTTTGCGTCAGTAGCGGACCGATGTGCGAATAGGCCGAAGGCAGCACAACGCGCCAAGATCCGGATGGCACCGAGGTGGTGTCTAGTAAGTTGTCGCACTTCTGTGGCCATCCTACAATGTTGAAAGTCGGCGTGGGGCGCCCCGTTGGCCTGTGAGATGGCGTCAGTAGCGGACCGATGTGCGAATGGGGCCAAAGGCAGCGCAACAATATTTTCTGATTTGAAGACACCACAAGGCGCTGAGATGCCAAGATCCGGATGACACCGAGGTGGTGTCTAGCAAGTTGTGGCACTGGTGTGGCCATCGTACAATGGTAAAAGTCGGCGTGGGGCGCCCTGTTGGCCTGTGAGATGGTGTCAGTAGCGGACTGATGTGCGAATGGGGCCAAAGGCAGCGCAACAATATTTTCTGACTGACACCACAAGGCGCTGAGATGCCAAGATCCGGATGGCACCGAGGTGATGTCTAAGTTGCGGACTGATGTGCGAATGGGGCCAAAGGCAGCGTAACAATATTTTCTGTATGGAAGATACCACTAGGCGTTGAGATGCCAAGATTCGGATGGCACCGAGGTGATGTCTAGCAAGTTGCTGTACTGGTGTGGTCATCCTACAATGCTGAAACTCGGCGTGGGTCGCCCCATTAGCCTGTGAAATGGCGTCAGTAGCGGACCGATGTGCGAATAGGCCGAAGGCAGCACAACGCGCCAAGATCCGGATGTCACCGTGGTGGTTTCATAGTTGAGAGGCACTTCATCTGCAGTGGGGCGCCGAGATCCGGATGGCACCGAGGTGATGTCTAGCAAGTTGCTGTACTGGTGTGGTCATCCTACAATGCTGAAAGTCGGCGTGGGGCGCCCCATTAGACTGTGAGATGGCGTCAGTAGCGGACTGATGTGCGAATGGGGCCAAAGGCAGCGCAACAATATTTTCTGAAGAGAAGACACCAAAAGGCGCTGACATTCCAAGATCCGGATGGCACCGAGGTGGTGTCTAGCAAGCTATGCAGTTGAGTTGTGTGCGCACTTGCGGCGAATAGGTCGAAGGCAGCATAACAATGTTTTCTGAATAGAAGACACCACAAGGCGTTGAGATTCGGTTACCACCGAGGTGATGTCTAGCAAGTTGCCGCACTGGTGTGGCCATCCTACAATACTGCTCCGAATAATGGCGTGGGGTGCCCGAAGGGGGGGGGGGGGGAGCCGGCGTGAATGGGCCTTCCTAGGTGGAGGCTCGTCTGCTGTAGTGGGGCGCCCCTTTACCGTTTCAGTTGCCATTCAGCTGAGTTTCGGCTGCTCTTGATGCTACAGCGACAGGCGGCTGCAAGAGGACTCTCAAAATGGCGGCCTGTTCTTTGGATTTGGGCCTGGTCCACTAAAATGGCCCTGGGACACCTTAGAACTCGGACGCTCGATTTTTTTTCCTTTCCTGTACTTGCAAAAAAAGGTAAATGCCCGGTACGTTACACGCTTCATCTGCCACGATGAACTCTCCAGAGGAACCGAAAAAAATATAGTTGTGGTAACTATACCATGCATCGTCATATGGAGAGGTGGCACCAATTAATTATAGTGCTGCATAAAAGAGAGATTTGGAGGAGAACCCCTGACCTGCTAGTACATTCATCAAAGAAGTGGCACTGAGAGCTTCAGAGGCAAGGGAAACGGTCCCAAATATTTAGAAGAACTTTGGAAAGATTAAAATGACATGTTTAGATTGTGGCAAATTAATTTCATGTGGACAGATGAGTGTTACTCTAATAAATACAGCATATGAACATCATCATAGTCGATGGTTGGTAGAGACATTTTGACTATATCCTGGACCTGCCCGTCCTCGCCCAAAATGGCGCCGGAATAAATGGGACTCGTAACTCCTTGTTGTGTACTGGTTGCAGAACCTTGAAATCACGAGATACGTATGCAGTTTTGAAGCACATGGCGGGCGGGGACGAGAATTGATTGAATATTTCGACATCCCTATTGATATTAAGTTCTGATGTGTTATTGATTACTGTACTGTTGAAAGTTCGAATTAACGTCACCCATGGTACTTGCCCGCAAATGTATATCTAGATAATTTTATTGTAACTGGCCCTGTCGTATTTTAATTATAAAATGTACGTCCACCGATTCCGTAACTGTTAGACACCTTAGTTCTTGCAACCTAATGGCCCGCCCGTTACGTTCCTCTACAGTGTAAATGTCTATTCATCATATACGATTACAGTTTGCTCCGTGGCAGGCCCACGTGGTTATAGGCTCGTATTTGTATAATGAAATTTTCACAATAAAGGTTTTTAAAAGAAAACATGGTAGTAGTATATACATTGGTAAAGTTTTTAATAATAGTCACTGTTTTAGAATCATTAAAAGGCAAGTGAAATAAAGCAGACCAATTACATGAAGGGTAAAAGGTATAATACGAAGGAACGCAGTAAAGATAAATGGTCAAGGGCTGTTGTGTTTTCTATTCCTGCAACATAAAGTGATCGATAAGAATCTGATATTCAGGCGTATCGGCGACTAAGACAGCAGGTCGACCCTCTTTTGCTCAACGGCTCCGTCATGGGACGAAGAAACGCTCTTTTTCTCGAAAAAAGAATATATTTTACTTGCAGGACAGTTGTAAAATTTCCGGGAAAGTACATTAGCCTGGAACATTATAACATATATTTAAGAAAAAATGATGTTCGGAAGTAATGAAAAGCGTAATTTTTAGGTCATATGACCAAGCCTTTCATCATTACAATAAGAAAAGTAAAATGAACCAATGAAAAGTTTTATTAACAAGTCACATGACTTGTTATGCTTACGTTACGCGCTGCGCGCCCCGGATGACTTCCGGATGCGCTAACGCGGCGCGTCATATGACGCATTACGCGACAACGCAGGTCCAGAATATAGTCAAAATGTCTCCACCAACCAGCGGTCGGAACACAACCCCTTTCAGCAGGCTAAATAGTTCTGTTAAATGACAACAGAAGGGACAGGCAACAAGAACCATCAGTCAAAGAGGGGAGGGCTAGTTCTTCTCTACCGGGTTACATTGGGGCGCTACCGGAACTGATCGAATTGGTAGTCTACAGTGTTTCTGGATGTTTCAGACTGAAGCTGGGGTTAGCATGAGAGCAGCACCATTTCGTAGCTCCGTCGTGGCCATTCCGCAACCAATCATGGCAGCCGCTCTTTATCGTTATTTTGGGCGGGGTGGGTGGCGGAGCCGAGCTGTTTTGCAGCCATCATTGTGTGGAGTTCAGTTCATCTCACTAGTTTTGTATTTGTCATGAGGGGTTGTTCCTAATGTTTCTATTTTAGCGAGGTCAAAAAGAAATCCCATTAGTGGCCTACTGATTTTGCTCGATTCCTTTTCTTTTTTTTTACACGATTTTTCGTTATCTGCAAAGACTAAACAGAGTATTGCGACTCTGTGTTTGTTTGTAAATAGAGAATGAACCAAAGAGAACTAATTCTAAAACAGTAAATACTTGGATAACAATCAATCAAATGGAGAGAGAAGCAGGCACGACGGATTACAACGGGGGCAAAGGCCTGCGTTAACTACCTTTCACTATCTGCAAAGAGAGAGTACTCCTAATAGAAATGAGGGGGGGGGGCACCATTCAAAGCAGATCAGTGTGCATAAACACGAAAATGTTTTCACTTACCATGTACTTGACATTCGACAGCTTATGATATTTGCTATTAAAAAACCATTGAAATTCACTGAAAAAACCATAGGTTATAGACCATATATAGTTAGGAATTAGCATTTACAAAACCTTGAAAATTCACTGAAAAAACCATAGGTTATAGACCATATATAGTTAGGAATTAGCATTTAAAAAACCTTATTTTACTCACACAAAACCATTGAAATTCCATATATAGTTAGTTGCACTAACTATATATCGCGCACCCGCAATCCACTGCTGATCATGTCACATATTACATCATTCATGACATGGTCAGTGACATCACTGATGACATCACTGATGACATCTCAAATGACATCACTGATGACATCACTGATGACGTCTCATTTGACATCATTCTTGTGCTAATACGATAAACCTCTTCAGACTCTAATATAACCTTAGATACACTCAGTGTATACAGACACTCACACACTGCCACTCATCCATGGAGTTACTCACACACCCAGTCAGTCATGCAAAGAAACAATCTCACCTCCATTTCTTCAACTATACAGTTATACACACCTTACTTATTGAAACATATACTAACACATATTTACTCTCTTATACAATCCCTGATACAAGTTCACAATGATCGATACAACCACTCACTCATTCAGTGGCTCTCATGCACAGTTATTTATATATGCCAACTCTCACATGTACTGTGTTTTACATATGTACTTACTATGACATGTAGCATTGAGATATCCATTCACTCATCAATACACTCATGCACACAGCCAACTGCCCATGTAGCTGTTTCCACATGCACTCTTGAACTCATACACCTAGTGAATAAACTGCTCACACATCTATGCACAGAGTCACACACCTTCCAGCCACCCCCACACAAACTCAATCTTCCATAGAAATACTTGGGCAACCAATTAATAACACATATAGCCTCTCGTATAGCTAATGATCAACACATGCAGCAGTTTACATCACAACAGACATAATGATGCACAAATTAAGACAGTTTAGTCACTAGCCCATGCATTCAGTGAGACACATTTAATCACTCACTCATACAGTCAGTCACGCACCTACTAAATCCTTCATCCAGACACTTATACATCCACTCATTCTTCAATATGTAAGACATATTTTAACTTTACAGAAACATACAGTCACTGGATGTTGTCATCAGTGATGTCATCAGTGATGTCATTTGAGATGTCATCAGTGATGTCATCAGTGATGTCACTGACCATGTCATGAATGATGTAATATGTGACATGATCAGCAGTGGATTGCGGGTGCGCGATATATAGTTAGTGCAACTAACTATATATGGAATTTCAATGGTTTTGTGTGAGTAAAATAAGGTTTTTTAAATGCTAATTCCTAACTATATATGGTCTATAACCTATGGTTTTTTCAGTGAATTTTCAAGGTTTTGTAAATGCTAATTCCTAACTATATATGGTCTATAACCTATGGTTTTTTCAGTGAATATATATATATATATATATCACCAGTAGGTAGGACCTATTATCCATAGGAAATCCGCAACATTCTATTTGGAATAACTTTGTCGCCGGTTGATGAATCTTTGCGAAATTTTCAAAACTGGTAGGGCGCTCCCATCCGCTCTTATCCTGAAAGTCTCAGGGTGTTTTGTCAAGTGTGGGCTGAGAAAAAGGAGGGTCCCAAACGTGTTTTCCCGATGCAATTTTCCGTAGCAACCGTTCATCGCGGCTACAGCCCGAACTGCTGAACGGAATTACACCAAATTTGGGAAAGAGGTAGCCCTTGGTTCAGACTTGTGCCTTTTGCTTAAATGGTCTAAATCTGTTCAGTAGTTCCTGAGAAAATCACAATTAAAATCACATATATATCTATGGCCGCGCAGGATCCGCACACCCTGCCAAGCACGAGCTGCATGCTAATTGGCTGTCAACACTCCAAATCAGGAAGTGTTGGCAGCCATCTTGTGCCTCGGTAGAAGTGAGCCATAATAAAGCAGTGAGAAAAACGTGAAAACGTGAAAAACGCGAAAAGGGGGCAGGGTAGAAACACCCTGACCCTCTAGGCTTTCTCAGGGGGTCCCACAAGGACCACCAAGTCCCCAATAAAACGTATTAAAAAAACAAAATCCGCTAAATCCGCGCAGGATGCGTGGATCCTGCCGATAAAAAAAAATGAAGCGCGGGCTCCGGCGCTTTTTTGGTAATTGACCCCCAGGGGGGCAAACTCCCAGGGGCATTTCGAAAATAAAGTGTGGAGGGGACCGTTCCCCCCCCACACTGCCCTGAGGACCGCCACCCCCCGGGGCAAAGTATGAATAATTGCGGGGGTGCACATGGCCCCCGCAGCCCCGGGGACCGCCACCCACGGGGCTTAAAAGTTTAATGATGGGGCCTCTAAGGCCCCCCCAAGCCCCGGGGACCGCCACCCCGGGGCTCTACTTGATTGACATTGCGGGGAGGGCACACAGCCCCCCCACAGCGCCGGGGAACGCCACACCCAGGGCTTTTTTTAAATAAATAAATACCCAGTGTGGGGGGCTCAAGACAGCCTCCTCCCCGGGGCACTAAAGATTGAAATTGGGGGGTCCGTGACGGACCCCCCAGCCCCGGGATCACCACCCCCGGGGCTTTGTTAGTTGTGGGAGTTGTGGAGCCATTGTTGGCCCTGGGGACTGCCACCCCCCAGGGCCGGCTCCTGCAGTGTCCCGGTGTGCCCACCCCTGGGACACTGCTGTTTGCAATGACAGGGCGGGAGCCTCGCGGCTCCCACCCTCTCATTGCAAACTGCTTTGCTTCATTGAAGTGAGAGCAGGGAAACCTGCTTTGCTTCATTGAAGTGAGAGCAGATTGCTTTTCCACGTGGGGAGCAGCATGTTCGCTGCTCCCCATGTGGAAAAGCAATTCCGGCGCCCGCAGGATACGGGGAGACGGCTGGGACCGTGGGGGGGTTGGGGACCCCCCAACGGTGCCCAAAGGGTCCCCAGGTCAATTAAGGCCTCGGGATGGGGCCCATGTGGCCCCCTTCCGCATTTTTTAGATTAAAAAAAATGAGGGGGCAGGCCCTGGGGAATGGGTTTTTAGGGGGCCAAAAAATTGGAAAAAGATGGGGGGCTACACATCTCCCCTTCTTAAAAAAAGAAAAGAAAAAAAAGACCGGCATCGCGCCAGAGGCCACGCCCCCTCCTTTCATCACTCTGCAAACGCGCCCCCTGGTGCTTTTACAGAGGGGATACGATTTCCCCTTGAATACTGGGGGTCCCTGGGGGCCAACTAGCCCACCAGGAACCTCCAGGATGCGCCAGGGGACTGCATTGCAGAGAGGTGTTCTGAGGCCACACCCCTTTTTACACCTCTCCGCAAAGCAGCTCTATGGCACTTACTGGAGGTAGCTGGTGGGCTAGTTGCACCCCGGGGACCCTCAGAATTCAAGGGGAGTTAAACCCCCAACTTAAAACATGCCAAGGGTGCATTTGCACAGTGGTGAAGGCAGGGGACGGGGCCTGAGTTCACATGTGTGCAAACACACCCTGTGGCGTGGTTTAAGTTGAGGAATAAATTCCTTGTCAATCCTAAGGGTCCCTGGGGGCCAACTAGCCCACCAGGTACCTCCAGTAAGTGCCACGGAGCTCGTTGAGAGTGTTGTAAAAAGGGGCATTGCCTCTGAACACTTCTCTGCAACGCAGCACACTGGCGCATAGTGGAGGTACCTGGTGGGCTAATTGGCCCCCAGGGACCCACAGGATTGAGGAGGAATTAATTCTCTAATGTAAAACGCGCCACAGGGCGTGTTTGCTGACATGTCACCTCCGGCCATGCACCTTCCCTCACCACTGTGCAAATGAATCCAGTGGTGCGTTTTAAGTTGGAGAATATATTCTCTTTCAATACTGAGGGTCCCTGAGGGCCAAATAGCCCAACAGGTATCACCAGTATGCGCCAGGGAGCTGCGGTGCAGACAGGTGTTCCGAGGCCACACCCCTTTTTACACCTCTCTGTAACGCAGCTCTGTGACGCCTATTGGAGGTAACTAGTGGGCTAGTTTGACCCTAGGGACCCTCAGGATTCAAGGGGACTTAATCTCCCAACTTAAAACGCGCCACGGGTGCGTTTAAACAGTGGTGAAGGGAGGGGACGGGGCCTGAGGTGACGTGTGCAAACAAGCCCTGTGGCACGTTTTAAGTTGAAGAAAAAATTCCCCTTCCATCCTGAGGGACCCTGGGGGCCAAGTAGCCCACCAGGTGCTACCAGGAAGTACCACTGTGCTGCGTTGCAGAGAGATGGTGCAAGCCATGCCCCTTTTTCCATCTCTCTGCCTAGCAGCTCTGTGGCGCTTACTGGATGTACCTAGAGACCTAGCTGGACTCTAGGGACCCTCAGGATTGAAGGGGAATTATTTCCTCAACTAAAAACGCGCCACAGGGTGTGTTTGCACAGTGGTGAAGCGAGGGGATGGTGTAGGAAAGTGGCTCTATATATTTTGGACCGAAGTAAAATCAGCCGAACTACGAATTACAATTTACTCACCTGTGGGGGGCGCTAGAGGGCGCGCTTACGGAATGGCTGCCTAGACGCGCAGCTCCCGTTCCTTGGCACATAATCCTTCACCGATCCTGCGCCACGGGGTGCTAAATCACCCCAAAAAGGTCGGATCCTGAGTCCTGCATCGTTCCCCACGCTCGCTCCAAGTTTGGCGGCTCTACGTGCTCCGGAACCGGAGATACGGACGGTAGCAGTTTGACCGACCCTGCCACTGGAGCTCGGGCAGGCGCCGGACCGGCTGCTGTATCCACGCGACCCTGGGGATCGCCACGAGATTACAGGCCGCACCTCGCCGCCACAACCTGCGACCCTACTGGGAGGACGTGCGGCGATCGCCGCGAAGGTAGGAGACGTCTGGCCGCCCTGCCCAGAGCTGCGTCCCCCCCCCCTCCCCATCGCTGGTGGACCCTTGTTGTTGGTGCTAGGGGGGGGCTGCTCCTCCCATGCTGGACGGGGCTGCGGCCTGCCCGGACTGATTCCCGCCTCGCTACCATAACTGGCCGGCACAACGAATCTTGACGGACCTGCAGGGTCTGAGGCCTGACTCCACCGCGCTGGGACTTACCCCTGCACCGTGCTCCCTGCCGGCGGGCCCCTACACCGTGGCCACACCAGGAGATACTGTCGGGTCGGGGGCTTGCTGTGTCTCCCTCCTGCGGGGGGGCCCTGGATTGCCCCCCTGTGTGGCGATCCCCGGGGGGCTCTCTTCCTCGCTGCTAGCCGATGCTGTCTGTCCTGCTGGCCTGGATCCTATTGCACTGGAACTGCCACGGGCCCTGAAGCCTGGGCTTTGCCTCGATCAACCCTACGCCACTAGTGTCCTCTAAGTGCTCTGCGCATCTTTTCTCATACATCCACTGTCGCTACTCTGGAGCCTGGGGGGGCGCAGACCGGCGGAGCTCACCGACGTCTCTCCTGTTCTACTCTACTAAAGTACACTGCGGTGGGGCCATCCTGCCCCCTCCCGACTGACCACTCCTTCTCAAGACCATTGAATTGCCCTGCTACTGCCCATCCGGGTTTGTGGACTGTCGCTGGGAGCTGCAATGGGGCGCCCTGAACACCGCCAGCCTAAACTGAGCTTCGACAATGCTCGCAGAAGCGCTAAATCGACGCCGATGAACCCAGGGCCTAGCACATCTTCTCCACAACCCACCCCCCCCCCCCACCCCCGGCCCCTGCGGCGGATCTCACGAGTCTGATCCAAGAGATGCGACAGGGCTTTGCCACTGTCGTGGAAAAAGTGGATGGGGTAACGGCTCGATTGGATGCCCTTGTGCACAAGGTTGACCGCCATGAGGAACGCATTACGACTGCGGAGCAGCGGATATCCGACAACTCGGACACCACCGCGACCCATACGTCGCAATTGGCCAGGATGGACAATTTGCTACGCGTCATAGCGGCGAAGAACGAAGATTTGGAGGCGCGCAGTCGCCGCAACAACATACGCATAACGAATGTGCCGGAATCCACAGCCACAGGCAGAATGGAGCTGTACGTGGAAAAGTTGCTTAGGGGTTCCATCGGAGAGGACGTTTTTTCTCCTCAGTTCATAGTGGAGAGGGCCCACCGATCACTGGCGCCAATGCCCCAGCCTGGCTTACCTCCTAGGCCTATAATAGCATGGCTATTGAACTATCGGGATCGCGACACGGCCCTCCGGGCGGCCCGCACTCAGAAATCGCTGCAGTATAATGGGGTCACTTTTTCAATATATCCTGATTTTACACCGATGGTCCAGGACGAAAGGCGCAAGTTTCTGCCCGTAAAGAAAAAGCTGCGGGAGGCCCAAATTGACTATGCCCTCCTATATCCGGCGAAACTGCGAGTTACCCATCAGGGTAAGCAACGTTTCTTTACTAACCCGCAGAAAGCAGAAGATTTTTGGAAATCTGTGCGTGCAGCGCGCAGGGGCGGGAATGTGCCTGCTGAGGACCTGGAGAATGCTGATGTACCCCCTGAACAACAAGATGACTAACTGTACTTGCAGGATATGTGCACAACGCCGGCCACGCCTGCTGTCTCTCCAACAGCGTATGGAACTTTGGTAGCTGGAGTGATGAGAGAATGATGGACATGCATGGACACTGCACCCCAGTGGTAATGTACGCCAAGGACCACTCCCTTGGCCTTAGTCTCCACCGAGGGTAGTACAGTACTGGAGCTAAGGACCAGGTGGTGGCAGTACGCACTCTATGCTTTACCCCTACTGGGTGCTCCCCATTACATGGTTGTGTTTTTTGTTGCTGCTGTTGCGGTTGGAAGGGAGGTTGGGGCGGGACTACGAGGGTGGGATTCATGGCTACTGGCATGTTTGGGATGCTGGGGTGGGTGGGGGGAGGTTGGATTTTACGAGGCTTTTGTTGCTCAGACTGTATCTTTATCTGCTGATATGGTGTTTCTTTGGGTTTGGGCGGGATGGCTGTGGCTATATCACTATGGCCCTTCGGGCGTTTTCACATATAGACTTGCTTTATCTATGGCGGTATCGAATGCAAGTGCGAGATTGACATGCGTATCGTGGAATGTCAGGGGTCTAAATAATGCTAAGAAATGCAGAAATATAATTGCCTATCTGAACAGACATCATGTGCAAGTTGTTATGTTGCAGGAGACGCATCTGCCTGCTCAGGGCGATGCCACATTTGCGACAAAATGGGCTAGTGCCCGTGTTTTTTCCTCATACTCGACATATGCAAGGGGGGTTGCGGTGCTCATTGCCCGCGGAGTGCCTTTTCATCGTCTCGGAGAGGCGGTGGACAGAGAAGGGCGTTATGCTTTACTGTGGGGAAGAGTTGGCCGTGATGTCTATGTATTTGTATCTATGTACGCACCGAACGTTGATACTCCTGCCTTTTATTCTACGTTGTGGGGGAAGATTGTAGCTGTTGGGGCAAGACATGTTGTATGGGGTGGAGATTTCAACCTCGCACTAGTGCCCCCCATGGATAGGGCGGATGGTGTCAGCTCCTACAAGCCCAAGTCTAGGGAGACATTGGAGGGAATCATGGAGGAGGGTGGACTCTTGGATGCCTGGAGACACCTGCATACCCAGGGGCGGGAAGGGACACACTTTACCTCACACACCGGGACATGGGCGCGTCTCGACTATTTTCTAGTTGACAGAGAGGTTACTGCAGAGTTGATAAGAGTAGAACACCTGCCTAGAACCTTTTCCGATCACAGCCCTGTGTCTATGCAATTCAGCATTCCTGGGTGGGACGATCCACGTCCTCAGTGGCGACTGCGTCCTGATGTGCTTTTGGACAATGTCTTCTGCACTGAGTTGGGTGAGGAGATAGCAGATTTTTTCCCAAGGAATAAAGGCTCGGTAGAATCAGTTGAACACATCTGGGAGGCTTTTAAGGTCACCATTAGGGGCTTCTGCATCTCCAAGAGTCACGGGGTGCTGCGTGATATCCTACAGTCCATAGCTGCACTGGAGCGCAACCTGCGAGCTCTGGAACACCGCATGATCACAAATTCTGACCCACACCTACACGCCACCTTTAGGGAGACACTATCAAAGTTTGAAGAGGAGGCAGCCAGGGAGGCGAAATATCGGGGCAAACACTGGGTGGCTCGGAAATATTGTGAGGGTGATAGGCCTGGAAAAGTGCTCGCTGCAATCACACGACCATCTCGGGTGCACAACACTATACTTGAGCTTACTGACGACACCGGCACTATAGTCAGGGACCCGGCAGAAATACTGTCCACCTTCACAACACACTACTCTTCACTATATACTTCTACGGCAGTGGAACACACCTCATACGCTGAATACCTTAACGAGGTGGCATTATGCTGGCTCAGCGATGGGGACAGGGAGTTTCTTGCGGCTCCTATCGAGCTAGACGAGGTCCGTGAGGCCATCATGTCCCTTCGGAATGGCAAGGCGCCGGGGCTCGATGGCTTACCGGCCGAATTTTATAAAACCTACGTCGACATAATGGCGCCGGTGCTCCGCGAGGTCTTCACGGAATCCCTAGCCGATGGGATACTTCCCCGCTCTATGCGTGAGGTGGTAATCACCTCCCTTCTGAAACCGGATAAAAACCCCACCACCTGTGATTCATACCGACCACTATCCCTCCTAAACTGCGATGTCAAGATTCTAGCCAAGGTCTTAGCCACCCGACTGTCGCTGCTCATGACCAGGTTGGTCCTACCTGATCAGTCTGGCTTTGTGGCGGGAAGGTCTACGTCCCATAATCTTCGCACCCTCTTTGCCTTGCTTCGCACGGTTCACCCCGACATCCCTGTCGCAGCCGTGTTCCTAGATGCCACTAAGGCATTCGACTCGATCGAATGGCCTTACCTGTTTTCGGTTCTAGCCAGCATGGGTTTCCCCAAATTATTTATCTCTTGGGTTCGACTTTTGTATACGGACCCCACTGCGAGAGTGCTAATCAATGGCCGCCTGTCACTACCTAGTGCACTTACTAGAGGCACCCGGCAGGGATGCCCGCTCTCTCCCCTACTGTTTGCCATCGCGGTCGAACCGCTCGCCTGTCGTTTACGGCAGCTACACCGAGAGGGGGCAGTGCTATGTCTGCAACGGCAAATAGATGTGTCCCTATATGCTGATGATATCACATTATACGTTAAACATCCCGAGACGCATCTCAATCCCCTGCTTCGAGAATTCATAATGTTCGGAGGGGTATCGGGTGTCCACATCAATTGGGCAAAGTCGCAGTTTTTTCCCCTCACTGATGCAGTACATGTCTTCCCTCTCGATTACCCACTAGAGTGGTGTAGCGATGATCTTAAATATTTGGGGATTCGTATCTCTCGCGATAGAGATGAGACGTTACGTGCCAACTATGGAGTAGCCATGACCAAGTTAACTGCTTCAGTGGACAGATGGATCACTCTGCCGCTCTCCATGGCGGGTAGAGCCTCACTCATTAAAATGGTGATCTTACCTCGCTTCCTGTATCTTTTCCTTAACATCCCCTATTACCCTGGCGCTTTTTTCTTCAGAACGCTCCGCACGGAGCTGCGCAGGCTTTTCTGGGGTGGCAAATCCCCCCGCTTAAAATGGTCGACGCTGACGTCCCTGATTTTGAAACTTACTACCAATGTGCACAAGCGCACTTTGCCTACCATTGGATGGCTCCAACTCCTTTCATGCCGCACATAGCGGTAGAGGACTGGATCGTACACCCTATACCACTCAACGGGCTGCTGCACTGTCCTGAGCCGTCCGTCACCACTGCGAACACCTCAGTTTCCTGCACATTAGATGCATGGCGCCGCATTGCTAGACACCTGTCATGCCCGTTACCCTACTCTCCTAAATTGCCACTTTCTTACCACCCACAACTATCTCTCTTGTCGGAACGTGGTTTCCGTCAACTATGTGACAAATTACTCATCGCCTGCTGGGGCGACCTGTTCCATGAGAGTAGTTTCAAGACTAAGGAACTGTTCTTCAAGGCACAAGCGCACACCTCCCTTGAACTCTTTTACTACATTCGGCTACGTGCGGGGATGCGGGACATCTTACCTGATTATCCCAATGAACCTGAGACCCTAGCGCCACTGCACTTCCTGCTGGGGTCACAAGACGGGACCCACTTGGTCTCCGGTCTTTACCGCCAAATCCGCATTGCTGCCCCGGAGCCGGACTCTAGTGCTCGGTTGCGCTGGTCTGCTGAACTCGCCATCGACATTACCGATGAGCAGTGGAAATATTGCTGCACGCTCACCTCTCGCGTATCTGCTAGCAGCAGATTGAGAATTATTCACTACAAATTCCTTCAGAGGATATACTATACTCCGGCTCGGAAATATAGGTTCGGTTTGGCTGACAGCGACCGCTGTGAACGCTGCCGTGCTGACCATGCTGATTTCCTGCACCTGGCATGGGGCTGTCCTCAGGTTGCTCATTACTGGCAGTTGGTTGTGGAGGCTATTGCGGAGATGGTGGGTGAGGCGGTGCCCGCAGACCCCTTGGTCGCCATACTCGGATACACGATGCAAATGCCTAAAGGGTGCCGGAAATTTGTTGACACCGCCTTGCTCTTCGCCAAGCGACGCGTTGCTTGCCGCTGGGGCAGAGGAAGAGCGCCTAAGTTTAAGGACTGGCTTACAGATTTGACATATTGCCAAGATCAACACACCACTTTTGCCGAATTGGTACCCCTCTCTTGCAGGCCCAGAGATATTTGGGAACCACTAATGCACTATCTGCTCACGCGCCCGGACGACGATGCACGCTCGGGCGACCTGCCTCCCCCTCCTCAGCGCGCTAACATCCCTCCCGGATCGCAGCCCCTTGATACCTCCTGCGACATCTGACTCTCCTCGTCCCCACACGCTCTCATGCCCCTGCAACGTCCTGTATGAACTAGGCCGCCCAGGCGTGGCCTGACCCACACCCCCCCTCCTCTTTGGGCATGACTGTTCTCTTTTTTCTGCATCAACAGCCCGTTTCACGCTCTTGCTAGATGACACCCCGTTTTATATTCTGCATCTATAGGACACACCTTTGCAGGCTTCTGCCACACTGGGATAGCAGTCCCAGACATCAGTTCCGCCATGGGCTGCGGCCTGCCTGACCCACCTTGCTGCACCACTCATCATTTGCACTTTAGTACAGTCACATACGGCCTCGTAGTTATAACCTGAGTTGGGAAGTTTTGGGTTCCTGTTTTGAAAAAAAAAAATAAAGGAGAGGGATTTCATCTCTCGACTACAAAACCCTGTTCAACTGCTGCTTATCCTTGCTTGTCCTACTCCCCGGGCTGCAGAACCAGCATCATGTATGTCTTTTCTATACGCCGCCGGGCCCCCGGGATGCCGGCTACTGGGCTGTGTACTGTTCATAACTTTTGCTGCCAGCCTCCGGGTTGTAGGCGGACCAAGCTGTGTACCATACTCTGTTTACTCCAATAAAGCAGGTTGAACCCAAAAAA
Organism: Lissotriton helveticus; assembly: GCF_964261635.1. Classification (NCBI taxonomy): domain Eukaryota; kingdom Metazoa; phylum Chordata; class Amphibia; order Caudata; family Salamandridae; genus Lissotriton; species Lissotriton helveticus. Next base: position 1,907,109,449 of record NC_136057.1, on the reverse strand, counting down.
AAAAAAAAAATGTACTCACCTGTTATCAGGACAGACCTCAGTGCTGCATCTTTTAGCCCAGTTTTGGTCCTGAAAAGTAATTCTAACCGTACTTACCAATAACTTGAATTTCCTTCCATAGGCTAACATTGACTGATTTCACCTGAAAATTCTTTCAAGTGTGGAGTTTTGGAACATTAAAATATTCATCTAAAATCAGCCAAACTACGAATTCCGATTTACTCACCTGTTATCAGGAGAGACCTCAGTGCTTCATCTTTGAGCCCAGTACTAATCCTGAAAAGTAATTCTAACCATACTTTCCAGTAACTTGAATTTCTTTCTATAGGCTAACATTGACTTTTTTCACTTGGAAATTCTTCAAAGTGTGGAGTTTTGGAACTTTAAAATATTTATCTAAAATCAGCCGAACAACGAACTCCGATTTACTCACCTGTTATCAGGAGAGAACCCAGTGCTGCATCTTTTAGCCCAGCACTGACCCTGGAAAGTAATTCTAACCGTACTTACCAGTAACTTGTATTTCCTTCCATAGGAATCCATTGTCTGGTTTTCACCAGAAAAGTTTCTGTCTATTTTCACAAACTACAAATATTCCTTAAAAATCGCCTTTATGGCTTAAACGCATTCTTTCAACTGTTTACAGGAGATGCACCAGTGCTAGATCCAGGATCCACCACTGAGTAAGAAAAAGTAACAATAACACTACCTACCTGCTAAGTGAATTTCCTCCCATACGATAACATTGGTCATTCTATGTGAAAAAGTTTCTAAGTGTCAACTTTTAAAATACAATAATATTCCTTAAATATCATTACTGTAACTAAAATGCTTTTACTCAACTGTTTACAGGAGATGTCCCAGGACTGAATCTAGGATCCAGTCCTGTGGTTAAAAAAGTAATCCATAAAGTAACTAATTGCATTTAACTAGAAATTCCCATTTAGCTTAATGTTGCATTGTGTTTGAAATTGTGTTACCCATTGCAACAACTGTAACTACTGTACTTAAAAGTCTATTGCCTATTTACAAAGTATTTAATTTAAAGTAATTCATTCTGAGAAAGTATATTTTGTAATGTAATATATAATGTAAGTCTAATGTAATTTAAAAAATAAAATATCTAAAAATAAATAGTTTAAAAAAATGTAATAAATCAGTATCAAAAAATAAATATAACAATTAATACAGTTAAAAATTGTCAGTTACAAAACCTTTGAAATTCACAGAAAAAAACCATAGGTTTCAGACATGGTATAGTTAGGAATTAGCATTCAAAAAACCTTTGAAATTCACTGAAAAAACCATTGGTTTCAGACATGTTATAGTTAGGAATTAGCATTTAAAAAACCTTAGAAATTCACTGAAAAATCCATAGGTTTTAGGGGTGTTATAGTTAGCTGAACATTTCACTCGTACAAAACCACTGAAATTCCTCCGTTATAGTTAGTTGTACTGACGATAACTTGCGCGCCTGCAATCCACTGCTGATGATGTCACATATTACATCATTCATTACATGGTCAATGACGTCACTGATGACATCTCAAATTATGTCACTGATGACATCATTCACGTGACAATCTGATACATCTCATCATACACTAGTATAACCTTTCAACACTCATTATAAAATATGGAGTACCATATTTCAAACCATTGACAAGCCAATACAAGTTTCTAAAACCCACTCAGTGATTCCTACATCTACACACATATCTAAACACTTACCTATAGATTCACTCATACATGCTAACAAAGATCAATAGAACACTATTAAATATACTTATACACCTACATCGACATTACACACCAGCACACATCCTATTCACTTATGCAGTCACCCTACTCACTTATGCAAACAATTGATCATACCTACATTTACTAAGCTACACACTTATACAAACACCACTTTATTTATTCATATAGATAGTAATGTAGTGTAGTTCCTAAATTCCCAATAGGCTCTGCGCATTGGAATAATATATCCTATAGTTTAGACGTAGGACTAAGGTCGATTGGGTCTCTATCGAATGTATTAAAATTAATAGTGAGTGCCAGCTAGCTCAGAGGTCACTAGAAACTTACTTGAATACACAAGAAGGTATTAGTTTCTGACATACGCATAAACATGACAACTTTGTTTCCCAAGAATAAGAAATGTATCTCTAGAGTCGCGGAAACAATAGATAAGTATTTCACTCAGTCAAACGCGCATGCTTCGTTCCTACAGAGGTGCAGAGAAATAGAGAGACGGGCATTTTCAATAAAAGGTTTTATTGAACAGTCTCCTTTCTCATGCAAGTAAAGTGAACTGCTACAATCGTAATGCAGGCTGAAAAGTATAATGTATACTGCGAGAACAATATTATAAAATAATACTGTAAGAGCATTGTATGGTTTCTAAGCCATATAAAAATACATACATAAATAACAATGACTAAAAAATACTCAACTGGTGCTTCTAAATACGTCTACCCCAATGTACCTACCCTAAGTCTAGTACGCGGGAGGGAGTAAGTATTGTGTAGCATAGATTTGGTTTACTATGCCAAGAATCTATCCAAGATTTCTCTTAGGTTCTAATAAGCTCCATACCTTAGTTTAGAATGAAGGAGGTCTGGTATCTCTGTCTCGGGACTCGATTTCCCAACACCCCACAAGGGGAGCTTGGAAACACTGGCGCTGGTTTCTCAGTGAGAGAAAGGACAGCTTCTCGATCAGTGCGTCACCTGGAGGGTCGGCTTCCTTCGGCACTTGCTGTAGCGAGCTGCGTCGGGCAGGTAGATAGTCGAACTGCTCCGAATCATCGTGTCTTGCTAGAGCAAGTGAAGGCATATTTATACCTTGAAGGTGTCTAGTTTGACGTAAAGTCAGGCATAATAACGTCAGTAAAGAACCCCAAGGGAATAGTAGTACTTTGTAAAGTACATGAGTTCTTGGACAAATCAATATTCAAGCAAGGGGAGGTCCCTGACTGCTGAAGCCGATTTTCCAAGAAATCGTTGTGACGTTTTGGTACGAGTGGGAGTAGCCATGCCTGTATTTGGGCTGCATAGGCTATGTCTAAATAAGGGAATGATTTCTATGCCTATATTAGGGCAATGTGAATTGTACCTATATAAGGGCATGAATCGGGATAATTCGCTCAGATCCTAAAACGCCATACAACACCCGTGCCACTTTAGTATGTACGACATCACTTAGTTCAAGGCACATAAAACATATCTAAAGCATGATGTGTTAACACCCCACTCAAAATTTAAAAAAAATGCATTGGTATTGGTTGTATACGAAAAAGAGCACTTGTGCTGTATGCATGTTAAAAGCAATGTTTCATTCAAAGCATATAGTATGACATTGGAAATTCTATCCGAATGAATCACTAAAATATATTTATGAAATGGCTCTTAAATACAGAAGAAAAAAGGTTGAGAGCATTCCATGACATAATTTATAAATCGTTTGGTTGGGGACAAGTTCAAATCTTTTCTCAAAGAATTCTTGTTCTCTAGGAATAGATCTACTTTAAGCATATTACTTTGTGCCCAAAAAAATTAAATAATCAATTTTGGAAAAAAGTCAAATCATGGAAAAATAGAGTTCCAAATTTAGAAGTTTGTTATGGAAAGTGAAGGTCGAATTCAGAGTCCCACAGAAAACTGTATGCAAACTTCAAAAGCCAGTTTCATTGTTTGGAGAAAACATCAAATCTTCTAAGCTGGTAAAGAATTTGTCTACTACTGTAGGTGAAAGTTGGACTACCTCGTTAAGCAGATCGATCGCACAAAGATGAGAAGCATCGCCGTCAGCGTCAACCTCATTAGCAATGTTCGAAGTAGATGGTACCTGTGTGCCTGTCGCTCCACGTATCTCACCATCTGCAGTTTGTGTCTGTGAGATCTCAACGAATGCCGTCATCAGGATTGGTAGCCGCTGGGGACAACACAGTGCATGACCCGTTACCGGTCTAAGCAAAGTATCAACATCCGTTGGCCGGACTGATGGGAGTGACAGACAGATGTCTAGCTCACATTCTTCTCCACATAGCAGGCATCGTTGCCAGATTGGTTGGAATGATAGAAACCACGTGGTATTTAGATCTCTTAAACGAGCCAAGCCCAAAATCTGTATCATGCGCTCACGACACTTCATTGCCAGGAGAGTGTTCTCTAAGGTAATCTGGAGTCGATGGTGACTTGACTTGCCATATCGGAGCAGAAGAAACAAAAACAGTATCCCTGCTCCGAGTTCCAAAATGAGAGGCAGGACGCCGAACACAGAGTGCACGAAGTTTGGAAATATGCAGAGGACTGCTTCAAAGGGTGCTACCAGTCCCGAAAAAACTGTCTTAAATACATGTACAATACCACTGGTATCAGACATGTTTAAGATACGACCTTACATTTCTGAGAAATGTATAGGGCAGTTTGTGGATAAAAGGGCATGTATCTCTGCAGAAGTCCTTGCAACTTGCAGATCATACGTCTCTTTGGACGAGGACAGTGGCACAGTTTTTTGTAAAAGATTGGCTTTCATTCTGCTTAAAGTATCAATTTGTATAGAAGAGATTTTCAGTGAAGGCCATAACGGCGACTCCCCATCTGTCTTGGTTTTATTAGGAAACAATACTTGTATACAGCAAGTGACCCTGTCTGACACAGTTACGAGATAGGCTATTCCTGGCAACATGCCACAGCAGCTGTGATCATTCAACACAATATAGCTTCCATTAGAAAGATGCCTAAAAATTGGATCTATCACTGCAGCTGGAAAACCTTGCAGGTGGCAGGATAAGTTGGTCGAAGAACCATCGCAGGCCCCGTGTAAGTTAATACCCTGACATAAAAGTGTACCGCCTAGTGCGTTTTTGAATTTTGTACCACTAAGAAACACTTCTTTTCCCCCACTCCAACATCTGTGTGTATATGGTAAATCCCAGGATGTCTTGATGTATTCTTTACCCAACCTTTCATATACGCCTGCTGGTGTATGTTTCAAACAATACTGAAAATGGAAAATTGTGACAGGCAGAGTGATTGTTCCGTGTATTATCCATTCTGTTGCTGGCTTCTCAGAAACAGTTAATGGTAATCTTTCTAGTTTTTCAATGCTCAGCACAGTATAGTCTGCTCCTCTTTGTGCAAAAGTAATTTGTTTAACTGTAAGGTTAAATTCAGAAAACAATGACGTGGTGTTGTTTAGACACCATGGGACATAGCCAGAACGAAGATTTTGTAACGTCCAGACTAAAAGCATTATAGAACGCAGTTGTGACTGTCCATGCTGTAACATGACCAAGTACTGTCCCATTATGTCTATGGCAGAGGATACTATGCTGTTCAAAGAATAAATTCTGGATGACAAAGTCGGTAACCCATTGTCAACTACAGAGAGAGATTTCTCTAAATTAATATGATCAATTTCTCGTATTCGTTCTGCAGTCTCTGCTTGTGTTGCTTTTCCAAGCTTCATTATAAATGGCATATATACCAGCGTATATAAAACGTTTATGACGCGGTTTCATAGGTCCTTGTAAGAAGTCCCTTAAATCAATGCCATCTTTAAGTAAAGATAAGTGTTGTTTTACCTCCGTTAATGTGGACGTTTGTAGCCACTCAAGGCACAGTTTTCCTACACTGTATGTTGTTACTATCCCTCTATGTTGTCTCTGGACATATCTTGGATCTGGCCTAGTGAATGTAAACCCTTGTGTTTTATTCAGGAATCTATCTTGACAGTTGTTTGTGTCTGTGGGCCAGATTAACCCTTTTTTCCAATCAGGATCTGTTCTGTTTTTAAATAAAATAGTTTTTACATTGACCACCCCCTCTGTAGTGTTCTTACTATCAGGTGTAGCTGTAGGTATGGACGGTTTGTTTACATTTTTTCTTAGCTAGGCAAAGACAAGATGTCTGTTGAACAGTGTCATTCAAAAACATTATTTGTTCGGGGATTATGCAGGCTCTAAAAAAGGCTTCTAATCCCTGCACCAGCCAGTCTTTTGTGCCCCAAACAGTTTTTGTCTCAATGTTGTCTTCCCAAAAGTCAAAACCTAATGTGAAGAGCTGAGCATAAAAGGCCGCAGAATAAATTTGCTTAGTATTAGTCAATATACTTTTCATTCCTGTCTTATTAACATTTTTAAAGTAAAATGTTTCTGGATTTGAGATATTAAAACCTGAGAAGTATGGATATTTTTCATAAAATGTTCTTGAGCTACCCTTTGGTGGCGTTGGACAATGTTTCCATTGATTAAAAGTATAAACATTTCTAGGATTTGCAGATTTGTGCAAGAAATTATGACCATAGTGATTATAACAGTACATTTGTTCATAATCGGATGAACCTTCTAAGTATTCATGATTTGTAAATTTTGCAGATATTTGTAAGTCTGAATTCATATTATTAACAGTCTCAAAGTCCCAATCATCAGAAAAGATACTAGATGATACAAAGTCACTCAAGGAAACCTTGAATTGGTGTAGAATCTTTAACAGCTCTGCAGGACCAAAGATGTCATAATCAGTTCTGTCCCAAGCTATACCACCAGGTATAGGAACGGCTGTGATGTTCACTGATGACAAGTCACTTTGTTCACGATGAGATGATTTGTGTGGCTTGATGAGTAAGTTGATATTCTTACTTGCTGTGTCCTTTTTACTATATCTTCTATTTATCAGCATTCCCAAAGTTAATACAGAGTCAACCAAAGTAGAAGAAAAAGTACACCCAACACAATCTAAATTTCAATCCATGGTAAAACCAAACAAGTCTTTTCCATTTGATGGAAAAGTTCTGTTGCTTGTTCTGTGAAAGTTATTTTTGCTGGTGTTGTTTCAGGTTCACTGGGATCCTCGGAAAACGTATCAAAGTTAATGAAATAGCCAGAGGCAGTTCTGTCAATTGTTGGTATTGCATCAGAATTATTTGAAATCGCTGGAGCTATTTGAACACTTGTCATATTAGTGTAGTCGGTTGCTATTTCATTGTAGACAGCTGTTTCTTGACGAACTGTTATTTGAGTCTCAAGAGGCCCAAGTTCCATGGCTTTGTTGCTTAGGCCTTCTTTTTGCACTGCAGAGTCTTCAAAGGTCTCTCAGTTTGAACCTCTTGGATAGTAGCCAGATTTGGTCGTCTGCTATATCTTTGGAGTCCACTTGTCCTACTACTTATGATTGGCCACATGATGTGGTTTTACCAGGTCGATAGATACAAACCTGTTCGCCTTTCTTCCAGCAAGGGGTGGCAGTAACACTGTTCTTGATCTGTGGATTGCTAGCACAGGTACTGGTTGTCTGTAAGAAGGCCGTAGGACTGAGGTCGACTAGGTCTCTATTGAATGTATTAAACTTAATAGTGAGTGCCAGCTAGCTCAGAGGTCTCTAAAAACTTTCTCGAATATACAAGAAGGGATTCGTTTCTGACACCCGCATAAACACGACAACTTTGTTTCCCAAGAATAAGAAATGTATCTATAGAGTCGCGGGTACAATAGATAAATATTTCACTAGTCAATCGTGCATGCTTCGTTTCTAGAGAAGTGCAGAGAAATAGAGAGACGGGCGTTTTTAATAAAAGGTTTTATTGAACAGTCTTCTTTCTCATGCAAGTAAAGTGAACTGCTACAATCGTAATGAAGTCTGCAAGGTAAAATGCTTACAGCGAGAACAATATTATAAAATAATACTGTAAGAGCATTTTATGGTTTCTAAGCCATAGAAAAATACATACATAAATGACAATGACTAAAAAATACTCAACTGGTGCTTCTAAATATGCCTACCCCAATATACCTAACCTAAGTCTAGTACGCGGGCGGGAGTAAGTATTGTGTAGCATAGGTTTGGTTTTCTTTGCCAAGAATCTATCCAAGATTTCTCTTAGGTTCTAATCAGCTCCATACCTTAGTTTAGAATAGAGGAGGTCTGGTATCTCTGTCTCGGGACTTGATTTCCCAACACCCCGCAAGGGGAGCTTGGAAACACTGGAGCTGGATTCTCAGCGAGAGAAAGGACAGCTTCTCGATCGGAGCGTCAGCTGGAGGGTCGGCTTCCTACTGCACTTGCTGTAGCGAGCTGCGTCGGGCAAGTAGATAGTCGAACTGCTCCGAACCACTGTGTCTTGCTAGAGCAAGTGAAGGCATATTTATACCTTGAAGGTATCTAGTTTGACGTAAAGTCGGGCCTAATAACGTCAATAAAGAACCCCAAGGGAATAGTAGTTATTTGTAAAGTACATGAGTTCTTGGACAAATCAATATTCAAGCAAGGGGAGGTCCCTGACTGCTTAAGCCGATTTTCCAAGAAATCGCTGTGAGGTTTTGGTATGGGTGGAAGTAGCCATGCCTGTATTTGGACTGCATGGGCTATGTCTAAATAAGGGGATGATTTCTATGCCTATATTAGGGCAATGTGAATTGTACCTATATAAGGGCATGAATCGGGAAAATTCGCTTGGATCGTAAAACGCCATACAACAGTAATTCATACTTAGTGTGTTATAAAATCACTATTACAAGTATACAGTTTTTGATACAGTCACTCGTACATTCACTGAGTCTTATTTATACTTATTTATATACAACAACTGTCACATACACTGCCTTTTATATTTCTACTTTGTTGGACATGTATCGTTGAGAAATATATTTATTCATCACCACACCCATAAAGAGATTCAGTCACCCAAACAACTGTTTCCACGTGCAGTCTTAACCTCATATACCTACGAAATCAACTATTTACACAACTTTGGACAGTCAAACACCTCCCACCCAACCACACACACATTCACTATCCTATACCAATACTCACTTAACTAATGAATAACTAATATAGACTTTCACATAGCTAGTAACCAATATATGTAGTAGTTTACACAACAAGAGATAGAGTGATACAGATATTAACACAGTTTAATCACTATCCCATATATTTAGTGAGACACTTTAAATTAGTCACTTACACACACACACACACACACACACACACACACACACATACATATATATATATATGTAGATGATGGGAAGCTTGTAGAGTTGAGGTCAGGTGGCACCAGGGTCTAATGCTTGCATATCTGTGGCAATAAATGTTAACAACTTCCTCTTTTTCTCAACATTTTGAACAGGAAGCAGTCTTGATAAACGTTTTCAGTCATACCTGTCACGTTGCAAACCATATGCTTCCTGGTCAAACCACTCGTTCAGCCTCCTGGTAATCAGCCAGTTTACCAGAGAGACTGGGAGGGACAGCCGCAGCCAGGTCTTGAAGCGGGTATGGATCCACGTATCCCAGGGGAACCCATGATCTATTAGCCGGCTCACAATCCAACCACCTCTCTTTGTGCTGATGAAGACCTACAAAACAAAGCAGGGATCAACCCCTGTATTACTTTCTAATTTTAATCTACAATTGGGCGTGATTACAGTTTCCCGTTTGACAAGAGCAATAGAAATATACAGGGGCTGGAAAAATATCATTCCTGTTTCCCATCAAGTTATGTTTTGAGATGCCAAAATTACATGAATGCTTTATGATTTTTTTTTAAGTAGGGCTATGAAATGTCCTGCCTTTCATTTAAGAGTTTAACACATTCTTGGAGTTACAATCTTGACTCACATGAATTAAACAAACTAGAATAAAAGTAGATTATAATGGTTTGTAAAAATGAAAGCCAAGACTGGCAATTGTGCCGATAGCAACACTCTAAACGCAAAGTCTGTAGCTATTCAGCTGTAAACTCAATCCACCAATTACTGGGCAAGATGTACATATGAACAAATCTGAATAGGCTCCCACCCACTAGTTTATGATTGATTTTGAACTATTTGTAAAACGGTTGCTCATGCATGATGCCTCACCAATAGACCAGGGGCATTAGGAAGTGACGCATGCACCCTTTCACATGCAGTGACACAACAGGAGTAATCCTTTGCCTCTAAACAGCCTCTGGCTAGCAGAGGAGGGGTTAGGAAAGGGACATTACTCGAAACTACAGCAATAATTGTAATGCGGCTTGACCATGCTGAAAGTTACAGCCGCTCAGCTTTGATGGACAGGCCACTCTGTGAAGTAGCAACAAATCAGCCCGAAACCAGTGGAGGCAGGGAACAACGCTACCAGGTCAAAGGTAAACCAAATGAAAGAAATAGTTAAAGAACCAACGGTTTACAATCCAACAGTCAGCACCCTAGGAAGAGACACACACAAAAGGGCCATTAAAAAGCATGGCATGGGAGCACAGAGGCATGTGGGGCACAGACGCCAACCAAAATCTGATGGCACAATTACAAGTTAACATGTGAAATAAAGAGAATCACCAATCTGAGCCTCTACGAATTTATCCTATATTGTTCTTCTGAAGAGTGTCTTAGGCTCTTTTCATCTGTGATTATTCTGAACAGCTGTTCCAAATCACCTACATCCTAACCTGGGGCAGCCTCTGCCATTCCAGTACCAAGATCCAGATACATCAGCTGTGCCAATGTACCCCTTACATACCCTGCAGCACTTTACTAATCCAGTATTTGTGTCCTCACAGAATTGTGCTTGGTTTTCTTTACTGGAGTACACGCACAATTCTGCCAATGTCCCTGTGCCCTGTGAATACTCTATTTGCCCCAGTACTGGGAACAACACATGCCTCAGACTAAGCGCCTCAGTCCTAAATAGCAGAATCATTTTCCTAAAAATTGGACAACATTGTCACTGAAAAAGACAACATTTATCATGAGCCACAAATTCACGTTGTTACATAAAGACACCAAAATAAAAATAATAACCACGCCCACAACACTACATAATATACACACACTAAACAAATATGGAATTGAAAAGCATTCCACGATATTTACACACACTCACACATACACCCTTACAAATTGAAATGGGTGTGCATTGACAACTCCTGCATCCCACTCCTTATCAGCTGCACCTCGTTTGTCATTCAAAGACAGGTCATTTCCAGAGACAGTCCAGTCAGAGGCACTGCAACATGCCTGTGATGTAGCACAGATTTTTTTCTTTCATTTGTAGGGGTGCATCAGAATCACGAGTAGTCCGCACCTACACATATATTACCTTACTGTACTAATTTAGGGCATTAGAACGTGAACTGTAATAACGTAAAAGGTGATGTATTAGGGATACATTCTATGTAAAAATGAAGAAATTGAAGTTGCAACTACGTGTTTAGCAGAAACATACAGAATTCGTATATGCTGCTGACAATTATTCACCTATTTTGATGTGCTCAGGTAACGTGTTGGCTTAGAAATGTACAGTAATTAGTGTTCATTTTATATGCAATCCCATGAGCCCTTTGTGCCACTTCCTAAGTTGACCAATTTCTGCAGGCCTGACTGTATTATTCTCCTGGAAGCTCTTGCATTAGATTTAATAGTTGAATATTATGTGCATGTAGGATTTGTTTTTCTCACATTGCTGTTGCAGGTGGATAATTCAGCCTTGCTCGCTAGAATAATGTCTTTGTTTTAGGAATTAAGCTTAGGGAGAAGAGGATACATTAATCGTTGATACTGATAATGGAGAACTGTTGTACGTTCCCATCAGAGCAAGCCTGGGAAATCAAGGTCATATTGCCAAGGCCTTTGAGCATCACTGCCTAGTGGAAAATGACCTACAAGGAGGTTGCTTGACCAGATGGTGTGATGGTGCAATGCATCTTGGGATGCTACCTGCAAGGTTATTGTTTCAAAGTAGGGACAGGGTCCAGGGGACTTCTGCCTTGCCTTGGGGAAGAGAGCATCTTAAAAGGAGCTCTGTCACTTTATGCTACTTAACCCTTTTGAATATGAAGAGACTTTTTAGGAAGGCTTCACACGCTGACACCTTAATGGAAGCTTGCCTTGGGGAATGCTATGTAGGGATGTCATGCTAGTAGTAGAGTAGGGAAAGACTAATGCTCTATACCCACGAACTGCCAATGAATGGGAACCTGGATATTTGCTCAGTCATCTTTTGCATTCTGGTTCATTCTCGAACTGATAATCTGTGCATATTGCACCGCCTTACCGCCATCCATAGGTTTGGCTTTGTATTAGTTCTGATGTATTTTTACACCCTCACTTTGTGGTGTCTGTATTCCCAACTGTTCTTAGCTTTGTAATAAACTAACTAAGCCTTATTTGGAGTCTGTGATTCTGCTGAGTCATGATACATTGGAACTAAATTGATTGTTTTGCTAACAATTTCTTTCCCCTGCATACTTGCATGCGGACAAAAAGAGCTATTGACTTGGGATTCCAGAGCAGATCTAGAACATGTTACCCAGCTCCATCACCTGTGTCAGTATATCTTTTGCTGCCCCTGAGGAGCGGCTACTTGATGATGAAAGAGTGAATATGCAAACCGGAGGTCACTCTCTTTAGTGTGTCTGATGAGGAGGTATTGGGGAAAAACAGCTACCTCCAGGTGTAACCCTTGACTAGTGGCAGAAAGGAAGCAGGTGCTTAGCCCACTTCCATGCCATGCCTGTCTATGCTTGGGTATTGGCTGCACTATTCCTCTGGATCGTTCCAGAGGAGCAGCAGAGTCATGGTTAGCATTGATTACTTGAGATAATCTCAACCTGCATCAACCAGCTCAATAAAGCAGTATATCAGTCACTTCAGGACAGGCAATTGTTAGTACGTCAATTCTATGTTACTGTCCATTTCTTCCCTGTACTCAGTGCCATCAACAGGAACGTGTGGCACTTAAGCCATGCCACACCATTATCATAATTGTCTCCCCTGGCACTCCATGGATGTGTAAGGTCTCTGGGATGATGGGGATACTATCACATATGTGCACCTCTTTCCTGATGCAGCATATCAAAGCTTCATCGTCTGTCAGGCAGTAATTGATTTCCAGGGAATATGGCAACACAGGGCTTGTTTGGTAAGTGCAACACAGACTCACAAGGCATGCCTTTACACTCGGGGCATAACATCACAGTGGCAGACACACCACAGAACACTCTTCTCTACATGACTCCCAATGAATCTATGGATGTTCGCATGTATGAAATGGGAAGAAATGTGATTGATGTGCAAATGTAATCCAATTATGCATGCCTTTTGGGCATGTGGTGATGCTGTGTATGGCCTTTTTCACCATTGCTTTCCCCACTTTATACGTACAACCACTGTACATCCCAGAGGTAAGACTGACCACCCACACAGATCCAAAAAATCACTGATTGTTATTGTACTCCCCGAGGTAGGATGCAAGGCAATCCTTGAATGTTGCATGCTAAACAATATGGTTCTGGAATAGGGTATACAGAGAGACCAATATCTATGTCTGCCAGATGGCCCAGATTCCAGAGGTCAATGTCTGCATAAACACACCTTATCAGTGACTTACCTCTTTACCTTAGCTGCATGTGGTGTTATTGTATTACATTGGAAGAATAGTGTTGAGTCAAAGTTGAAATGTGTGACATATCTCCATTACCAACCTCACATCTGGAAACACCATTATGTGCTTCAGTCTGTTGCAGAAGATATTCTTATCCATCAGAAGGTACGATTGTAATGTTCATATATCCTACGACCAGCCCTATGTTTGACTTGCATTGAGGAACACAGGTGCGATGAGTGTGTGCAATTTCCTACTTTGTCCACGTATCACCTGGAGGATGCTCCAACTACTGCATATGTACAAACCTCTATTAGGTGTACCATACAATTCAATGTTCATTTATGGATGTAGCTGGTTCAAAATTGACAATGGCATAATCTGCGCTACTGGACTTCTCTGCCCTCGCTCCTTTGTGTGCCTTTTTTTGTCCCACACAGCGTGCATATACACTACAAAGGTGTATGACTCCACAACCCATGAATTCTCAGAGGCGAATGACACATAAGTGGAAAATCGGTCATTCCTAAGCTATCAACAGGACACACAAGCTTCCATCTCCATTCATCTGTTACTTAATTTAGTTTTACTCCTAAAATACTAAGTTGGCAAACAAGAGGGCCCCCAAACCTTATTCAGGAGAAAGTGAAGTTAGTTGGACATAGAATCCTCAATATTTTCCCTCACCTTTATGGGGGCACAGACACTGAAGTGATTCAGAAAACCCAGCTGGAAGACTGGCAATCAATTGCTAAGTTGTGAAGTGCAGAATGAGGTCACCATCCGAGATCCCCGGATGTGTGCAAAACATGGGATGATCTCTATCGATTGTCCAGGATCAAGGCCCTAGACATCCTGGGAGGTCCACCCAGGGTCACACGAAAGGTCTAGCAATATCTTGCTCAGCCAAGGCACATGAACAGGAGCATGGCCGTGAATACATCTTCTTTCCATTGCAAGGTACACCAATGTACATGCTAAGTACTGAGATGTGTGTTTTTCTACACCTGCTCTTTGCTTATGTTGCTATGACTACACACACAACTTAGTTAAGAAGCCGTCTTTGTTTTGACATTTAAGCGTCCTTCTGGCAGTCTGATTTTGTGAGCTGGTGATGCATAAGGCATGTGAGTGTTCAGGGTATGTCCTTTTGACCATCACTCTCCATGACCCCTGTGGCAATGAAGCATGTGGGACATCCACCTTGGAAACAAAGTGTGAAATGCACCTGCAGTATTGTAAAGTATAACAAAGATGATAATCTCTTCATTTGTATAACCAAGTGACATACACAATGTAATAATGGGCCTTCCTCTTTCTATTCACCAGCAGGCAACACAGACACAGGCCAGTAGGACCCAGGGAAGAGGGGTTGGATAGAAGAGAGAAGAAGAAAGCAGAATGAGGCAAGGATGGCAAGTTGGAGGGGAGATGGGACTCAAAAGAGGGCAGGAAAATGAAGGAAAATGTGAAGAGGAATGGGGGGGGGCAATACGGAAGAGGCAGCTTGCCTTCTTTGCAGGGAAAGGAGTGCACACCTGGAGATGCAGAAGTCCGGCATCAAGATGTCTACGGGAGGCGGGTACACTGGATTCAAAAGTGGTGAATCTGGACATACCAAGAGCCAGTACAATGCTGAAGATAATGATTCTCTTGTCAGTAAGAACAATTGGTGCCCACGAATTAGGTTAAAAAAATGTTTTAATCGGTATTTGTAAAGCGCAAACTACTCACCCTTGCGGGTCTCAAGGCACTGGGGGCCGTCATGGAAATAAAGTGAGCTACCACCCAGTGTCACATGGTGCTGAGCCGAGCTGCCACCGGAGCCGGGGATCGAACCATGAACCCTGTGCTCCAAAGTCAGCTGCCTTGGCTGTTGCACGACACCTCTCCAATTAGGTAACCCCTACACCATAGACAACAGAATAACTTGAGCGCATCTCTACTGCCAATTGCCCTCCCAAGAGCAGTGTCCTTCTCCCCCATGATCACACCAGTAATCAAGGGTACATTGTGCCCCCGACAGCCCTAATCCCTCATGGGTCTCCTCTACCCCAGCACAACAGAACATCTCCCCAAGACTCATTCCTGGAGATGTTTAGAAAGTTCGTGGGTGGTCATAATGCCGTTCTGCAGGCCACAGATAGGATTTTACTGCACTGCAGGATGCACATATTGCCCACACAAGTAGCTGAACAGTATTTTCTCCCACTGATTTGAATACCATTCCACATTCTTCCCAACCGGTTGCGTTATACTCATCTATTCTACCACCCTTGTCTCTGTCACTATGTGTGATCCGTTTCAGGGGGTGTTTGGGCATGTCCATACAGGAGGAAATGATGGCGGTGACTCTTCCTTCAGACCAAAGAAAAGATGGCTAGAAACCCAAATTTCCAGCCAGGTTTGGTGTTGTGATTTTGCTTGATTTGTGTTTATTTTCAAGGGGGACCTTGGAAGTAATTCTGGACGTTGTGCAAGGATAGTTTTGGATTTTGGTCATTGGTTTGATCCCTTTGGTTTCTGGTCTACTTTTCTCAAAACAAATATTTTCTTGATACCCTACTCTCTCCAAGATGTACATTCCCTGCCTGGACTAATGCGGTGTTTGCTAGGCAAGTTGTTCAGGGCTCTTCTTTTAGAGAAGGGGAGATTACCATAATTTGTGGCTTCTGTGTCTCCAGCCTTTTTTGATCATACAGTACAGCCTGTTCACAGGTTATAATCTGTGGTCGGACCATATTAGAAGGTGATGTGAACTGTGATGTAATTTTAAGATTAGTTTCATTCTCATTGTCATTTTAGGGAGATTGCCCCTTAAAACATTAGCGAAACCTTCGTTTCTTAAAAAAGTGATGCAGTTATATTCTGCATGTACCTGCGCGGGGCCGTTTTAAGCATACATTTCTCGGTCACTCTTTTTTCTTTGGCTCACCATTAAGTAGGTGCACCACATGAAAACAGAGACTGTTTGTCCTATAACAGATCATGTGTGTTAGATTTGGGGGTCTCTAGTTGGCAGAGGTAGGTACCTTTGACCAAAATAGGGACCCTTGCGTCTAGTCAGAGTAAGGGGGTACACTCCTAAAATAACCCCTGCTCACTCCCTTGGTAGCTTGGCACGAGCAGACATGCTTATCTCAGAGGCAGTGTGTAAAGTATTTGTGAACACATACAGTCACTCAGTGACAGCACTCCAGATGGACACCACATAAGTTGTAGTATAAAAATAAGCATTTTTATATAGACTTAACGCAAGACCATAAACGACAAAAATGGTAGAATTAGCGTAGTTCTCTTTAGATGTAAAAATCAACACTTTAAGTTCAATGTACCTTTAGATGCGTAACACTATACAACTAAAGTGTTGCAGGGAAGGTGATGCGTTGGTTCCTAACACGCAAGAACGGTGATAAGTCGGGTCCCTACTGCTGCTTAGGGGATGCGTCGGTTCTTCTCCGTGTGGGGAGGTGAGGCTTTGGTTTCTCACTGCGCTTCCGTTGCCAATCATGGAGTCACTTATCCATACATCAAACTACAATAGGGAGAGTGTTAGACCTGTCAGCCCTTTGGGTGGTCCCTCTTGTCATTTATTTATTTTGTCCCCTCTTTGCCCCTCATAACCTTTCATTTTTATGTCCACTGGGAATTTCTGGCGTTGACCTGGGGGTTAGGTGCTCCTTGACCCCATGTTTCCTCACAGACCCAGATCCCTTCTTTTCTGAGAGAAAGCCTAGTTGCCTAAAATGGTGGACAGCAACTGCCATAACTGACACCTCAGGGAAGGGGCCCATAGAACATCATTGGGAGACTCTAGAACCTTCCAGCTGGTTCTAGTGGCTTGAGGCTAGCCAATATATAGGCTAAAGGAAAGGGCGGCCATTTTGGAGTGACCAGAGGAGCTTGAGCGAAACCTGGTGAGGAGTAAAGCAGTTGTGAAGGGAGGAAGGCGCACTGTGAGGGGTTAGATCGTCCCACGGGCCGGCTGCTCTACTGTGCTGGTGTCCCCCCCACTTATTGACTAAGCCCTGGCACCACTTTATCATCTCTAGCTCCAAATATTGAATTGTGCCCCAGAGAAAAACGTGGCTGGACTGCTCTGGAAGAGCTGTAGACTGGCCTGGGAATTCAGCCAGGAAAGCACCTGTTTGTAGAGGAGATTGGTTTCTGCCTCTCTGCCCCTTCGGTACCCTATGTGATCTGCTTCCTCTCGGTGTGTGTGGTAGAGAATCACATCGCCCTTCCACCAAGGGACCTGTGCGTCCATAAGACAGAGGGAAGAATCTTACCTTGCTGAGGCTTGCCGCTATTCTCCCTGTCACTGGGCTACTGACCCCTCTTCACAGGCCCGTTAGGGAGGTCCAGCAGGAAGAGCCGCTTGAGGTCAGCAGGGTTGCCGTTCCTGTGAGGCGACATCGCGGAAGCCAGTGAGGGCAGGCTAGCGAGCTCCCGGAAGAAGGGGGCGGGAATCAGAGAAGGCTGGCCCACGTTCGTTCCCTCCCTCCCTGACGCCTGAGGTGAGGGCGGGACGCTGAGCCGACAGTGACACTGGGAGAGAGAGTCGCGGCGTAGTTCCTGCTCCTTCATCTGCCCGGAGCTGTCAGCGCCACGACCGGAGACACCACAGAGCAATGATATCGTGGTGAGTGATGGAAGCGGAGCTGTGTGTCGGGACCGGGACGAATCTCCCGGTAAGACTGTGCGGTGAAGCGCCGGGCCTGAGTGGGCTTCGCTAATGCCTGGCAGTGATAGGTGAGGAGAGCCTGTGACAAAACAAGTTACCGGCGTGGAATGAAATAAAGACCAGACATCAGAGGCCGGCAGTAAACGGGTCTGGGGAAACCTTTAGACTGTCTTAGCACGAACGAGGGGAAGAGAAACAGGGGACAAGGTTGCTGAATCCCCATACATTTATGTAAACCCCAATCGAGACATTACCTGTGCAAATTGAACAGAGGGGAGTAACATAGACAGAACTGGGCAAGCACTTAACTAAATCTAATTGTTGTGAAGACTAGACTGCATCATTTTAAGTTTTTGCTAACAGAATTGAATGAGCTATGTGTTCTATTCCATGTGAAACACTATCAAAGTAACCTGAAAACTGCTTATACCTTCCAGAATCAAGGTTGGGGGTTTATTTTAAGTGCTGGCGAAAGAGTTATAATATTGAGACACCCTTGCTGAGGAAAGTGGAAATGACAAATGCTTGATGTACAATCTCATGTGTTAAGTTTACAAAGCGAAACAACCTAGAGAACTTTTATAAAGCGAAACTTATTTTTCTAAATCTGGTGTGGTGTTATTTTTGAATGGATGGACGATGAGTTACTGAAGGGTGTGACGCAAACTTTACACATGTACCTTTGGAATAGGCCTTCCTACTCTGTGCCAAGCTACCCTATGTAGACTGGTATACCCAGGTCCAACATAATTGGTGTCCAGCGGTGGGATGAGAACTGTGTTTGCGTCCACTCTATAGTAACCTAGTGTACTCCACAGGCCTACACCTGGAGTTTTCTCCTGGCGGACTTCTTAAATATTTCTTTTGGTTTTTCCAAATTTGCTCCTGGCGGTGGGTGGAGGTAGCTTCTAATTACCCTTTGAACCAATTCCTTCCAAGTGGCTGTCCCGCACTCTTTGTGGCACAATGGAATTTGCACTGGGGGAGTTAGAAACCTATAATGTGGCTCAACTCCGTGAATTTTGTCAAAATATGGGAGTGTTCTTCAAGCGTGGTGCTAAGAAGGGGGAGCTTCAAACCAGCTTGAGGGCGTGGGTGGCAGCCCACCCAGATGGGGAAGGAGGGGGAGGAAACGGACAGGGAAACTGTCATCGGGGTAGATGTACTGTTCCAATCTGAGAGGGAGAACTCACTGACTGGTCCCAGAACACACTAAAAAGAGGGCAGCAGTGTCTCAGCGAGAAGCTTGACTGAAGCCGAACTAGCGGACAGGAGGGAAAAAAGACAACTAAAATGGGAGCCCCCCAAGACCCAAACTGAGGTCCGAGCCTTCCTGGGCCTCACAGGTTACTACCGTCCCTTTGTGAAGGGGTATGGCACTATTGTAGCGCCCCTCACTGAGCTCACATCCAAGAAACAACCTCGACGGGTAGTCTGGACGGAGGCTTGTCAGCAAGCCTTTGAGAAGCTGAAACAAGCAATGTGTGCGGCACCGGTCCTGAGGGCCCCAGATTTCTCCAAGGAGTTCATTGTCCAGACAGACGCATCAGAGCATGGCATTGGGGCTGTGTTATCGCAACTCAATGAAGAGGGTCTGGATCAGCCTGTTGTCTTCCTGTCTAGGGGACTGCTTCCCCGGGAACAGAAGTGGAGTGCAATTGAGCGGGAAGCTTTTGCAGTGGTATGGGCTCTGAAGAAGTTGCGGCCATACCTATTTGGCTTGCATTTCCTGGTTCAGACCGACCACCGACCCCTTCGTTGGCTGATGCAAATGAAGGGGGAGAATCCCAAGCTGTTAAGATGCTCCATCTCCCTACAGGGAATGGACTTCCGGGTGGAACATCGGCCTGGAGTGGACCACGCCAATGCAGACGGTCTCTCTAGATATTTCCGCCTTAGTGATGAGGACTCCCAAGGGGTTGGATAGTTCTCCCCACTTTAGTGGAGTGGTGTGGCTCAATGGTTAGAGGCGGCAGACCCGGAAGCAGAGAACGGCCCGGGACCAGGGTTCAATTCCCGACGCGGCAGGGTCGTGGACCAGGATCAGCGGACTCGACAATTCTCGCCTTGGTGCCTACTCTAACCAGGGATCACACTCAGCAACTCTGGGCATTAAGCTTGCCTCATCTTTACAACGGCCCCCCACAGACGCCGGGGATGCCTGATTTCACCTTGGAGATACCCAGAAGGGACCATCTCACAGGGAAAGCCAGGACGGGTTCCCCAGCGGTCTCCAGCGCCGGGACGCTTACGAGCAGC
The DNA here is from genome assembly GCF_964261635.1 of Lissotriton helveticus. Classification (NCBI taxonomy): domain Eukaryota; kingdom Metazoa; phylum Chordata; class Amphibia; order Caudata; family Salamandridae; genus Lissotriton; species Lissotriton helveticus. The sequence continues at coordinate 1,907,089,139 of NC_136057.1, read as the reverse complement.
CGTGCGCTTTACAAGTCCAACACACACACACACACACACACACACTTTCAGCTGGGGGGACGCGTGTTAGACCTGTCAGCCCTTTGGGTGGTCCCTCCTGTCATTTATTTATTTTGTCCCCTTTTTGCCCCTTATAACCTTTCATTTTAATGTCCACTGGGAATTTCTGGCGTTGACCTGGGGGTTAGGTGCTCCTTCACCCCATGTTTCCTCACAGACCCAGAAATCCCTTCTTTTTTGAGAGAAAGCCTAGTTGCCTAAAATGGTGGACAGCAACTGCCATAACTGACATCTCAGGGAAGGGGCCCATAGAACATCATTGGGAGACTCTAGAACCTTCCAGCTGGTTCTAGTGGCTTGAGGCTAGCCTATATATAGGCCTAAGGAAAGGGCGGCCATTTTGGAGTGACCAGAGGAGCTTGAGCGAAACCTGGTGAGTGGTAAAGCAGTAGTGAAGGGAGGAAGGCGCACTGTGAGGGGTTAGATCGTCCCACGGGCCGGCTGCTCTACTGTGCTGGTGTGTCCCCCTACCTATTGACTAAGCCCTGGCACCACCTTATCATCTCTAGCTCCAAATATTGAATTGTGCCCCAGAGAAAAACGTGGCTGGACTGCTCTGGAAGAGCTGTAGACTGGCCTGGGAATTCAGCCAGGAAAGCACCCGTTTCTAGAGGAGATTGGTTTCTGCCTCTCTGCCCCTTCGGGACCCTATCTGATCTGCTTCCTCTCGGTGTGTGTGGTAGAGAATCACATCGCCCTTCCACCAAGGGACCTGTGCGTCCATAAGACAGAGGGAAGAATCTTACCTTGCTGAGGCTTGCCGCTATTCTCCCTGTCACTGGGCTACTGACCCCTCTTCACAGGCCCGTTAGGGAGGTCCAGCAGGAAGAGCCGCTTGAGGTCAGCAGGGTTGCCGTTCCTGTGAGGCGACATCGTGGAAGCCAGTGAGGGCAGGCTAGCGAGCTCCCGGGAGAAGGGGGCGGGAATCAGAGAAGGCTGGCCCACGTTCGTTCCCTCCCTCCCTGACGCCTGAGGCGAGGGCGGGACGCTGAGCCGACAGTGACGCTGGGAGAGAGAGTCGCGGCGTAGTTCCTGCTCCTTCATCTGCCTGGAGCTGTCAGTGCCATGACCGGAGACACCACAGAGCAACGATATCCTGGTGAGTGAAGGAAGCGGAGCTGTGTGTCTGGACCGGGACGAATCTCCCAGTAACACTGTGCGGTGAAGCGCCGGGCCTGAGTGGGCTCGCTAATGCCTGGCAGTGATAGGTGAGGAGAGCCTGTGACAAAACAAGTTACTGGCGTGGAATGAAATAAAGACCAGACATCAGAGGCCGGCAGTAAGCGGGTCTGGGGAAACCTTTAGACTGTCTTAGCACGAACAAGGGGAAGAGAAACAGGGGACAAGGTTGCTGAATCCCCATAAATTTATGTAAACCCAATCGAGACATTACCTGTGCAAATTGAACAGAGGGGAGTAACATAGACAGAACTGGGCAAGCACTTAACTGAATCTAATTATTGTGAAGACTAGACTGTATCATTTTAAGTTTTTGCTAACAGAATTGAATGAGCTATGTGTTCTATTCCATGTGAAACACTATCAAAGTAACCTGAAAACTGCTTATACCTTCCAGTATCAAGGTTGGGGGTTTATTTTAAGTGTTGGCGAAAAAGTTATAATATTGAGACACCCTTGCTGAGGAAAAGTGGAAGTGACAAATGCTTGATGTACAATCTCATGTGTTAAGTTTACAAAGCAAGACAACCTAGAGAACTTTTATAAAGCAAATCGTATTTTTCTAAATCTGGTGAGGTGTTATTTTTGAATGGATGGACGCTGAGTTACTGAAGGGTGTGACGCAAACTTTACACATGTACCTTTGGAATAGGCCTTCCTACTCTATGCTAAGCTACCCTATGTAGACTGGTATCCCCAGGTCCAACAGAGAGCATATGCACTTCAGCACTGATCAGCAGTGGTAAAGTGCCCAGAGTTATAAAACAGCCAACAGCAGGTCAGAAAAAATACAGGAGGGAGGTAAAAAGTTCAGGGATGACCCTGCAAAAAGGGCCAAGTCCAACAATGTGCTGCCCTCAAGGCAGATGTGAACTGTGCCTGCCAAAAGGTTAGAGTTTAAGTGCATTAGTAAAAGACAAACTGGGGAAACCAGTTGTTTGAAGCAGCTATGCCATCTTTTACTGTGCAGGTGGTACCCGGCCTGTTTTCAAAAGGGTGGCAGAGATCATCCTGCATGCAGGTGCAGTGAGTGACTGCACCTATCTGCAGGAGTATGCCATGGGGGTTCCACAAGATGCCCTTTCCAACTGTGGAAAGGGCACACTCGGAGGGAGCACAGTCTATGTGCTACCACTTTGGCGCACAGCCAGTGCAGTTCCTGATGGTCTCTTTGCGTCTGTGCTTGGATTCACAGTATGGAGTGGGATCACAGTCAAAGTGCTTCCTTCATTTGCATGGGGCCACACCAGCAGGGAAGGCCCTCCTATCATCATGCTGGTGGTATAAGTAAACCAACATGATCTGCACTAGAGAAGGGGCCATGCAAGCATCTATGCCCATGGGTAGATATAGGAATAACACACATCCCTACTATGCATCACAGGTTGTGGAATTGGATTGGGAACTGGTACTGGGAGTATGGGAGCAGGTTTGGTTGTGGGCCCTCTGGAAGGTTGCTGTCCATCATGAGCCCTGAGACTTTACTCGCTCTTGCTGGAATGGCTCTTGCCTACTGGCCAGGGCCCAAATGAGCTGCATTTCCTCATTATGTCTCCCGATGTTTTTCTCCTTCACCATCTGGAGATGTTTCTGGTACAACTGCAATGTGCTTAGCTGCACCCGGCTATAGTTATACAGAAGCAGGTTGAGGCTATCCTTAAGATGGTTTTGGTTGCAGAGATGGTTGTACAGGGGCCCCATGTGGGTGGTGATGGAGACCATCTTCCCCTCCATGCTGGAGATAACATGACGCATGGCATCTTGCTACATGTACAAGTTCAAAGGGCTGTGTTTTCTCAAACTAACCCACCACAAAAGACCAGCTGGTTCGATCATCAGTGGATGGCTGGCATCTGCAGCAGTGAAGCATGGAAAGTGCAGGATGGGAGCAGTCAATTACTCACCTGGGAAAACTGCGCCAAGGCTGGAAGAAATTATTGGAGTTGCAAGCATCTGGTCATTCATGTGAGCTATCTGAAGTCTGGGTGGTGGGAGTAAGTGGGTCCTGGCATCCGGCCAAGCAAATCTGACTTTGGTTTATATGTCTGGGGGCTTGCAATCTGTAAGATAGTCTGATGAGAGAGACTGATAACTGTCAGTGACTCGACTAGAGCATCCTGTTCTGGACCGAAGATTTCCTCATTCTCTGCAATGGTGTGTACTGCCATAAGTGTAGCCTGCATGATGAGGGGGCTCCCTCCTTGGCCTTTGCTAGTGAATTGAGTGTCATCTTCTGGTTCTTCTTCCCTAGTACCTGTGAATAAGAGACACTTGCTTGCCCATGAACCTGTGGCACAGTGGGAAAGGGAATAAAGTCATATTCACATGCAGGACATGTAAGTCTTGGGTAGTGCACATACAATCGTAATGCATACAATGCACAACAACTTCTAGGTATTTGCAGTGGGTGCATTGACTTCAAATACATTAACATGCAGTGCCTGCCCTTGTCAAAGGCGGCCTGCATGTGGGCCGGGTCCATGATGTTAGCTGCTCTTCAAAAATGCAGGCACAGCATTGGATCAACAAGGATTCAGAATTGGCAGCTGCTATAGAAATTAGAGAACTTTGTGAGTTGAAAAGCAGTGAATAGGCGTTAGCATTTGACATTTCTGTGATTGATGTAGAGATACAAGTCCTGACACAAGCATTGAGTAGTCACTTGAGTCCCGTCCCACAGGTTTCAGATTCATATATCTGCAAATTAAAGTCAATTCACATTGTTGGAAATTAGGTCACACACAAACCTGCCTGACAGATAAAGGAAAGTAGACGTTCGTCTTGCAGTCTGCCTCATGATACAATGTGGTGGTTGTGAACAGGAAACTTTGAGTGATTGCAGCTATGAAGAAACAGATATTGCGACAGGTGACTAGTACTTGGAACATCTTCAAGATGGTGAAGCAGTGTCTACAGAGAGCAAATCCATATGTGTTTGGTATGCGTTACACTGCATGACCAATGAAGGCAGCGTAAGTCAATTTACTTTAGTTCTTTAGCTGGATGTGGTATTTTGGTCAGATAACACTGTCAGGTTCAACAGTAAACCCTATGATACAATCAACCATGACAATTCAACGTGTCTCAATATTAACAAGGAGGACAAGGAGAAAGTATGGCGGCGCATTACCGTCCCCAGTCAAATGCATTTTTTTAAATCAACCAAGGTAAAGGCGTATACAAACATGTCCTGTTGATACTTCTTCACTATAGAGCCCTGCTTGTTCAAAGGAAACCCTTATGGTTTGTAAAAGAGGGTCCGCAACCACGAAATTTCATGGCATTCTTCTTCATCGGACCCTCACCCTATAAATGACTTCACATTAGGGTGGGCTCAACCAGTGTTCTGGGAGTGCTTTGACAATGTAGTTATGAGAGAAAAAGATCAGGTTAAATCATCTAGGATATATCATATACAAGTTCATTTATTAATGGTCATCCTGTCAAGATTAAAAATCCAAGTACTGATTTAATACAACAAAGGGGGTGGTTTGAGGCTAATAATGGTCTCTACGTCCTAGCTCCAGGTCTTCATTGTTCGTTTATGTTAAGTTGCCCTGACAGGGCATGTAGACTTCATCAGGACCAGAATATCCCTAAGCAACATACAGGAGGACCAACGAGTAACTCTATACATTATTAGTAAAGGCTATTACTCATGCACACATTCATGCAAGACACTCATGAAAACTCACGGTTGCAAGCTAGTTGTTCACACTAACTCGGGGTATATATTTGCGCCCATAGGATGCACGCTGCGGCCTGCAACTGCACCTAGACTGACATTTGCACCCCTGGATCTTGCAACATGCAAGACCTGCCCATGTCAGAGGTGGACTGTGTGTGGGCAGGTCCAATGATGTTAGCTGCTCTAAAAAAAACAGGCACAGATTTAGGACAGACATGCAAGGAAAGTGCAATTCAAGAACGTCTTGTACCTGGGAAGCCACGCGACTGAGCTCTGTAGCGATATCCACTCCACTGTTGCCAATCCCAACCACAAGCACCCTCTTCCCCTGGAACCCATCTGGGTGTTTGTATTCTCGGCTGTGCATAAATTTGCTTTTGTACTTTTCTAGGCCTGCAGGGATGACAAGAGACACATCATATGAAGTGAAGGACCGTATGAACATGAAAATGAACAGTACCCTGCTTCGTCTTCACTGACCCTGCATTGGAAAGGCAACAGATTACTATTGAAAAGTCAGTAAAACAAACCAAACCTTTCCGACACATTATTATAGCTTGGATAAATTGCTTTACAATGGAATAAAAACCCGATCTTCTGAGCCCTTACCTTACTGGGTGACAAGTGCTCAACACACAGCTGGAACACTCTTTTTTTTTCTTTCTTCTACCATCTGTCCATCCCTATGGTTTCATCAATTATGGATGAACAAATAAGAACTGGCTCAGCCTGTCCTTCCTAATTATTCTGTTCCTTTTCTCAAAATCCTTTATTTGGGTACAAACCATCAAAAGTGTAAAATATCATTGTAATACATGCAACCGTTTTGCTTCATTCAACATTCATAATACATAAATATACTCTCATAAACATTAACATATCATCATTAAACTCCCCAGCAGCCCATGTGCAGGGCCATTTCAAAACAACTGGGTTTTTTCAAGATTCAGGAGAGTTCCTCAGATTAATAGTCATATCTCTACATATCTATTTCATTAATTAAAACTAATCCTAGTTGCCAAACATATATATCAAATTAATCATAACTTATACAATATGTAATTCTGTTTATATTCCCTGACCATGAGGTTTTCACCTGATGACTAGTACGGTTAGTGAAAAATGAAAGACTTATAGTAAGAAGCCCCATGATTTGGAGAAGAGCTTTGCATATTTGCTGGTGAGGCTGATGGAAAGGTGTGAGGCAGTAGCAGTGGGAGCTATGGATTTGGTGAGAAGGATTCAGGGTATGCTGCAGAACCCCAAATGCATTACCAAGGTGGGTCAAGTTAAGTGGAGTGCTATCTGGATAGTGTAATGTTTCTTGGTGTTGGAACTGTAGTCAGTGGATAAGGACACAAGTTAATTAAGCAGGGTCGGAAGGCATTCCAGATTCTAGTCATAGTTTCCTTCTCCTAGGGAATGCAGAAGCAAGGATTGATCGCCTCTTTGCTCAATTCTGTGAATGAGAAGCACTTGATAATGGCAGCAATGACAGCACCTATCAAATCTAAACATGAGGAAATCTATCTAGTCATACCAGTCTAATTCTCTAGATTCTCCAATTTGAAGCAACAAAAGGATAATGGTTTGAACACATTAAGGATATCTATATGTCAAAGAGAAAACTACATGGAAAACTTGCAAATGTCAAGGAAAAGTTCATGATGGTTGGAAATAGGATGAATTCCTTAGCCAGTATAGTCTGTATTCTTCTAGAATGCAATGCATTCTTCCAGAAAAATAATAGATGCCAGGGGCCAACATTTTTCAGTTGTCACTAGTTGTAGTTAGGTACTAGTTACCATAGGTACAGCATTTATTTGATTTGTAAACCCTATAACACACATTGACGTATCTTCTAACCCTGGGCGTAGGACTACGCTACGCTCGCAGAGTGTGCGTAGTTTGCGGTACTACGCACTATGCGAATTATACGTAGCACAGTGCAGAAACGTGTGTCAGGCATTTTTTGCTTGCTCGCGGTCCTCAACATCAAGTTGGTGACAGCGAGCGAGCAAAATCAACATCCTGGCTAGGCTTTTTCCTTGTTCGCGATCAGGAACATCAAGTGCTGATCGCCAGCGTGGAAAATAAACCTCCCGCGAGATTCTCAACGCGGGGAGGTCAGGTTTCTAATTGCGAGTGGTAGCGTATGCTCGCGACCGCTCACGATGAGAAACTACCAGTCCGCATTAAGAAAGCTGCTGCTCGAGTACAAATCTACTTGAGCGGCATAAAAAACGACTGCTTGCACTGTGCAAGATGCCGTTTGCAATGATTGCACAGTGCGGACAAGCATCCGGAACTGTGCAATTAGTGCGAACAGCATTTCCCTACCGCATCACGCAGTTCGCGTAGCTACACGTAGCGTGCATAGTGCGAATTGCACTTCGCGTAGCTACGAGTAGCGCTACTACGCAAACTACGCACATGGTTAGATCTTCACAAAACTTTACCCAAAAAATGTTCATCTACCTCAGCTACCCCCATGAAAGTTTTGGGGTGATTCAAATAGTGAGGACTGAAAACAAAAGGAAGTGCAAAAAACTATTTTGCAAAGTAGTTTCAATAGGGATTTTCGAACAGCACTACAACCCAAATGGCTGAATGAAATTACACCAAATTTGGTAGAAAGCTAGGTTATGATTTTAAAAAACGTGCTTTTTGTGATATGGTGTAAATCAGTTCAGTAGTTTAAAAAAATTAAGTATATTTGGATGGGTGGTTTTGCGTGATTCTTGCAAGAGTCCTGCAAACACGCAATTTCAAATAATTGAGCAATCTAGTTGTCTGAGAGGGCTTCTTTTCCCATTGGTTGTCTCACACCTGTGCTCTGATAGGCTGTTTGTTCATGTAGTCAGGCCCGGTGGCCAACAATGAGCCATGCATAGCTCTCAGCCAAGGATGTCAGGGGTTTGTGTTACCTATGTTAATAAAATATTACTTCATGTTAAAAAAAACTAGAAATTCACTGAAAAAACAAACATTAAAGTGATGTAACAGTTAGGTATGGGAATAATATCTTACTTTGCATTTTTTTAAACTCAACAATTTACAAAACTTTTGGGGTAAAGTGGCATTATAGCTAGTTGGAAACCTCAGTATAAACATAATGTTTTAAACTAAAAAAAACACTGAAATCTAAGGGTTATAGTTATTTCAAGTAACTATAACGTGTGTTCTTGCCATGCACTGCTTATGACCTCACTAATCACAACACTGACTACATGTTCTATGGCACCATTAATAAAAACACTAATGACAACGGAACTAAGATCATTGATTGCCGAGTTATAATTACTTTAAATAATTATAAAGGTTGAATTTCAGTGTTTAAAATCTTAGGTTTAAACTCACATTTAAATATAGCGATAAGGCAATTAAGAACAATAACTTCACTTACCCTGAAGCCCCTCACTTTAGTAAATTGCATGATGGTGCTCCTGGCATATTGGCATCTTTTACTATGGACAGAATTGGGCTTCGAAAAAATGGGGGTGAGAGAGTTAAACTATTAAGATGACTGGAGTCACGTCTATTTGAAATAGGAACTAAACACTCAAGGGGATTTAATAAGGATGAGGAGTTTGCGGTCCATTTATGTTATTGAATGGGCTCCAGTTTTATCTGCATTCTAATGCTATACTAAACAGTTTTTCATGTCCTACTATCTAATGCATTATCCCATTCTTTGCTTCTTGGAATCCTTCTTTCAGCTCACCAGCTCACTGGCCCTTATTTATCTGAGGGCCTTTATATCAAGCCATTAGCGGCAATATTGATTCAATTTGGGAGGTTATTAGCAAACAGGTTTTTCTGTAGGAGGCCTTCTTGCACCAAATTGTTAATTGATTAATGAAAATATTGGTGCAAAATCCGAAACATAAATATGCAGCTGGACCCATCAGGGGTTTCATTTGTCAATATGCATGTATGAAATCTGACCACTTTGATAATTGTTGTGAGATGTATAAGCTTCATGTTGCATGCCTATACAGATACACAGTTGCTTTTTATTATTTGGTATCACTTTTCTGGCTGGACAATGCGAAACAATGACAGTACTCACTTCCTGTGCTGAGATGCATGCACAATAGTATTTGCTTCATTCCCAATGAGTTGATTCTGCAATAAACAGAAGAAAGACTCAGGGGCGGCTCTAGGCTCATGGCGGCCCTGGTCAGGGAGCGTAGGTAGGGGGAACCGGAAGAGGGGGTCTGGGCGGGGCAGAGCACGGAGGCCAGTGAAGAGGGGGGGTCAGGGTGTTTGGAAGTGGAACAGAGTCGGAGGCCGCCAAATCCCTGCCATGGGCCGCCACGCAAATATGTATCCATCCTCAGAGGATTATTATATTAAGGATATATATTGGCGTGGTGGCCCCTGGGGTTTGGTGGCCCTGTGCAGGTGCACAGCTTGCACATGCCTAAGGGTGCCCCTGAAAGACTATAGGGAGCTTTGAGATAGTATGTCTCCTGTCACCACTGAATATTTTGTATATGTTTTGAGTGAGCGAATAGGGCAAGTTGTTCTGAGGAAGGCTGCTAAGTCGATATGCGTTACTTAATAACAAATAAACCAGTGATATTTGTACAGAGACAGCATATTTCTTGAATCAAAAATATCAATGCAATTGCAGGAATATGTGTTAACGAGCTTCAGCACCCATTACAAGGCATTGGTGCTGCTTGGCGAGGGAGCAGCAACACCATACTTGTCACACACAAAAATAATTATTATTTATCTTTATTTCATTTAAATACTAAAATTATTTAATTTAACTATTGTATTTATTAAATACTATTATAACAATAGTAGTAGTATTTTGGCTCGAAAAGGGGCACATACCTGGCTTGTTAATGCACCACTTGATGTGAGATTATATTTTTTTATAACGTTTGTAATCTGTAGATATTAAAAAAAACCAGCTTCTTATGATCACCATTTCTACTTTGCACCTCTTGCCAGGTAATTATTCTATGATTCGTTAAAAAATGTCCCAACTCCTCTAATCTGCAATCTTTCCAGTTTTTCAGGCGATTAGAACGAATTTGGAGACCCCAGACTTTTACATTCTATCAACTTTAAATAGTGGAAACCAGAGGAGCCAGTTTTAAAAACATTTTTTTTTATCTACAAGCAAAATCCTGAATGGTCTTATATCTAGTTCTTTTTGGCAGTTTAGCTATTTTCAAGAATGTTGGTATCTGCGAGCCTGAATCCTGTACCATTTTTTCAAAGAAAAAAATATCTATAAATCCCTTTGGTTCTAGTAAGCGCACTGCGAGTTCTAAAATCGATGCTTCGTACTAGGTTTGCATTCTAGGCAATGCTAGTCCACCCTGTTTAAATTCTAACTGGAGTATTGACTGCTTGACTCTCGAGGCCTTTTTACTCCAGACAAATTCTCTAAACATTGATTCCAGCTCTTTAAAAAATGTTGCATTCATTTTAAAGGGGATGTTAATAAATAGAAATACTAATAACGGAAGTATGGACATTTTTATAAGGGCTACATGACCTATTAGCATTAAAGGTAAAATTGACCATTTATCAAGCAATATTTTGATTTTGTTCTGCATTACTAGGTAGTGTAGCCTAAATAGTTTTTCATACTGACGAGAGACATATATTCTCAGGTAACGTATTGGTTCCATACTTAACGCCTGGGGTTTAAGGTTGAAGAAACTCCAAGTACATATTTAACACTAAATTCTCAGTTTTGTATTTATTTTGTAGCCCCCAATCCATTTAAATTGGCTAAATTCTAATAGCACTCGGTCCAGATTCGGTCGCTCAGGACTTAAATATAGAATAATATCGTCAGCGAATAGTTCGCCATGTCTGGTATTGGGCTCTAATTTCCTCATTGTCACGGATGCTCACCAGGGCTCAATAAAAAAGGTGAATAACAAGGGGGACATCAGGCACCCTTGTCTGGTCCCAAGATTAATGTTCATTGTCCCTATTTGATTTGCATTAATGACCACCTGGGCCTAGGCACCCTGATAGATGTGAATCTATCACTTGGTCAGGAACCCCAAATTTGCACAGAGCAAAAAAAAGAGCATCCCAGTTGACCAGGTCAAACGCCTTTTCGGCATCTACCATCATATTTGGTGAGAGTGTTGAATTATTCTTAAAAAAAGTCAAGCGCTTGAATCACAAATCCGGTATTCGAGGACATTGACCTTCCAGCAACAAATCCTAACTGATCTTTATGTATCAGTTCCTGCGCAAGTGGAATAAAGTGTTGGGCCCAAACCTTCATAAGAATTTTATAATTGGCGTTTAGGAGACTAATCGGCCTATAAGAATTTACAACTTTATGCTTTTTGCCCTTCTTAACAAAGCTTACAAACACAGATTCTTTAAAACTAACGGGAACACTGCCCCCTTCTTAATGTGATTAAACAGTCTCGTAAAAAAGGGGATCAGTTCCTTAGAGAAGGCCATATAGAATTCTATGGGGAGCCCATCGTTACCACACGCTTTTGCACCGGGAATTGATTTTAGAACGAGTAAAGACTCCTTTTCTGATATGTCAAGTTGTATTTGTTGCCTAAGGACCTCAGACACGCTGGGGATACTTATCTTCTCCAAGTATTCCAGGATTAAGTCCAGTTCAACTTCATCGTGAGTGGTATAGAGCTGTTGATAGTGATCCATAAAACATTTTGCTATGCAGTCCCTATCAGTTTTCAGGACATTGGTCTTTGAATCTATGATCTCAGAAATAAGGGCAGTTTCTTGTTTGTTTTTAATGGCCCCAACTAGCAGTTTCCCAAACATTTGACTGTCCTCGTATACCCGCAGTTGATAGGTCCTAGAGCTATTTATCTCTTCTAGTAAAATACATTCCCTTAATACCTGTTTTGCCTTTTTGATCTGACCCCCACCTTCCCTCTTCCCCTGTATAGGGGTATTTCGCAGCCTCAGGGCCCTATCCACTGCCTGCTCAAGTGTCCTAATTTCTGCAAGTTGTTTTTTGGACTGGGCAGCGGAAAAAGCAACTATTTGCCCCATAATGTTGACTTGAACCCCCCACACAGAAAATAAATCTGCTGTTCCTTCATTAATCCTAAAATACTCTGCAATCAATTCCCTTGTCTCTGCTGTCCACTGGGCATCCTGTAGGAGGAGGCGATTCATCTGGTTTTGAGCTTTGTTAGACAGGTTATTTTTGGCGCGATCCTTGTCGCACTGCGTCTCTCAGTGCCTTGTCAAATTGTGGAAATATGTGATTGGTAGACCACTAAGGACGCGCTCCTTTAACATGAAACTGATAGAGTTTCTTCACTCATTTTTATTTGTAAATTTCCATTATTTCTTTCCACAAATTAATGAATCTTCGATGTTATGAATCATCAATATCTTTATTGATTCTCAATTTTTTGTTCAAATGTATTTGATCATTCATTAAAATCATGACTACTTCATCGCATTACATCATGCCCAATGCATTTCGGGTTTGCAAGGATAACCCTTCGTCAGGGGCCTGTGAATGAAAGCATACAGTACCTTAGCATTCAAAACAAACCAAATGGATTCATGTGCTAACAATGCAAGAAAACAATATACATACTATGAGGAAAATAACAAGTTCATTCAAAATTAATAGTTCATTCCAAATTGATATTTTACGTGGCTAACGTATAACAAACCGTATGCTTATTCTTGAATTGGTTAATGCAAACTCTATGTCCAGCTAGGTGAGGTGGTGTGGTAGAGAGAAATTCTGCTGACTAAACGTACTGAGTGGTGGATAAAGTACTTAAGAATGCGCCTATGGAAAGACGCTTAGTGAGCAGACAAACCAAATAAATAAGCTAAGCCGTGTGTACGGCTGCGGTATAAGTCGGGGGGAAAAAAAGTCAACGTGAAAAAATAAGAGCGCAACATGATGAACTTACTTGATGCGAACGCGGAGCTCTCTCAGCAATCCGAATGCGGAAACGGTGGGATTAACGCTAAGCCTATCACAAGGCTTCTTATGGTTCAGTGACCGAATCACGTGGTAGAAGAAAACGAAAAACTCGAGCGGTAAAGGTCGATACAATAGTTTCAAATTAGCGACATGGGAGTTCAACCTAGTGGCAATGTGTGCAGCATTAATAATGGATATAAATCTAGAAAAAACGTGAATGTAAATAAAAACGCTGGCTGGCTACCCATAGCAACTTAAGAGCTGCAGTTTGATTGGGTGGTGGTTTCGATCACGTGATCGGTGATGTCAGGAATCAGAAAGTAAACAAAGATTTCTGGAAAAGCGTAATGTAAACACAAAAAATAATGTAAACACAAAAAAATAATAAAGGAAATGTGAATGTGAAAAAATAAAGTCACAAGAAATATAGGTGGAGAGTTAACAGTGAGTTGATGTATGTGTTTTCTGAAACAAGTACAAGCATGGAACAGGATTATTCTGAATTTCGCAAGCGTATGAACGTAGTGGGTTGAAAAAGATCAGAATAATATACAGACAAACAGTATGGTGAACTATATATCCAGATAAACATGTGCAGTCTGTTGGATAAAAAGTGAAGGATACGTGAACTAGCTGGCGAGTTTCATTCTGAATGACATTGAAATCTATAATACAGTGAGGGTAAGTAGGGCTATAAAAACCTAATGCTGTGTTGCTGTAGAGAATGCCTCATAAGAAACATGCACATTCAATTCTATCATTAATTCCCGTTGGTTGAAGAGAATTCAGTTTTTTTATCCAAAAGAATTCAGCCTGTAGGCGCTGCTTAACTGGATCCATGTCGCAGCGTTGTGGGAGTATCTCCAGTATGGTAAATTTCAATTGCGCAATTTGATGATTGGCTTCAAGCCAATGTGTGGCCACAGCAGATTTCGTATTCTTAGTGCGGATGTTACTTTTGTGTTCTGATATTCTTATTTTTATTTTCCGTTCGGTTTGACCAACGTATATTTTGCCGCAGGGGCATTTGAATGCGTAGATCACATTTTTAAAATCACAAGTTCCTGTGTATTGTAAGTCTATCTTGTGGCCTTTTGTAGGATGCATCAGAGTTTTCCCAATTATTACATTATTGCAATGTATGCAATTCAAGTATTTTGTCATTCCTTTATGTTGTAATTTGATGTCTTTTTTAGCAGTGAGAATCTCTTTCATGTTTTTTGATCTTTGGAACGTGAAAGTCACGTGGTCACTATACAGATTTTGAAGATCAGGTTCATCTTTTATTAGCGACCAATGTTGGTTGATGATTTTCTTGATCTTTTTGCTTCGGTAGAGAATTTCAAAACGCACACAGTTTTTTGTTCTGTAGTTTGGTGTGATGACTTCAATAAGCTCTCTCTTGGTAGTTTGGCTACTTTTTTTAGGGATTCCTCTAGGATCTCGTTAGGATATCCTCCTGCGAGGTATTTTTGTTGTTGCTCAATCAATTAGTTTTCTAGGATATGGGCATCAGAAGTGATTCTTTTCAGACAAATGAATTGTGATGTGGGTAAATGTTTCTTCAGAGTTTCAGGGTGAAAGCTCTGAAACAGTAAGCTGGAGTTGCGGTCTGTAACTTTTTTGTGTACTTGAGTTTGTATTTGATGATTGAGAATGGTGATTTTTACATCTAAGAATGATATAGTTTCCTTCTGAATGTTTTGAGTAAATTTGATCCTCGGGTTCAGTTGGTTTAACACTGCAATGTTGGTCAAAAGTTGATGTTTTTCTCCTTTCCAGATTAGAAACAGATCGTCAATGTATCTTTTAAATATCACCAAGTTGGTGGTCCAGTTAGTGTTGTTTAAAATGTTGTCATATTCAAATTTGGACATAAACAGGTTAGCATACGAGGGGGCCCCCCCGAAACCCATTGAAGTACCGTTACACTGGTTGTAGTAGTTGTTTTTCCATTCAAAATAGCTGTGGTACAGCGAGAAATGCATTAGTTCAATGAGAAAAATCTTGTTGGCTTCACAGTCTTTGTCTCTTAGTAGATTCCATTCGAGAGCTTCTAGCCCTTCATTATGTGGGATCGACGTGTACAGTGACACGACGTCTACAGTACATAACCAATATTCTGTATTTGCCTCAAGTTGGATTGTTTTGAGTATATTGAGGAAGGCTGTCGTGTCTTTTATGTAAGTTTGTCCTTTCTGTGCGATAGGTTGTAGATACCAATCCACGTATTTACCAATACTTTCTGATATTGACCCACAAGCTGACACAATGGGTCTGAAAGGTGGTTTCTGGGCGTTTTTGTGAATTTTTGGTAACATGTACAGTTTTGGTCTACGATGAGACTTAGTGTCTAGAAATTTGTAGGTTTTTTCATCAATCCATTTCATGTTTAGTGCATGTTCCAAGATTAGTATAAGGATTTTTTGGTACTCTTCTGTTGGATCAGAATTCAAAGGTATATATGCGTTGGAGTCATTCACATGCTCGTTAACACTGTTATCGTAGAAGATAGTGTCCATTATTATAAGAGCCCCTCCTTTGTCAGCTGTTTGGAATGTTAACTCTGGATCATTTGATAAGTTTTTCCTCAGAGTATGTATATTGTTTTCTTGCATTGTTAGCACATGAATCCATTTGGTTTGTTTTGAATGCTAAGGTCCTGTATGCTTACATTCACAGCCCCTGACGAAGGGTTATCCTTGCAAACCCGAAATGCATTGGGCATGATGTAATGCGATGAAGTATTCATGATTTCAATGAATGATCAAATACATTTGAACAAAAAATTGAGAATCAATAAAGATATTGATGATTCATAACATCGAAGATTCATTAATTTGTGGAAAGAAATAATGAAAATTTACAAATGAAAATGAGTGAAGAAACTCTATCAGTTTCATGTTAAAGGAGCGCGTCCTTAGTGGTCTACCAATCACATATTTCCACAATTTGACAAGGCACTGAGAGACACAGTGCGACAAGGATCGCGCCAAAAAGAACCTGTCTAACAAAGCTCAAAACCTAGGTGTGCACGGAGATAACAGCAACTTTATTATCTTGACCCAGTCTAACCCATTCCCTGGTGCACCCAAAAAAACAGAAAAATGCAATTCGACGACATTGCTCAAATCACAACCAATCAAGCTGAACTATTAGCTTTCTCACCAGAGACAGCAGAAGAAATATATGGACTCATACAGGAGACCAGAGCATTCAGCCCTAATATTTCAACTACAGCACAATTAATTCGACAGTTCGAATTCTTAAGCAAAAAGGAAATCAACCAACGGCTGCATGACACCACACTAATACACTACCATAAAAATAAAAGAATCCCCAGAGGGTTAAGAATCGCTCTTAAACCAATGCTGTGCAAAAATAACAAACAATTAGTAGAAAAATGGTACCAAATTTTGAATAAATGTTCATTAGACCTTATTCTATTGATAATACAAGAACTCTCAAAAGTTGTGAAAGAAATTGAAACGGATTTGGAAAACATGAAAAAAGAACTTGATAAATTACCTGACTTACAAACAATCTTGGAAGATGTGAACAAAAAATTAGATAAGTACGCAAAAGAAGTGAATGACCGAAAAGTTAGAAAATACAAAAGAGACACTATTGATTATAAATATGATGAGGTATACACTTGGGCTGAAATTTATAATCAGAAGAAATGGCAACAACTGAAGCCAAAAAACATCCGGAAATTCATCGCAAGAAAGCTTAGTCTCAAAATCAGACATTTCACAATGAAGACATAAGCCCAGCCGCCAATGCACCACCTATCGGCACAACAGGAGGGGCAGAAGAAACAGCGGAAGAAATAGCAAAAAGAACAAGGAGTCAAAAATCAGTAAAGACGACTTAGTGATTAACATTTCTTCTAAACAATTAACTCCGGCGCAAATGGCTGTACTCAATAAAGGAACTTCCTTTGTCCCTACATATAAGACCAACTTGCCAGAAACAGAAATTGCTTTATTCAAATTCTTCAGAACACTAAAATTAAAGTATTTTTTCAAAGATGCATCAGTCTCTACAGCAGTTAACACCATGGTATTTAAACCTAAGAGCACATTTTGCGCACCTTATTCTCACAAAACCATCGAAGCTTTCGAAAGGTCAATAACTTCTGATATACAAAGAATCAATTTATACAAGACCATCAAAAGTAATTTATCCAAGACAGAATACAATCATAAACTTATCAAATGATCCAGAGTTAACATTCAAAAGAGCTGACAAAGGAGGGGCTCTAATAATAATGGACACTATCTTCTACGATAACAGTGTTAACAAGCATGTGAATGACTCCAACACATATATACCTTTGAATTCTGATCCAACAGAAGAGTACCAAAAAATCCTTATACTAATCTTGGAACATGCACTAAATATGAAATGGATTGATGAAAAAACCTACAAATTTCTAGACACTAAGTATCCTCATAGACCAAAACTGTACATGTTACCAAAAATTCACAAAAACGCCCAGAAACCACCTTTCAGACCCATTGTGTCAGCTTGTGGGTCAATATCAGAAAGTATTGGTAAATAGTTACGTGGATTGGTATCTGCAACCTATCATACAGAAAGGACAAACTTACATAAAAGACACGACAGCCTTCCTCGATATAGTCAAAACAATCCAACTTGAGGCAAACACAGAATATTGGTTATGTACTGTAGACGTCGTGTCACTGTACACGTCGATCCCACATAATGAAGGGCTAGAAGCTCTCGAATGGAATCTACTAAGAGACAAAGACTGTGAAGCCAAAAAGATTTTTCTCATTGAACTAATGCATTTCTCGCTGTACCACAGCTATTTTGAATGGAAAATCAACTACTACAACCAGTGTAACGGTACTTCAATGGGTTTCGGGGGCCCCCCCTCGTATGCTAACCTGTTTATGTCCAAATTTGAATATGACAACATTTAACAACACTAACTGGACCACCAACTTGGTGATATTTAAAAGATACATTGACAATCTGTTTCTAATCTGGAAAGGAGAAAAACATCAACTTTTGACCAACATTGCAGTGTTAAACCAACTGAACCCGAGGATCAAATTTACTCATAACATTCAGAAGGACACTATATCATTCTTAGATGTACAAATCACCATTCTCAATCATCAAATACAAACTCAAGTACACAAAAAAGTTACAGACCGCAACTCCAGCTTACTGTTTCAGAGCTTTCACCCTGAAACTCTGAAGAAACATTTACCCACATCACAATTCATTTGTCTGAAAAGAATCACTTCTGATGCCCATATCCTAGAAAACTCATTGATTGAGCAACAACAACAATACCTCGCAAGAGGATATCCTAACGAGATCCTAGAGGAATCCCTAAAAAAAGTAGCCAAACTACCAAGAGAGAGCTTATTGAAGTCATCACACCAAAATACAGAACAAAAAACTGTGTGTGTTTTGAAATTCTCTACCGAAGCCAAAAAGATCAAGAAAATCATCAACCAACATTGGTCGCTAATAAAAGATGAACTTGACCTTCAAAATCTGTATAGTGACCACGTGACTTTCGCGTTCAAAAGATCAAAAAACATGAAAGAGATTCACACTGCTAAAAAAGACATCAAATTACAACAAAAAGGAATGACAAAATGCTTGAATTGCATACATTGCAATAATGTAATAATTGGGAAAACTCTTATGCATCCTACAAAAGGCCACAAGATAGACTTACAATACACAAGAACTTGTGATTCTAAAAATGTGATCTACGCCATCAAATGCCCTTGCGGCAAAATATACGTTGGTCAAAACGAACGGAAAATAAAAATAAGAATATCAGAACACAAAAGTAACATCCGCACTAAGAATACGAAATCTGCTGTGGCCACACATTGGCTTGAAGCCAATCATCAAATTGCGCAATTGAAATTTACCATACTGAGGGGGGCGTGGCTTACGCGCCGGCGAGCTATGGCGCATCTTCCGTGAGCTCCGGAACAGCGCGGGACTTGCTGTTTGTTTCCCGGTGTCTTGTCCTTCGGCGGAGACCAGCAAGAAGCATCTTTCTACGGCGGAACATGGTCCCCGTCTGCTGCGAGGTGCGGCGGCCCTCCTGAATGCCGCTTTACACAGTTTTGCCGGTAAACATCCCTCGGCTGTAGTGGAACGCGAGCGGCCGCCATTTTGTGCCGCCGAGCTCGCGTTCCGTTTTTTATTTATTTTTGCCGCATTACCAGCCTGTTGTTTCTCCTGATGCGATATATGGCCTTATGGTGCTGGGGTATGATGTGGGGACCGTTTAACATGTTCCTACTCTGCCCTCGCGACTTTTGGCGCTGCAACTCTCTTCATGTCCTCTCATTATCTTCCTATTGATTGACGGCGGCCATTTTGTGGTGTGTCTGGCGCACTATCCATCACCTTCAGCTCCTCATCTCATAATCATATGTGGTGTTCTGGTTGACCTCCTGTGGTCTCAATTCTTATGGACGCTTTGCTGTTGCCTTTCTACATATTCCTGGATGGTTTTTTGCGTGCACATTACCTTGAGTCTTGCTCCATTTCGACGCACAACGTGTGGGTTTGCGTTGTTGCTTCTCCATTGCTCCGTAGTACCTCTTCTACGGCCTCTTCGCCCCAGTACCTCTGCTTGCTCCCTATATAGGGTTTCACCGTTTTGGTTCTTGCGGTGTGAATTCTCCTCCTGTGGTTCTCCTAGTTTGCCCCTCTGTTGGCATCATGTCTCAGAACACGGGACATGCGAGATCTTCTGTCACCGGTACTACACCGAAACGCCACAAGAATGACCCTCCTTCTCCTATTCGTTCATCTCAGAATCCTGTGCTGGACTCCATTTTAGAAGAGGTTCGTGGCTTACAACCATTTATGGTGGCAACTAACGAGAAGCTCAAGCAGATAGAAGAGCGCTGGGTCGTTATGGAGAACAAGGTTTTACAACTCGAACAAAGCGTCAGTGACGTCCAGGATGTCTCTTCGAAAATTCCTATTCTAGAAAAAGAAATACAGCAGCTGAAACTCCACACAGAGGACCTTGAAAATCGCAATAGGAGGAATAACCTTCGTATTTATGGTGTTCCGGAGTCCCTTGAGGGGACCGACATGGTGTCCTTCGTCCGCAAATTCCTCTATGAACTTTTGGACCTCCAAACGGAATCTACTCCTCTGAATATACAGCGTGCTCACCGTTTGGGCCGACTCACGTCAAACCCGACCAAACCTAGAGGCATTATCCTACTTTTTCTTGAATTCACCGAATTGATGACTGTTCTTAAAGCTGCGAGACTTAAACGTCGCCTCCTCTGGTCAGGACATACCATATTTCTTGCCCAGGATTTATCAAATGCCACGAATGCTCGTCGCAAGGAGTTCCTCAATTTACGACCACATATGAGGGACTTGCACATTCAATATGGAATCCTGCACCCATGTCTCTGCAAAATAACTCACAACGGTCGTTCCCGTACATTTGATGATCCTCTGAAGCTTCGTGAATACCTTCGGAACGTCTCTGCTGCACCTTCCACTATGGACACCAATGACTGAAAATGATTAATATATTTTTCCTACATTCACTTATCTCATGTCTTGACGACTGTTGTGGCCTTGTCCTGGTTTCTCTCTTGTAATTCTTTCCTATGACTTCTCTTCCATTTGTATATCTCATATCCCTATTCCCGCGCTTTCCGTTGCTCTGTGGGGTTGCCGCCTTCGCCGGCGTCTCCATGCTCCTAATGTCTAACTCTACTCTGTTCCCTCAGATCTGGCTTCTTTGTCTTGATCTGTTTGTTCTCTTTCTTCCTCTCTTTCCTTCTTCTCTCTTTTTTCTTTTCACAGGCCATGCATGTTCTCCCAATGCTCATTTTTGTTCCGTGGTTTTCTTTGTGTGCCTATCTTCCTTTCTTCCTTTTAACTCCTGTGCTTCTCGTTACTCCCCTACTTCTTTCCGTATGCTTGACATGCTCATTCGTCTAATGTCTCCTCGTATTTACCCTAATCTTCTTGCCTTTTGTCATATTCATTATGTGATTCTCATTTTTACCGTGTTTGTCTCCACTGTCTTCCCTTGTAGTTTTTCACCCGCAGTGTATTGGACCCAGATGTCATCCTTCTACCTTGTCTTCCATCATGTGTAATTTTGTGACGTGGAATGTTCGTGGTCTTGGACACCCTGTTAAACGTCAAAAGGTATTGTCCCATTTATCCAAGTTAAACGCTCAGATTGCTTTTCTCCAAGAAACGCATTGTACTGATGTTGAATCGTTGAAACTTAAGAGGGCGTGGGTGGGTCAAGTTGTATTTTCTCCGGCTGTTGATAAAAAAGGTGGTGTTGCTATTCTATTTCGTAAAGGTTTGGATGTTCAAATTCTATCCTCTCAATCAGATGCAGAGGGTCGTTGGGTTATGTCAAAGGTGACTATACAAAACAAAACTATGGTGCTTCTCAATATTTATGGCCCTGTCCGACCTGACCCTAAATTTTGGGCGGATGTCAAAATCCTCATTTCCTCCATTGACTGCCCTAATATTGTCTTAGCTGGCGATCTTAACCAATGGTTAGACCCCTTTTCAGATAGACTATCCTCCTCCAAATTCCAACCTGATAAGACACACAAATCCTTCCAATCAGCCATTGCTTCACGTCCCCTCTTCGATGTGTGGAAAACATGCAATCCAAACATACTCGAATATACATTCTACTCTAATGTTCACCACACCAGGTCCAGAATTGACTATATTCTAGTCAGCAAATCCCTTCTCCCTGCAATTCAGAAATCTGAAATAGGTTCTATATTTCTTTCAGATCATGCACCTGTGTATGCCACTTTTGACCTGGCCCAAACCTCCTCCTCTTTCAATCGTTGGAAATTTAACACTTTCCTTCTCTCCGATTCTGTTTTTATGTCTAAAGTTAAGGATTTTATCTCTGAATACTTCACCCTCAATTTGCCCCAAGACACGTCAGTTTCAAACAATTGGGATGCTTTTAAAGCTGCTATACGAGGTTTCACGATTTCTTATGTATCTCGGAAAAAGAAACTCAATCGTGATAAATATACCGCCCAACTATCCAACATTAAGACCCTTGAACACTCTTACTTCTCGTCCAAGAATCCTGACGCTCTCCACCAACTTATTAAAGCCAAATCTGACCTTAATCAAATTGCCACAGTTCAAGCTTGCAATACCCTCTTGAAGGTTAAATCTAAATTTCATGGGGGTCAGAATAAAGCGGGGAAAATGTTAGCAAACTATCTCAAAATTAAATCTGAGCGAAAATCAATTGGCTCCATTCTCAATGAGGTAACCAATACAACAGTTTCCTCTGACGAGGATATTGCACAAGTATTTCATAACTATTATAAACTCCTGTATACTGATGACACGCACCCTGATGATGATAACCTTTCCCGCTTTTTCCAAGACCTCCCCCCTCCTCCATCTCTCCCTACCGAATTCCATCAATTAGAGTCTAAAATTACCCCTCAGGAAATTCTCAAGGCAATTACCTCCCTCAAAAAAGCGAAAGCCCCTGGTCCAGATGGTCTCCCAATTGAATTTTACTCCAACATGCATTCTATTTTTGTCCCCCATCTTTTACAACTTTTTAACTCATTTATCACAAATGCCAAAGCATCTGGCTCCTTTTTGGATGCCCTCATAATTATAATCCCCAAACCTGATAAAGACCATTCCCTATGTAAAAACTATCGTCCCATATCCCTTATTAATTACGATTGTAAAATTTTTGCCAAAATTTTAGCGGCCCGCCTTGACTCCCTTATTCCTCTGTTAATCACAACCGATCAAGTTGGTTTTGTGAAAGGTAGATTTGCAGCTGATAATGCCCGTGTTTTTGCCAATATTATCTCCCACAGTAAACGATTCAAAACCCCTCTAGCTGCCCTATCCTTAGACGCTGAGAAAGCGTTTGACCGAATTAATTGGAAATTCATGTTTAAAGCATTACATTGGTTTGGGTTTGGCCCCCACTTCATTTCCTTAGTTAAACTACTGTATTCTGCTCCCCGGGCTAGTGTTTTTGTTAATAATCAATTCTCAAAATTCTTCCCCTTATCCAGAGGGACAAGACAAGGCTGTCCTCTTTCCCCTTTACTTTTCATTCTTTGCCTTGAACCCTTCCTCACTAAAATCCGCTCTAACCCCCTAATTCAAGGGTTCACTCAGTCCTCGATTGAGACAAAAATTTCAGCCTATGCTGATGATGTCCTGGTTTACATGGCTAACCCTGTTTCTTCCCTTCCTCCATTTTTAGAAGAAGTCCGCTTATACGCGTCTGTTTCTGGCTATAAGCTTAATCTCTCTAAAACGGAGGACCTACCCCTCAACTCATCTTGTTACCAATATATGTTTGCTTCAACTGATTTTGCCTGGTGTCCCTCTAAGATCAAATACCTGGGTATTTGGTTCTCCTCTACCTTGCGTGACACACTCAAACTGACCTTTACCTCCCTTACTCAAAAGATCCAATCTCTCCTCCAACTATGGTCTCCCCTTTTCCTTTCTTGGTGGGGGCGTTTAGACACCATCAAAATGATGATTTCTCCACATATTTTATATACTGTATCTATGCTACCTGTGAAAATCCCCAAATTATATTTCAAGCGGCTGAACTCCATCTGCTCCAAATTTCTGTGGAATGATAAAAGACCTCGTATTTCCTTGCATAAACTTATACGTCCAAAATCTGAAGGTGGAGTCCGCTTTCCTGATTTTCAATCGTACCATTCTGCATTTTTATTAAAACAGGCCTTCTCATTGGCGTTTGATTTCAATGATACTCCTCTCCCTAGATGGATTGCTGTCGAAAGGTCCTTGTTAAAGGACTTTTCTTTCCAACACACCCTTTTCATGTCAAATTGTACATTCTTGACTGTACACCCTGTACTGAAATACTCACATACTCTGTTGCATAATATATTCTCGAAAGAATCGTCTCCACTACAAACTTTTCTTTCCTCTAGCGTATGGTATAACAAATATCTTAAGTACAAGGGTAAATCTTTCTACTTCAAGTATTGGAAAGAAAAGGATATTATGTTTGTGTACCAATTTTTTTCTGGTTCATCTATTATTTCATTTAACATAATGCAAACTATGTTTGATTTACCTGCACATTTTCACAAAGAATTTGACATTATTACTTCTGCCATTTTATCTCACTTATCTACCCTTCCTACTTTTGATTTCCTTCCTTCCCTTACTCCTTCCACTCCATTATATACTATGTTCACTCAACAAATACCAAAAGCTGCGTTCATTTATAAACTGTTATTAGAGAATGTAGGCCTTAGGCCTAAAACTGTTATTGAAACTGTTTGGGAAAATGACTTATCTTTCTCGTTATCTGTTGATGTTTGGGATCGCTTATGGTCTAAACTGTTTAAGACTTCGATTTCAGCCCGTATTACTCAGTCACTTTTTTTTCTTTACCATAGAGCTCTAATTACCCCCGTCAGCATTACAAAATTCTCCCCTTCCTCCTCACCCCTTTGTTGGTCCTGTTCCTCCCACCAAGGTACACTTACCCACCTCTTATTTGATTGCCCATCAGTTCTCATTTTTTGGAACGCAGTTTGGAAATATTGCATGCGTATTTTTCATTTCTCTGAACCATTTTCATCGTTGCATATTTTTTTAGGTTCCCTATCTGATGTTTTGGATTTACATTCTTATAATGCAAACTTGTTTGATCTTCTCATTGCAACTGCTTTCAAAGTAATCCTGTCTTGTTGGAAGGATAACTCTAAACTGTCTGTGCATACATGGTGGAATTTTGTATGTGATGAGCACAGAATTGCAATTGCCTCCTCCTCTTCTGTCACCTTAAAAATCAAATCTGATCTTACCTGGCTACCTTTCTCTACCTTCTTATCCTCTCATCCCCCTCCCTAACCTTTCCCTCCTTTCTCTATCTCTTCTTCTTTTTCTCTCTTCTTTTCTTCTCTTTCTTTCTCTCTTCTATTTTCTTCCATTTCATATTTTCTCTGAACCTTTTTCGTCCCCACTTATCTTTTCTGATTATCGCATATTGGTTCTGTTATTTGTCATGCTGTAATATTATACTGTACTATCTTTCTTAAACAAAATAAAAACCTTATTAAACTGAAATTTACCATACTGGAGATACTCCCACATCGCTGCGACATGGATCCAGTTAAGCAGCGCCTACAGGCTGAATTCTTTTGGATAAAAAAACTGAATTCTCTTCAACCAACGGGAATTAATGATAGAATTGAATTTGCATGTTTCTTATGAGGCATTCTCTACAGCAACACAGCATTAGGCTTTTATAGCCCTACTTACCCTCACTGTATTATATATTTCAATGTCATTCAGAATGAAACTCGCCAGCTAGCTCATGTATCCTTCAGTTTTTATCCAACAGACTGCACATGTTTATCTGGATATATAGTTCACCATACTGTTTGTCTGTATATTATTCTGATCTTTTTCAACCCACTACGTTCATACGCTTGCGACATTCAGAATAATCCTGTTCCATGCTTGTACTTGTTTTAGAAAACACATACAATCAACTCACTGTTAGCTCTCCACCTATATTTCTTGTGACTTTATTTTTTCACATGCACATTTCCTTTATTTTTTTTTGTGTTTACATTATTTTTTGTGTTTAGATTACGCTTTTCCAGAAATCTTTGTTTACTTTCTGATTCCTGACATCACCGATCACGTGATCGGAACCCCCACCCAATCAAACTGCAGCTCTTAAGTTGCTATGGCTACCCAGCCAGCGTTTTTATTTACATTCACGTTTCTTTTAGATTTATATCCATTATTAATGCTGCACACATTGCCACTGGGTTGAACTCCCATGTCGCTAATTTGAAAATATCGTATCGACCTTTACCGCTCGAGTTTTTCGTTTTCTTCTACCACATGATTCGGTCACTGAACTATAAGAAGCCTTGTGATAGGCTTAGCGTTAATCCCACCGTTTCCACATTCGGATTTCCGAGAGAGCTCCGCGTTCGCATCATGTAAGTTCAGCATGTTGCGCTCTTATTTTTTCACGTTGACTTTTTTTCACCCCGACTTATACCGCAGCCGTACACACGGCTTAGCTTATTTATTTGGTTTGTCTGCTCACTAAGCGTCTTTCCATAGGCGCATTCTTAAGTACTTTATCCACCACTCAGCACGTTTAGTCAGCAGAATTTCTCTCTACCACACCACCTCACCTAGCTGGACATAGAGTTTGCATTAACCAATTCAAGAATAAGCATACGCTTTGTTATACGTTAGCCACGTAAAATATCAATTTGGAATGAACTATTAATTTTGAATGAACTTGTTATTTTCCTCATAGTATGTATATTGTTTTCTTGCATTGTTAGCACATGAATCCATTTGGTTTGTTTTGAATGCTAAGGTACTGTATGCTTTCATTCACAGGCCCCTGACGAAGGGTTATCCTTGCAAACCCGAAATGCATTGGGCATGATGTAATGCGATGAAGTATTCATGATTTCAATGAATGATCAAATACATTTGAACAAAAAATTGAGAATCAATAAAGATATTGATGATTCATAACATCGAAGATTCATTAATTTGTGGAAAGAAATAATGGAAATTTACAAATGAAAATGAGTGAAGAAACTCTATCAGTTTCATATTAAAGGAGCGCGTCCTTAGTGGTCTACCAATCACATATTTCCACTATTTAATTTTACCTCCACCCAAATCCATCTACCCAATGTGTCTCTCCGGATTTGACAAAATTGTCAGGGCACACCTCTCCCAAAATAGATACCATGCCTCTTTTGGCCAGCCCAGCGGAGGTATAGAAAGCATGGGGAAAAGCTCTTGGAAGAAAGAGGTTCAGGGATTTTTTTTTTAAATGAGTTTCATGTAAAAATACCACTTGAGGCGCAAAAGAAGCCAACCACCTTATAAGCCCTCCATACTTTTTTTTGTTTAGAATTCCGATTACATTAACCGAAATGGTGCAGCACTTACTGCTCATATCTAAAATGTTTCATATCAGAAAAAAAACTAAATTTCCTGCTTGCTTTATCCATTTGCAATTGCTCTTTTTACTGCTATACCCATCCCAACTGCTCCCCCCACCCCAGGACCCCCTCCCTCGAGATATGTGGACAACCCTGCTAGCCACCTCTCCCCCCCGAATCTCTATTGGGTGTCAAGGAATTTCACCCTTGGTGACCCCTCCCCCCCAGCAATGGGAACATCAACAGTATAGGTCTCTTCAAATTGAGGGTGACATCTCCCTCAAAAGATCCTGCTCATCTTTTAAATTTGTAAACATATGGAATTTACCGTTAACAAACACACAAAGCTTTGCTTGTTGGGCTATTGACGGCTGAACTTCCAGCGCTTTAAAAAGGTACAGAAGCTTAACAAATTCTTTACGCCTGCACGCAGCAAATGCTGACATGTCCGAATATATACGACAGTCCGAGGTTTCATTTACGGAAAACTGTCTCTGTTGTGTTGCTTTTGCCAGTATTCTTTATTTAATCCAGAAGTCAGCAAAATTTACCAGAATAGTACGTGTTATTTTTGAGTTAGGAAGAGGATGTGAGGGAACTCTATGTGCCCTTGTTATTGTCAGATCTTCGGTATATTCAGGCAGAACGTTCTGCTTGATAAACGACTCCACCCACTGAAGTGTTTGAGATCCCTCACTCCCCTCGGGAACCCCTACTAGTAATAGATTTGACTGGAGTGAGTGATTTTAAGGTCCTCCAGTTTATTCTCAAAGTTCCTCTTATCCTTTGTGACTTCACTAACTTTCACAAGCATAGAGTTCATTTGGTCCTACAGCTGAGAAATCTTGGTCTCTGCCTCTTGGATTTAGAAACAATGGTGTGACTAGAAATGTTATGGTTCTTGCACTATAATACTTTGATGGTTTAGCACGATGCACTTTTTATTTGCTGAGAAAGCACATTTAAAAAGCACTATAGCACTATGGCACTTTTTTGCACTTCTACTAATAGTGTAGGGGGATCCCCCCCGTGCACTGTTGCACTAAGCACTTTAGTATTTTAATAGTAAAATGTATATAGTTGTAAGAAGTTTAAAATCCAGCTACTTTATCGACATTTCATATTGATTTTTAATATGTCTTGACATTCTGATCCTTGTTGCGTTATAGCTCATTTAAAATTGGCTCAGTAAATGTAAAATGTTTAGCGCAATATCCTGATGATAACTGTTTGTAAAATGATCTCCCTTTTACTTTGCTCAGTAAAAAAAACAAAAAAACTTTTCCTGTGTGTCACAACAGTATCAGACATATGTACATAGACAAAACTATAGCACTTTTCAGCAGCACCGCAGACCGAGGTCACACGGGTAAAACCAATGTCAGATGTAATGTTTTCCTAGTGAGAAATCAATGTATAAGGTAAACCGATGGCTAGTGTTGTGAATCACAGGGGGTTTAACTACTGTCACGCCCACACACACACTCAATCCACACCACTATGTGGTACAATGGATATCAGGCAAGTCCACAGAGAATGCATTCACACAAATACACATCCAGCACCCTAATGCGGTGCAACCAATGCCCAAAAGGTCAATTGGTAACCCATCACAGACCCCATGGCATCCAAGCCTCCCTCCACACTCTTACTCACCTTTGCTATCCTACACCCCCTGACTGGAGACACTCCCTCCTCTCCCCGGGAACTAGGCTGCATGCAGTCAAATTCACTCTTCATCAAGGTCCCATGGAATCAGGCAAGGGTAGGTAGCAGGATTAATTAGGAGGCAGTCATCAAAAGGGGTTTGGCAGCCACTTGAGAAGTTCACCTACAGGATGCGGAGCAGGGACGGGCTGAAGGCAATAGTCGGTCACACCTAAGGGGTCTGCAAGGGCCTTCAGGCACCAGCCCAGTTCTAATCTGCATAGCTTAGGTGGTTCACGCTGTCTCTCGACCCACTTATGTTCATTCACAGAAGAGTTCTTCCAGCCCACTCAATTACTCTCACCACCAAGGCCCAACCCAGACAATACTACCTGGCAACACAGTGTCATCGGGGAAGGAAGGGTGAGGAGAGGGCCGGAGCCATGCTAGATTTTTTGCATATCCACATTTGGATAAATGTAGCTATCTTAAAAATCTAGCATGGATGCGGCCCTCCAGGACTTACTATGGAGAACCCTGACTGAGAGCACTGCTTCCAGCATTCCATGGTGGTCCTGTAGAGAGGAGGGATGCATGGCTGCGGTTTCAGGGTGGGTATGCACTCTTGGTGCTTAGCACCCTGATCAGGGCAACTGAATGCTCTTCCATCAACTTCCTTTTCTTCCCTGTTTCGTGAGGTTGTCCACTTTCTCTTCTCTCCCTTCTGTTATCCTATGATGGTATTGATGTTTTATGGATTGCTGACTCAATATCTTTGCAAATGGTTTGACAACTGTAACATCTTTAGCCTTTTCAGGAGGACCAAAATCAGTATGCTGGATCTGAAGCCGAAAGCAAAAGATCAGCCTGTCATTTTTTTACCATCCATGGACTTGTGTGATCACACTTGAGTGTACCATCTGCAGTGGCTGCTTGCATTTTGTGTCACAACATGTTTCCATCTCCACTACATGAGCATCCGTTGTTGTATCTATATGTAACATGATAGAGATATTTAGGAGCATTGGCAGTTCTTTGAATATTATCTTTTGGAAGGACTGTCCAGTTGTGATCCATAGAAGAATGGCTTGTCATTATTGAAGAGTGAAAAGTAGTAGAATGTCATTAGTTGGCTCAGACGTGTGGTCCAGGCATCCACTGACTCTGGTGGAATTAGACCGCTCGTCTTGAACGTGAAACATTATTTTTTCAATGTTGCACTGAAGATCAAAATGCTTCTTCTTGCTCTCTTTTAGGCGTGTGCATGTCTTCATATTGTATGTCAGAAAAGATATGGACAGGTGTTCAACTTCTTCACTCACTAAATAGATGACAAGTTGCATACATGAGCATCGTAATAGCTATCGACTGTAGCATGTAGATAGTTCCCCACTTGCTTAGCCCACTTCTCCTTGCATGTTGCCCCTGCCTGAGCATCAAATATGTTTAAAGGTGTTGCCTGAAGAACATGCTGAATACTGTCATTGCCATCTGCCATTGCGAGCTAGCATGTGCAGTTTGTCTGAGAGTAGTTCATAGGGTGAGGTAAGTGAGGCCAATGCTGGATGTCATATTGCACATAAGCAGGACCCTCAATCAAGGACAAAACCAGAATAACAAAGAACAGAAATGGGAAGCTCATTTAATGAGGTTCTTGCCCAATCACAATGAAGCAGCTGTAAAAAGAAAAGTTTAGGCTGTTGAATCTCCTTTTTGGTTCCCATGTAGTTGCACTGGTAGAGTGTTGCAAGAATGTATTTTATCGTATTCCGAGGTGGACACTATTGGCATTCTCATATACGTAAGGTATAGCCGGCAATCGATTCCCAAGTGAGGATGGGCACCGGGAAAGAGAAACAACATTGAATGCAGACTTAGGCAGATTGCTCCCCTCTGGCATTCTCTTGGGTCCTGGCACCACTCTTTGTATTGTGGGCTAAAGCACATACACACAGCTGCCACATAGTCACAGCCCAGCCTGGGCAAAATAGGCGTATCCACACAAAGCACTTAAGCAATGTATTGCAGAAGGGGCCCTCTCATCCTCTCCAGGTGTCTGTAGGGGTGGACACCAGGGGTAAGAAGCCCATGTTTTAATCTATCTTCCAGCAGTCAAATCAGACTTTGTTTGTGTTGAGTTTATGAACTGTTTAGATTGGTGGTGTTTGCACCTGCATTAGTTATATCAGGCAGCATGAGGTAGTAGGGTTCTACAATGGAAAGGAGGGGCTGGTGAGAGAAAGAAAACTGTTCTGAATAAATCTTTCTCCTACATTTAACCTTACTAGTCTTGGATTGAATTTAATAGGTTCCCCAAAGATATAAAAGTGGGGCAAAGATTGGGAGGGATACCAATTTGCTACTGGCTCTATACTACAAACCAATTGTCAATACAAGAGCCTATCTGTGCTCTTGTGCTACCCTCCTACTAGTCAAGCTACTAATGACTACCCTCTTCAAGCCATTTGCTTTATAATTCCTTCTTCCCATTGATTGGCTATGTCCACTGTTAGGTGTCCTTGACCAGACTGTCCCATCTAAAGCATGGCATATCACTCAGTTCTAGCTCATCTACAGCATCTACAAGGCTATCGCCCTTTCCTTTCACATGACACTCTCAACGGAGGAAGGTACCATTGAGCCACCTACTTAAAATTCCACAAATGACTACATCTAAAATTTCAAGTTATGAAATTTTAGATGTAGCCATTTGTGGAATTTAAAGTAAGAGGCTCAATTTGCTGTATCTGCTGTACCTCAAACTTTTGAAATGCACAATCAAGGATCATTAGATATGTACAGTGATTGCTCACCTTCTATAAGCCCTCATGTACTCATCTTTATTATGACTCACCACTGAAAGAACAGCTGTACCTCATAAACTCAATTCTTTGGCTCTCTGATACGTCTTTGCTCTTTTTCTCTACTGTCCCTGTTCCTCTATTTGTACGTGTCATTTGAGCACCTCTGCAATGTAATAAGACTGCTGAAATGTAATCTATGATATTTAGAATGGATACATTGTCTATTTAGGCAGTTGAGTGAACAGAGAAAACATTGAATGAAGTTATAAACTGTCAAATTTTCCAGAAAGGTTACACCCATTCAGGCATCTATGACTACTGAAAACCACAAATAAAACTGCCACGTTGTCATTAGAGTCAGGCTTTGGATTATTTATTGATGCCCATCAGCTTTGGGGGCAGGAGCATGTGTTACCGCCTTCACAGTAGAGTTGACATCGATATCAACACTTACCAGGGAAAGACTTGATTGGAAAAACGGGCTTCGTGAAGCGGCCGCTACAGACCAGTACAGCATCAAAGGTGGCTGACTCTCGCTTCCCATCCTTTTCTGTGATGATGTCCCATTGACCGGTGGCTGCGAAATCTGGGCGCTTTCTGACGCTGCATACTCTGGTCTATTTAGTTCAGTGACAACAAAACACACATTGTTAAATATTCTGAACTTGGAACTCTCAGGATAAACTCTTCGTTTATATCTGTGCATTACAGAGGTAAGATCTATTATGTTTTCAGTTAGTGACCATGTGTACATGCGAAGTAGTACTGGAACAAATGTTATCACATGCTTTTGATTTTTTTGGAGTCATAGCCAAATAAAGCCAAATAACCTCTGGGACGCATTTGTTACCTAGTGACATAGGTTTTGCCTTCAACAAGCCAAAGGACATGAACATACAATGCTAAACAGCCACCCACAGTCCAGTTGTTGTCAGTCATAGCTATAAGGGTAGATAAGGTGAACTCGCTTCCCAATAAGAATATAGTTCACACTTATAAGAACAAGCATTTGCAATAAATGCAATCAGTCTCGCCTTTGGGACCTTATATGTATTTAGCGATGCAGCACATTAGCCTGGGTGCTGAAACATCTACTGTTCTTTAACATGGAGGGAAAGTAAGCACCAGACTGCATGACACTGCAGGTATGGGAACACAAGGAGAGAAATATGGCCTATCAGCAGGAAATGGTATAGTCCAAAACTATGTTTTTAATATAAAATCAGGGCCTTCGGTGGTCATATGACTGAAAATACAAGATTTGAAAAAAATATTATTGTCTATGGGTGCTCGTGGAAGACAACTTCTATGGACTGGAATCTAGAGAATGCTAAAGTGATTCTGGTATTTTACTGACCTCTGCTGGTCGGTTTCTATCAAGACAGTTAAGTGGAGGCAGTTGAACAGAAAATAAGTCCCTAAGAGTAGGCAGACAAGTCCTAGGGCTGATCTCCAGAGACCACAAACTACATACACATGTAAGTATATACTAAGTTATATACAAGAGGCCTTGATGGCTCGACCTAAAAAGGACTCCTTCTAAGCCCCAATGAGAAGCCAGGGTTACAGTAACTAATGTATCAGGGAACCTTTTGGTCCCTCTTGTGTGGTGCCTCCTTGAACATTTTGTAGATCCAGTATTAGATACATGATATAGAAGTACAATATATATAAAACCTATGGCACTGCCTGGATTTAGTTTTGACAAAGAGAGCAGACCCTTAACTGGAAGACATGATATGCTCACTAAAAGGTTAATAAAGTTGATAAAAATGTATGTGATTGGGGCTTGCAGTGCAATAATTAACTTATTAATAGGGCAGTGGGTGCTGTAGTGTCTTGTAGAGGGAACCTTCTGATCCATCATGGACTCTGAAGGATAATGATGTAATCGTTTGGGTGTGTCTGGGTGTGATTAATAAAGTTCATGATGCAGTGCGTACAGTTAACGGTTTCACACTGAAGAATAAAGATGTGTACTTCAGAGCTCTGTGTGTGGCGTGGTCATATGCATGCTACCGGTCCAGGGAGGACGCTACAGGTGCCTCTGTTGAACCCTCTAACTTCTATTTGAAATTGCAGACATCTTAACCTTGTCTAAAAAATTGGTGCATCTTCTCGGGTAGTCACACTTTGCATTTTGCAATTCCGGCTGGAGCAGAACAGTAATTATGGCTTTAGAAAGCATCATGTCGGACTAGTATCAATGAGGTGTGTGTGTGCATCTACTATAGAATGGGTAAAATGTTGCCAGAGGTCGTTTTGGACCTTTCCTAGGTCTGTAGTACTATGAAAGTCAGTGGTGCAAATAGTTAAGAAGTTGCTGAATCCAAATCATGTCCTCAATACTTCCTTGAAAAGGTTATGGTAACCCAAGTCAATACTAGAGGTGTCACTGACTAATGTCAACAGATGATCAGCCAGTTCCCATGCACAATAACATATCTCCTCTCCCTCACTCACTCTGTGAACTTTGAAGTCTATAGGGAAGTGGATTATTGCAATAAAACCCTTAGCGTGTATGCAATATGAAGGGTAGTACCTGAGGAGTCCTCTTATTTTGGAGAAGGCAGTGTGGTTTCTGCAAAGGATAACTCTTCTGTGCTTTGGCACTATCAAATCTTTGCCTGTCTATATAACCAGAGGTTACCTAGCTTTACTGTAAATATTCAAGCTTCTAATATTCCATGCGAGGAACTTAAGTTGTACCCTGACTCAGGATATAGCATATCGCAGTGCTTGAAAATTATCATATTCATCTTTAATGCATTGCATGCATTCAGATTAAATTGTGAGTCATGTGTCATGTGACACATTTTCTAAATGAGGCAGCCTTCTTGGACACATTTCAAGGTCCTCGGCAGGCAAAGCAAATGTTGAGGAAGGTGCCCAATTTCATTCCTAGACACACTGCATGTACTCTTACTGGGCAGTTTGGCAGCAGTTGGGAGTGGTGGGGTGTGAGTAAATTGCTAGTATTGTGGTACACCTTTGGTGATGGGAACACCTTAAAATCTTACCTTAAATCTTACCTTATTGTTAAACACATGACATTATTATCTGCCTTAGCAGTAATATTCACTCTTAATATATAGGGCATGTTGAGTTTGTGATATGCATTTCTGGAAACCCTTGACATCAGCAGTGTGTTAGTAAATTGACAATTTCGGATGCACTTTCAGTCATGTGCACACTTTAAAATCTTGCCTCATGTAAGACATTATTGGTATTATCCTACAGCAGTGATATGCACTCTTAATATTTAGTGCATACATTGCTGGTGGTATGCATATCTGAGAACCTTGATAGAATGCAAATATGTACTTTAACATTACGTGCATTGAGGTAATTTTGTTTGTATATTTCCGGTGATATGCACACCTGAACTTTTAGACATGTTCCACTGCTATAGGAAGTTAATGATTTCCAAACTTGTTGACATTATTATTGTACATGCACATCAGTAAAACTTTATCTG
Organism: Lissotriton helveticus; assembly: GCF_964261635.1. NCBI lineage: Eukaryota > Metazoa > Chordata > Amphibia > Caudata > Salamandridae > Lissotriton > Lissotriton helveticus. The sequence goes on along the minus strand of NC_136057.1, from coordinate 1,907,054,347 downwards.
GTGATCTGCAAACCTTTCTGTTATTTTAATGTGTTTGTGGTGGAATTTCCGTAAGCAAATACTTTTGGTAGTGTGACAGCACATTGTGAAGCATGCAGAACATAATTCCTCCACCGTGTTTTCTTCTGAGTCCTGATCACCCTTCCATATATTGGGAACAATGGAAGGAAGGTTTTGAGGCATACCCCGATGTCATTGATAGTGAGGATTTTACTCACAAGAAGAAATTTGCTTTATTAAAACACTGTTTGGGTCCGAAAGGTAGGAAACTATTGAAGAATCTACCTCTTCACTCTGTGATGTGCGAGGGTGATGTTGAAGATGAGTATGCGCCTGCCTTTAAAATGTTAGATGCATGGTTTAAACTGGTGATCACCAATTACCTGGCGAATTGGTGGAGAGTTTTGTAGGTGCGTTAAGAACGTTGACATCTACATATGAGTGAAAGTACTTTGAAGATGAGTTAATTAGGGATCGAATAGTGGAACATACTAGTTACAAAAAGGTCAGGAGGTTCTACTCATTACTCCTAACTTAACTCTGAACAAAGCTGTAGAACTAACTGCAGGCATTAAGAGCATGGGATTGAGCATGGCTCAAATGTCTATCTCTCGTACAACCTATGAGTCAATTGCTGAGCTGGTATCCAAAGTAGGTAAAAACAGTAAAGTTAAGTCAAAAAATGTAGGGGCATATTATCAAGGGGGTTTATCTCCGCTTTTTTGGCTTTAAAAGCCAAGAAAGCGGAGATAAAATTATCTCCCTATTACCTAGCTGTCGCTAACACCAGTTAGCGACAGCTAGTAGGAGATAGCGACCATCTTGGGCCCCACTTTGCATGTCAGTGAAATTTATCACTAATGACATGCAAAGTGGGCGTGCCAAGATGTTAGCGACTGGAAACCATCGCTAACATCGCTATCTCCTATTACCAACTTTTGGAGATATTCGCGCTAAGCGCGAATATCTCCAAATGCTAACACCTGCCCTGAGCAGTTCTTAGCCATGTTATCCAATGGGAGGTAGATAACATGGCTAAGAGCATTAGCTCGGTAATGCATGAATATCGCTGACTTTTCAGCGATATTCATGCATTGCGACCGATTTTTATCGCATTTGCGATAAACCTTGGTAATACCAAGGTTTATCTGCGATAAAAATTGCCGCAGCTCCGCGGTAAATTTTTGTCTCTAACCAAGCAATAGTGATAATTATCGCTATTGCTTGGTAGTATACCCCGTAATGTGTTATAGATGTGGAAGCGCCACCCATTTAGGAACCTCAACTTTTGGTAACACTGTTTCGAAATTGTGTTTGAATTGTAAAAATGGCCATTTTGCTAAAGTTTGCAAATCTAAAAGAAAAAGGGAAAGTAGTCAGTGTTATAAGTGATCCCAAGTCCTCAGAATCTAGTAAAGAAAGTGTTATTTTGTATGTTGAAGTGCCTGCTCAAAGTGTAGACAATAGTGTATTGTTCACAGATGTTACTATGCTCAGGAGGCCTTATTCTCAAGAAATTGTAAGAAATGTAGATTTAAGCATAATGGATGACCTTAAACCTCCTTTTCTGCTGATTGGAATGAAAGTTTGGAAGAACTACCTGGACGAGGATATTGTACTAAGGACGACGACAATTAGACCAGTGGTTTATGGAGGAAAGCCTACAGAAGTTGTGGGGGAATTCGATACTACAATGTCCTTTAAAGGGAATACTTCATCTGCCACTGCCTATGTTGCTAAGTATGGTTTATCTTTACTAAGGTGGTTATAACAGTACACTTTAGAAATAATACTGGAACCAAAGAATTCTGAGCAAACCCTTTTGATAAAAGAATGTATGTTTGGGCTTTGCATGTACCTGCATAGGAAACGCAATTTTGTTTATGGATTAACTAGGAATGTTGAAGGTGTTCAATCATAAGATTCAGCTCAAGGAATGGGCAGCACCTATTGTACATAAGGTAAGAAAAGTTTCGTAGGGAGTTAGAGCAGAATTAGGGAAGGATTTGAACAAATTATGTGAACAAGACATCATTAACTTATTGGAGGTTCGGGATGGTTGTCTCTGGTTGTGCTAGCATGAAAACCTAACAGCAGTTGGAGAATGTATGTTGACCCGAGGGACTTAAAGTCTAGGAATTAGGTTGACAGACACCCCTTACCTAACATCATTCAGATGCTTTTCTTGGTTAAGGCGGCTAGGATATTTTCTACTCTGGATATGGCATCCACATATCATAAGATAGTATTGGATTGGAAATCTAGCCATTCAAATTCTTTAATCACTCTTGAAGGTGCTTTCTATTTCAAAAGGATGTGTTTTGGTTTTGCTTTAACTGTTCATCTTGTTCTGTGGTGGTGCATGATGCATTGCCATGTTGGTGGGGACTGACACTGACATCATCCCTCCCTCTTCCTGTTCCCTTAACGAACAATGATGGTCAAACAAGGGCCTTCCAAGGCGTAGCTCCCCCAACTCCCCAGTGATGGGGAAGATTGTGGAGCTCAGACAGAGTAGACAGCCACGCCGAGATTTGATGAAATGTTACAGGCCATCAGGGATGTAAAAAACACCCTGGAGCCCATGCTGGACTTCTGGGAGATTGACTTAGGACACCTATGAGGTGCCCAAGCCAATCACAGAGACATAGTGGCGGCAACTGAGTCTGCAATGGCTAGGAGGTACACTTTGATATCAGAGTTGCCATCCCACCGATCTGAATACTCCCTGCTGCATGCCAAGGCGGAAGACGCGCAAGATGCTGAAGGCCGGTCATGCCAGAATAATATCCAGTGGTGGGACTACTGGAAGGAGCATAAGGCTCTAATATGGAATTCTTCCTGGAGGATTATCACTTCACACTGTTTTAGGTGGCAAACAATCCAAGATCTTATCACCGGAAAGGGCTCAAAGTGTCCTTGGCAGGGTCCCCCCTGAATATCCAGCACAGCCGGTGGTGATGCGCCTCTTCAATTATCAGGATCACATCCTGCAAGTTACCAGGACCAAAGGTCTCACCAGATCCATAACATCTCAGTAGACATTTATCTGGACTACAATGAAGAAGTGCAGAAACTCGGGCTCATTCATGTCGGAAAAGCAGAATCTCAGTCAGCTAGGACTGAAATACTCCCTTATATTTCCAGCGAAATTACATGTGGTGGACTCCAACACCATGCTTTTCCTCGCAACATCGATTCAGAAAAGGGGGTGGTGATGAACAGAGTGTCTGAATTAAGCAGACCACTCTTACCCAGTCCAAAGATCAGGGCTTGATCCATCACCGTTATTTAGCTCACTGCCCCATCCCAGCTCAGAACCTGGCTATATGCAAATTAGTCTGTCCCTGGCCCAGTGCATCATGGGAACAGGGCAGACCAAACTACCAAGCCAATTCTTCACCAGAAAGGATACAAGCTACCGGGGACCGGTTTCTGGCATTTCAGCCTCGTCGGCCCGGCTTGCTTGAATCCTGATGGAGCAGTGAGCAAGGGACTCATGTCTGAGTATACCCTGCCACACCTATAGTGGCCAAAAACGATTCAGAAAAGGGGGTGGTGATGAACAGAGTGTCTTAATTAAGCAGACCACTCTTACCCAGTCCAAAGATCAGGGCTTGATCCATCACCGTTATTTAGCTCACTGCCCCATCCCAGCTCAGAACCTGGCTATATGCAAATTAGTCTGTCCCTGGCACAGTGCATCATGGGAACAGGGCAGACCAAACTACCAAGCCAATTCTTCACCAGAAAGGATACAAGCTACCGGGGACCGGTTTCTGGCATTTCAGCCTCGTCGGCCCGGCTTGCTTGAATCCTGATGGAGCAGTGAGCAAGGGACTCATGTCTGAGTATACCCTGCCACACCTATAGTGGCCAAAAACGATTCAGAAAAGGGGGTGGTGATGAACAGAGTGTCTGAATTAGGCAGACCACTCTTACCCAGTCCAAAGATCAGGGCTTGATCCATCACCGTTATTTAGCTCACTGCCCCATCCCAGCTCAGAACCTGGCTATATGCAAATTAGTCTGTCCCTGGCCCAGTGCATCATGGGAACAGGGCAGACCAAACTACCAAGCCAATTCTTCACCAGAAAGGATACAAGCTACCGGGGACCGGTTTCTGGCATTTCAGCCTCGTCGGCCCGGCTTGCTTGAATCCTGATGGAGCAGTGAGCAAGGGACTCATGTCTGAGTATACCCTGCCACACCTATAGTGGCCAAAAACGATTCAGAAAAGGGGGTGGTGATGAACAGAGTGTCTAAATTAAGCAGACCACTCTTACCCAGTCCAAAGATCAAGGCTTGATCCATCACCGTTATTTAGCTCACTGCCCCATCCCAGCTCAGAACCTGGCTATATGCAAATTAGTCGGTCCCTGGCCCAGTGCATCATGGGAACAGGGCAGACCAAACTACCAAGCCAATTCTTCACCAGAAAGGATACAAGCTACCGGGGACCGGTTTCTGGCATTTCAGCCTCGTCGGCCCGGCTTGCTTGAATCCTGATGGAGCAGTGAGCAAGGGACTCATGTCTGAGTAAACCCTGCCACACCTATAGTGGCCAAAAACGATTCAGAAAAGGGGGTGGTGATGAACAGAGTGTCTGAATTAAGCAGACCACTCTTACCCAGTCCAAAGATCAGGGCTTGATCCATCACCGTTATTTAGCTCACTGCCCCATCCCAGCTCAGAACCTGGCTATATGCAAATTAGTCTGTCCCTGGCCCAGTGCATCATGGGAACAGGGCAGACCAAACTACCAAGCCAATTCTTCACCAGAAAGGATACAAGCTACCGGGGACCGGTTTCTGGCATTTCAGCCTCGTCGGCCCGGCTTGCTTGAATCCTGATGGAGCAGTGAGCAAGGGACTCATGTCTGAGTAAACCCTGCCACACCTATAGTGGCCAAAAACGATTCAGAAAAGGGGGTGGTGATGAACAGAGTGTCTGAATTAAGCAGACCAATCTTACCCAGTCCAAAGATCAGGGCTTGATCCATCACCGTTATTTAGCTCACTGCCCCATCCCAGCTCAGAACCTGGCTATATGCAAATTAGTCTGTCCCTGGCCCAGTGCATCATGGGAACAGGGCAGACCAAACTACCAAGCCAATTCTTCACCAGAAAGGATACAAGCTACCGGGGACCGGTTTCTGGCATTTCAGCCTCCTCGGCCCGGCTTGCTTGAATCCTGATGGAGCAGTGAGCAAGGGACTCATGTCTGAGTAAACCCTGCCACACCTATAGTGGCCAAAAACGATTCAGAAAAGGGGGTGGTGATGAACAGAGTGTCTGAATTAAGCAGACAGCTCTTACCCAGTCCAAAGATCAGGGCTTGATCCATCACCGTTATTTAGCTCACTGCCCCATCCCAGCTCAGAACCTGGCTATATGCAAATTAGTCTGTCCCTGGCCCAGTGCATCATGGGAACAGGGCAGACCAAACTACCAAGCCAATTCTTCACCAGAAAGGATACAAGCTACCGGGGACCGGTTTCTGGCATTTCAGCCTCGTCGGCCCGGCTTGCTTGAATCCTGATGGAGCAGTGAGCAAGGGACTCGTGTCTGAGTAAACCCTGCCACACCTATAGTGGCCAAAAACGATTCAGAAAAGGGGGTGGTGATGAACAGAGTGTCTGAATTAAGCAGACCACTCTTACCCAGTCCAAAGAGCAGGGCTTGATCCAACACCGTTATTTAGCTCACTGCCCCATCCCAGCTCAGAACCTGGCTATATGCAAATTAGTCTGTCCCTGGCCCAGTGCATCATGGGAACAGGGCAGACCAAACTACCAAGCCAATTCTTCACCAGAAAGGATACAAGCTACCGGGGACCGGTTTCTGGCATTTCAGCCTCGTCGGCCCGGCTTGCTTGAATCCTGATGGAGCAGTGAGCAAGGGACTCATGTCTGAGTATACCCTGCCACACCTATAGTGGCCAAAAACGATTCAGAAAAGGGGGTGGTGATGAACAGAGTGTCTGAATTAAGCAGACCACTCTTACCCAGTCCAAAGATCAGGGCTTGATCCATCACCGTTATTTAGCTCACTGCCCCATCCCAGCTCAGAACCTGGCTATATGCAAATTAGTCTGTCCCTGGCCCAGTGCATCATGGGAACAGGGCAGACCAAACTACCAAGCCAATTCTTCACCAGAAAGGATACAAGCTACCGGGGACCGGTTTCTGGCATTTCAGCCTCGTCGGCCCGGCTTGCTTGCATCCTGATGGAGCAGTGAGCAAGGGACTCATGTCTGAGTATACCCTGCCACACCTATATTGGCCAAAAACGATTCAGAAAAGGGGGTGGTGATTAACAGAGTGTCTGAATTAAGCAGACCACTCTTACCCAGTCCAAAGATCAGGGCTTGATCCATCACCGTTATTTAGCTCACTGCCCCATCCCAGCTCAGAACCTGGCTATATGCAAATTAGTCTGTCCCTGGCCCAGTGCATCATGGGAACAGGGCAGACCAAACTACCAAGCCAATTCTTCACCAGAAAGGATACAAGCTACCGGGGACCGGTTTCTGGCATTTCAGCCTCGTCGGCCCGGCTTGCTTGAATCCTGATGGAGCAGTGAGCAAGGGACTCATGTCTGAGTATACCCTGCCACACCTATAGTGGCCAAAAACGATTCAGAAAAGGGGGTGGTGATGAACAGAGTGTCTGAATTAAGCAGACCACTCTTACCCAGTCCAAAGATCAGGGCTTGATCCATCACCGTTATTTAGCTCACTGCCCCATCCCAGCTCAGAACCTGGCTATATGCAAATTAGTCTGTCCCTGGCCCAGTGCATCATGGGAACAGGGCAGACCAAACTACCAAGCCAATTCTTCACCAGAAAGAATACAAGCTACCGGGGACCGGTTTCTGGCATTTCAGCCTCGTCGGCCCGGCTTGCTTGAATCCTGATGGAGCAGTGACGGGCCGACGATGCCTGTAATGGCAGAAACCTGTCCCCGGAAGCTTGTTTCCTTCCCAGTATAAGAATTGGCTTGGTAGTTTGGTTTGCCCTGTTCCCATCATGCACTGGGACAGGAACAGACTAATTTGCATATAGCCAACTTCTGAGCTGGGATGGTGCAGTGAGCTAAAAAACGGTGATGGATCAAGCCCTGATGTTTGGACTGGGTAAGAGTGGTCTGCTTAATTCAGGCACTCTGTTCATCACCACCCCCTTTTCTGAATCATTTTGTCCACCATATGCGTGGAAGGGTATACTCAGATGTGAGTCCCTTGCTCATTGCACCATCAGGTTTCAAGCAAGCCGGGCCGACGACGCCTGTAATGGCAGAAACCGGTCCCCGGAAGCTTGTTTCCTTCCCAGTATAAGAATTGGCTTGGTAGTTTGGTTTGCCCTGTTCCCATCATGCACTGGGACAGGAACAGACTAATTTGCATATAGCCAAGTTCTGAGCTGGGATGGTGCAGTGAGCTAAAAAACGGTGATGGATCAAGCCCTGATCTTTGGACTGGGTAAGAGTGGTCTGCTTAATTCAGGCACTCTGTTCATCACCACCCCCTTTTCAGAATCATTTTGTCCACCATATGCGTGGAAGGGTATACTCAGATGTGAGTCCCTTGCTCATTGCACCATCAGGTTTCAAGCAAGCCGGGCTGACGACGCCTGTAATGGCAGAAACCGGTCCCCGGAAGCTTGTTTCCTTCCCAGTATAAGAATTGGCTTGGTAGTTTGGTTTGCCCTGTTCCCATCATGCACTGGGACAGGAACAGACTAATTTGCATATAGCCAAGTTCTGAGCTGGGATGGTGCAGTGAGCTAAAAAACGGTGATGGATCAAGCCCTGATCTTTGGACTGGGTAAGAGTGGTCTGCTTAATTCAGGCACTCTGTTCATCACCACCCCCTTTTCTGAATCTTTCCTCACAACATCGGCAGACACCTGGGAGGGGCTGGAGTTGAAAGGGGTGTCACCGGCACCTTCAGACACTCCAACTGATACAGCTGGCAACATCCAATAACATTACATCAGCAGTACAGACATTCCAGAAGCAGACCCACAAGCAAACAACGCAGCACAAGAGCTTGCCATGGCCATTGTAGAGGTGGAGTCTTCACACAGACAAATAACAGGATCCCCCAGCCCTTCCTCTGATTCCCCTGAACACGAGCTGGCCTGCGCCCTGGAGAACATCCCAGCAGAACTATGCACAGGTCAAGAACTTACACCAATGACGTAGGATCAAATGATATGAACATGAGAACTGTATCCTTTTGCAAAAGGTGGCTGCCCCCAGGGTGTCGAACAGTCAGGTGGGACCATTGTCGCCAAAGTAGGAGAAAAGGTAGCATGTAACGTTTGTATGTGGGATTTGACTATGCATGATCAGAATATCCATTATACCCTCACCAGTCCTCAAAGCTCATCTCATAATATCACTATACAACAATGGGAACATTCTTATACAAGCATCGCATCGAAACCTAGAGCAGTTCGACACATTTTTATTGAGGATCAAATATGCCATGGCTAACAATGTACTGGCTACGCCACCAGTTCAAAATTCAACCTCCACAGTGAATTCTCGACTCCCAGCAACCAGCTCCAACCCCTTCACCTCATCTTCATTACTTACAAAAAATCAACATGACCAATTGACCAATCCCCCTGCACCAATGGTGAATCCTTATTGGTTGAACCAAAGCCTCATATAGCAACTAAAATCTACCTAAACAATCAATCAATCAATCAGGGAATTGTAAGCATGCTATTCACCCATGAGGGTCTCAAGGCGCTGAGGGGGGGGGAGGGGGATCCCTAGAACTGTTTAGCCAAAAAGCAAGGTCTTGAGGGTCTTCCTGGAGGTGTTCAGGGAGGGTGCGTGTCTGATGTCTGCCTGTAGTCGTTCCAGGTCTTGGCTGCAATGTGATAGAAGGATCTTCCCCCTGCTCTGGCTCTGTGGATGTGCTGGGTTTCCGCCAATGTGAGGTTGGAAGATCGGAGGTTTCTTTTGGGTACTTGGAAGTTGATTCTGTCGTTGAGGTATTTGGGTTTGTTGTTGTGTAGGCATTTGTAGGCATGAGTAAGGATTTTGAAAGTGACTCTTTTCTCCACGGGGAGCCAGTGAAGACTTTGTAGGTGTTGACTGATGTGTTCGTGTCGGGGAATGCTGAGGATGAGTCTCACGGCGGTGTTCTGTATTGTCTGGAGTTTGCGGAGTAGGGACTTGTTGATGCCGGCCTAGAGTGCGTTTCCATAGTCCAGTTTGCTGGTGATGACAAAAAATTAACATACCCTCTTGCACCCTCTACACTCATGGCACTGAATCAAAATACTCAGGTGCTATAGCTCTCAACAGTAACAAATGGGGGAACATTAGGTCTATTACCCACCGTTCATCCACACCAAATTCGCCCCTTTGTGAGAAACATCCTTACAACCCGCCTCCCAACCCACAGGCCTCAAAGGTCACACAACTCAAGATGCCTAGTGAAGGAAATCATCTGACACCTCTTCCTCTCCCCACCTCCATTACACTATGCACTAGCCCACAACCGCCCACCAACTCACCCGCTACTTACCTCCTGTCCTATGAGAATTCCACCCTTCTCACCTCCTCTCTACTCTCTGAGGGATCTCATGTACAGTCTACCCTTAACTCAATGACACAAACTCCAAACCCTCCCTCCATTGAGCATCAGCTGGCTGACATCAAGAATGATCTTCAGTTATTTAAAGAAGGCCTCCAGAACATATTACACTTATCGTTGAAAATGGAGAAGTTATGGGATCTCAGTACAACCTCTAAGATTAGCCAACCCATCCTCCCCACTATGATCATTCACTTCCGGAAGGAAATCTCATCCATGGAAATTCCAGTGAACCCTTACTGGATTTTATCGCCATATCCCAGTCACCACTCCAGGACATATAGTATTACAGATCCCTTGACAGATGCGGAAATTCACTCCTTTCTATTATCCTACAACTCCGCGTACATTGACCCATCTCCCTCAACAGTCAATATCCAAACTATTCCCTCCAATCTGTTCAGAGAATCCAGTATTAGTCTCAAATCCACAAAAAAAGAAACCTTAGCAATTGTCCACTCATCACACTTTGAAAGTGGTATACAGTCATAATATCGAGTACAAAATATTGAATGGGCAAAATATTGAGTTAAAAAGATAGAATGGGCAAAATATTGAATGGACAGAATATAGACTACAAAAATATCGAATAGAATAGCAGTAATATCGAATCCAAAATATAGAATGGACAAAATATCGGATGGACAGAATATAAATAACAAAAATATCGATGGACAGAATATAGACAACGAAAATATCGAATTTTAGGTAAGTAAGTTAATATTTATATATAATATGCAAGTGTTTTATATGTTAGTATATGTGTTAAAAGTGTATTTTTATTTTATAATGTATTTCAATTAGTTAATTTTATGGTATTTATAATTGTTAAATAATTTTTAATTGGTAATTAATTAAAATATAATTGGCAATACATTTTTATTAATTGATTAATTGATAATTATGTTAATTTAATTTTTTTATTTTCTGTAGCGGGTTGTGGGTATATAGGGGAATAGGGTGGGAAGTAATTTAATTATAATTAATTAAATATTTTAATTTATTTATTGGTATTTATTTTGAATTAATTGTTAATTAATTTTAAATTGGTAACTCATTAAAATATAATTGGTAATTCTTTTTTATTATTTATTAATTGATAATTATGTTCATTTTATTAATTTATTTTCTGAAGCGGGTTGTGGGTTTATAGGGTAATTGGGTGGGAAGTAATTTAGTTGTAATTAATTATTTTTTTTATTTATTAATTGGTATTTTTTTTAATTAATTGTTAATTATTTTTCAATTGTTAATTAATTAATTGTTATTGGTAATTAATTTGTATTATTAGGTAATTATTTTTAGTAATTAATTGTTTTAATTATTTTTAATTGATTAATTATTATAATATATTAAATTGGTAATTAATTTTATTTAGTTTGTAATTGGTATTTATATTTAATTTATTTTTAATTATATATGAATTATTTACTTTCCCTACTGTTGCTCTCCTTGGAGTGGGAATAATAATTTTTACCCTCCCGCTATGCAATCCTTTCCCTACTGTTGCCCTTCCTGGAGTGGGAATAGTAATTTTTACCCCTGCGCTATCCAACACTTACCCTACTGTTGCACTCTTTGGAGTGGGAATAGTAATTTTTACCCTCCCACTGTCCAATGCTTTCCCTACTGTTGCCCTCTCTGGAGTGGGAATAATAATTTTTACCCCTACGCTATCCAACGCTTTCCCTACTGTTGCACTCCATGGAGTGGGAATAGTCATTTTTACCCCTACACTATCCAACACTTTTCCTACTGTTGCACTCTCTAGAGTGGGAATAGTAATTTTTACCCCTACGCTATCCAACGCTTTCCCAACTGTTGCACTCTCTGGAGTGGGAATAGTAATTTTTACCCTCCCGCTATCCAACACTTTCCCTACTGTTGCACTCCCTGGAGTGGAAATAGTAATTTTTACCCCTACGCTATCCAACGCTTTCCCTACTGTTGCACTCTTTGGAGTGGGAATAGTAATTTTTACACTCTCGCTATCCAACGCTTTCCCTACTGTTGCCCTCCCTGGAGTGGGAATAGTAATTTTTACCCCTACGCTATCCAATGCTTTCCCTACTGTTGTACTCCCTGGAGTGGGAATAGTAATTTTTACCTTCTCGCTATCCAACGTTTTCCCTACTGTTGCACTCACTGGAGTGGGAATAGTAATTTTTACCCCTACGCTATCCAACGCTTTCCCTACTGTTGCACTGTCTGGAGTAGGAATAGTAATTTTTACACTCCCGCTATCCAACGCTTTCCCTACTGTTGCACTCACTGGAGTGGGAATAGTAATTTTTATCCCTACGCTATCCAACGCTTTCGAACTGTTGCAGTCTTTGAAGTGGGAATAGTAATTTTTACCTTCCCGCTATCCAACGCTTTCCCTACTGTTGAACTCACTGGAGTGGGAATAGTAATTTTTACCCCTACGGTATCCAACGCTTACCCTACTGTTGCACTCACTGGAGTGGGAATAGTAATTTTTACCCCTACGGTATCCAACGCTTACCCTACTGTTGCACTCCCTGGAGTGGGAATAGTAATTTTTACCCCTACGCTATCCAACGCTTTCCCTACTGTTGCACTCTATGGAGAGGGAACAGTAATGTTTACCCCTACGCTATCCAACGCTTTCCCTACCGTTGCACTCTCTGGAGTGGAAATATTCATTTTTACCCTCCCGCTATCCAACGCTTTCCCTACTGTTGCATTCACCGGAGTGGGAATAGTAATTTTTACCCCTACGCTATCCAACGCTTTCTCTACTGTTGCTCTCAGTGGAGTGGTAATAGTAAATCTTACTGTCCTGCTAACCTACGGTAAAAATATTGTATATTTTTTATTAATATTATGTCTATATATATGTATGTATTTAAAAATTACATTGTATGTTGATTTATTTTTAACTTAAATTAATTATTTATTAATTTTGAGGTTATTTAAGTGTTTTAAGTATGTTTAAGTTAATTATATTTAATATTTTATTATTTTTTAAATACTTTTAAGACATTTAAAAAATTCAATATTTTGACTATCTATATTTTTTACAACGATATTTTTGATTCAATATTTTTGCACTTACCTGTTTGGAGATAGGAGTTCGATATTTTTGTATTCTATATTTTTTACACGATATTTGGCTACATCGATATTTGTGTTATCGATATTATGTCAGTGATCCTTTGAAAGTGTAGTAGCCAAATCTCACAGCAAGTCGATGCTTATTCACTTCAGATCAGTGGCAATAAATGCAGCGGATATTGCCAACCTCATACTCTAGCAAGAATTAGACTTCCTGATATTAACTAAAACTTGGCTCAATGACTCCTCCATACCAATTCTAGTTCTTGACTTGATAGAACAGTTAAAATTAGGATCTGCATTGCTTGTATCCCTCGGACAAGTCTCTCCGTCAGACTTGCACAATCAGCCCCAATGTCCTCCTGCGAAAACCTGGTAATCGAAACTCTGAACAACTACAATATAGTAGGCGCACTCCACGGGTTCTATCACCCCCTGCAGACAATCTTCTGTTCATCGAACAAATAACGGAGACCATATCAGTTAACTCTTACCAATTCCCTAATCATATCTTCCTGGGGGATTTCAACTTACACTGGAAAATTTAACAACCCTTTACTATGCATTTTCAAGGCTTCCTCTCAGACCTTAACTTCACACAATCATTCAACAGACTTACACAAAACAAGGGTGCCACCCTAGATCTAATCATAGACAAAGACAACGTCATACAACTGGATGACATACCACCATGCGACTGCTCGGATCAGTTCCTAATCTATTTTCTCAACTTGGAAAGGGTGCTGCTTACAAGGACAACTTCGTAAGACCAAACAATGGTTTCAAGGTCTAAGGAACATCAACTTAAAGGCTCTTACCTACATGAGCAATAATCTTCTTCCCCTCCCCAACACGACGAATCTGGATGAACTCAATGATCACTACATTAATTCCAGGACGGACATTTTCAATGTATTGCTCCTATGCATCTCAAAAGGATTCCTAGCAAACATTTAAAACCTTGGTTTAATGGCTCCCTTAATGAGGAACAATGTAAACTAAGGCTTACAGAAAGATCTTGGAGAAAGTCTCCTTCCATAACTAACCTCAAGCAGTTAAGGATGACAAGAAGTGTCTATAACAAACATATCTGTAGTGACAAAACGGATCACTTTATGGCTCAGCATGAGAAGGCCAAAAACAGACCAAAAGAACTTTCTGAAATCATCAAACAACAAGCAAACCACTCTACCAATCAACTCTCAGCACTCCAGGACTCACTCCCAATTAGTGAGGAGTTCCCTTCACACTTAATGGAAAAGACAAGTTAGATCAATCTAAAACTGCAACTCTCCTTTCCTGACACTCAGAATCTGACCCAATCCTTTCCAAGGCCTCCGTGGGAAAGCTTTCTTCTCGCAGGACTGGTGGTTAATACTCCAAAAAAGTGATGTCTCTTGGAATACCTTCATACTACTGGATGATGCAGAGCTGCTCAACATGATAACTTCATTAAAACCTTCAAGGCATTTCAAGAATCCTTTGCCCACCAACTTCTTCAAAGCGCTTACCTTTTCCATTTTCCCTCTCTGGTCTAAGATTGTACATGAATCTCTCTTTGAAGGCTTGAGCCCAGATTGCCTCAAGGTCAGACAAGTCATCCCATCCCAAAGAAGCCAAATGCTGATGTATCTGATCCTAACAACTACTGACCAATTTGCAATATCATGAATTTAGCCAAAATACTTAAGAAGTGCGCATATACACAACTCTCCAATCACACTGAACAATTTCAGCTTCTAGATCAATACCAATCGCGCTTCAGATCTGGACATATTACAAAATCTGCTCTAACACACATTGTTGATGATGCCCTTAGACTACTTGACCAAAATGAACCTTGCCTACTTATATTGCTTGATCTTTCCTCAGCGTCTATAAGGTCAAACATGATAACTTGATTGACCTTCTTGAGAAACAGTAAGGTGGTTTCAATTGGAGTTCAACAAGGGGCTGCACTCTCACCCACACTATTAAACTTGGACATGGAACCTCTCACAGAAATTCGGAAACACACAAGCATACACTATCACATGTACGCCAATGATATTCAGATGTAAATGATAATGTCTTCACCGGAGAACATCAATACTCTCAACCATGCTCTTCTAAAAACTCAACAGTGGCTATCTCATAACCACCTTAAGCTAAATCAAGACGGAATTCCTTCTGCTTGCCCCCCACAATCATCCTGCCCTCATTCAAGGTTGGCTCAAACAACTAAAAGCCCTCAATTGCACCCCATGTATTGGTAACATAACTAGATCACTAGGCATAACTTTGGACAAATTCCTGAATATGCAAGACTACATCAGTGCAACAACAATAGAAGCCAATCACCACTCTACACTTTAAGGGAAACATAACCTTTCCTGCTGCCTGTGAACATGCAACTAGCCGTCCAATCCCAAGTTATATCCTGTTTAGACTATGGAATCGTGACCCCAGCCGGGCTACCCAAGAGCTAAACTGGCCCCTTTAATGGTCACTTTGACTTTGCTGCCAAGCTATTCACAGGATCAAGAAAACTTGATCACATCACTCCAGATCTAGTCCAACTCAACTGGCTTTCTCTCAATGCAAAAATCAGGTCCAAGATAGCCTGCTTGACACACAAAGTGCTACTTCAGAACACTCTTACTTACTTGGCAAATAAACCTGAACTATCTGGTGGGAATCGAGCCCTAAGAAGCTCCAACACTCTACTGTTAAAACCACAAAAGTTAAAAAAGAAGAGAACCAACAACCACGCATTCTCTGGGCTTGCTCTGAGAATATGGAGTGAACTCCCTTTCCAAATCAGAACAAACCCCTCGACCTCTGCATTTAAAATAAGAAGTCAAAGGATTGCTCCTGAATAGGCACCTGCAACAATAGACCTGTAACCATACAAACCATCTTTAATCGTTTCACAGCATTGACTTTGCTTACCTACCATACAATGTGTATCTGATGTAACTGCATTATTTCTATTATTTTCTGGAATAGGCATTTGATGTAACAGCTTATATGTCTATGATTTTCTCCTTTACCAGCTCAAGGAGGAGGCGGTAGGAAGCGAGGGCTGCCATATAACAACACGCCCAATGAAGTATTCACCTACATATAACGTTATAAACTGAAATGTCCAGGGAATAACCACAGGCAAGCACCATCACCTCATACATACATAGTGGAGAAGTGTGGCTCAATGGTTAGAGCGGCAGACCTTGATGCAGAACGCTGGCCAGGGACCAGGGTTCGATTCCCGCCTCGGCGGGATCGGGCTTAAATTCCTCTGACCGGATATTCTCGCCTCAGTGCCGAATCTAAGCATGGGCCCCACGCTGCAACTCTGGGCAATAGCTTGCTTAGTCTCCACAACGGCCCCCGATGCACAAGGGATGCCTGGTTTCACCATGGGATGCCCAGGAGTGGACACCTCACAAGGAAAAGCCAGGAGGGGTTCCCTTGTGGTAGGAGTACAAGCGCCGGGATGCCTCCGGGTTACTGTTCGCGCTATACAAATACAACACATTTACATTTACATTTACATACATCAGGATACAGGCAGACACACCTGACATTCTTACAGAAAATACATATGACCAACACAGAACTCATCCAACTGCAAAAGATATGTTATGTTATGTTATGATTATTTATATAGCGCATGGCTACCCCAGCAACAGGGCGTCCCAGCGCTTACGGACCTGCCTAATTATAGTGCGGCCAGAATGGAGGTGTAAAGTGCCAAATCACAAGGGAGTACTAAGCAGAAGAAAAAAAACAGGTTTTAATGTGTTTTCGAAAGAGAAGATGGTTAGAAATAGTGCGCATACTTAAGGGAATAGAATTCCAGAGTTTTGGGGCAAGATACCTGAATGACCGGCCCCCAGCTCTGCACCTCCGGATCTTGATGGTACATGCAAGAGAGAGGTCCGCAGAGTGGAGAGCCCGCGGCGGGACATAGAAGGAACAGAGTCCCTGCAGGATTTGGGGGCCAAGGCGATAGAGCATTTTGTGAATGAGACAAAGGGTTTTGAATTGTAGGCGTTGTTTGACAGGCAGCCAGTGCAACCTACGCAGAACCTGGGAAGTATGGCAACGTTTTGGCAGTCTGAACAGAATGCAGGCAGCAGCATTCTGTGCCCTTTGCAGTCTGTTAGTGACTGTCAAGTTGGAACCAAGCATGAGGGCATTGCAATAGTCTAGATGGGATAAGACCATAGCTTGGACGATTGTCTGACCAATGGGAGGTTCAAAGAACCCAAGAATTGGTTTAAGAGAATGAAGGCAGCCATAACAAGTGCCAGTCACTCTTTAAGCGTGGGATTCAAAGGTAAGTGAGTCGTCTATAATCACCCCCAGATTTTTAACTTCTTTCTTAGGAGTAGGAGGCGGGCCCAGTGTGGAGGGCCACAACTACTCATCCCACTTCTGAGTGTCACTACCAATAAGGAGAACCTCTGTTTTAGACGAGTTCAGCTGGAGACAGTTCTCTGTAAGCCAGCTGGAGATGGCCAAGATGTCTTCTTGAAATTTGGCTCGGTCACCCACGGTGTCATTAGAGAAGGTAAAAATTAGTTGCGTATCGTCCGCATAGGAAAATAATTTGATGTTGCGTTCCCTGGCCAACATGGCCAAGGGGCGGACGTACACGTTAAACAATGTGGGGTTGAGAGCAGAGCCCTGAGGGACACCGCAACCTAAGGGGAAGCTGCTGGATGAGTACGGCGGGGCATGAACCTGGAAGGAACGGTCCGATAGAAATGACACAAACCAATCCAGAGCTCTGTCCCCGACATCTATCGCCCACAGTCTCCTAAGAAGGATCCCATGGGAGACCATGTCGAACGCCGCACTCAAGTCCAGCAGAACCACGGCCCAGGTGTTACCCATGTCCTGTGTCACCCTTAGCTGTTCCGTGACGGCCAATAGGGCCGACTCCGTGCTATGTTTAGCACGGAATCCGTTCTGAGATTCTTCCAATATCCCATTAGTCTCCAAAAAACCTATCAAGATGGAGTTCACATGTGCTTCCGCCACTTTAGCCAAGTATGGAAGCAGGGAAATAGGTCGGAAACTTTTTGGCATGGAATGGTCCAGGGTGTGTTTCTTTAACAAGGGGACAACCTTGGCATGTTTCCAGGTTTTGGGAATAGTAGCTGACTGAAGAGATCTATTAATCAGCTCCCGTCCTTCAGTCATGATGGAGTCCTGGAAAAGTCTGAATAACTCTGGTTTAACTGGGTCTTCCAGGGACCTAGACTTGATTTTTAAAGTCAGGATTTCCATGTCTGTCTGTGAGATGGATGGAAGGGTAAGGAGCGAATAGGGGAGCTCCGGAGGGTCTATGTTAGATCTAGAGGTCATCGAAGAACCACCAGAGTTGAGTGAGTTATAGATCCCTTGAACTTTATTAACAAAGAAGCAGGCGAGCTCTTCGCACTGCAAGTCAGATACTATTGTGTTATTGTTCCCCTCAGGTAACTTAGTCATCTCCTTCACTAGCGCGAAGATAGTTTTAGCGCGATTAGTGCTGGAGTTGATCAACTCAGTGTCGTAGCTAGCTTTGGTCTTTTTTATAAGTCTATGATAGTCTTTAGTGGCGGTTCTAAAGTTGGTCTTAGCACAAGGGTCATAAGACCGCTTCCAAATACGCTTAAGTACTTTACATTGCTTTTTTTTTGGCTGTAAGTGCCTCGCAGTACCAAGGATGGACTGTTCCCGTTTGGGCCTTGATATTTTCTTAGGGATAAAGTGATCCAAAGACTTGTTGATCCACTCTCTATAGGCTAAGTCAGCCTCCTCCACATTACCAGACCAGTCTGGACGGGAATTTATTAACCTGGCCTCAAACAGGGCACCATCAAGTTTATGCCAAGGCTTTTCCCTAGGGCTGCCTGGGATCTTAATATCGATCTGTACCAAAAAATTATCCGTCCAGCTGAGGGGACAGGGGGTAGAAGCAATAGTTCCCTGAATATTCGAGAACACCGGGTCTAGCAGATGGACTGCCAGATGTGAAGGCCCTTCAACCAGCTGACACAGCTGGCAAGCTTCTAGATCGCCAAGGAACTTTAGTGTAGCCGGGGACTCACGGGACTCAAGATGGAGGTTGAGGTCTCCGAATACACTGAAGTTAGCTGACTGCAGGATGAGTGTTGAAGCGGTTGAGACTAATGACTCCTGGAAAGCGCTCGCTGGGCCGGGAGGGCGATATATCAAGAGCCCGGTAAGGGTGAAGGTGTCTGAGATCCTTAACCTAAACAGAGTGCTTTCACTGTTGGCTATGTTTGAGGGGGAAAGAGTGCAAGAATAGATGGTTTTAAATATCACCGCCAGTCCCCCACCCCTCCCTTGGGTCTGTTTTTAGTTAAAATAGAGTAACCAGAGGGTAGAGCCAAAGCCAGAATAGCCAGTGAGTCACTAGTTAACCACGTTTCCGTTAGAACTAACAGATCAGGAGAACGATCAGTGAGGAGCTCATAAACATGCTCGTGATGTTTCACTAAAGACCTGCAGTTAAGGCTCAATATCTGTAAGTTCGCAGTCATTTTTTCTACTGAGGCCGTAGCCGGTGGGGTGAAAACAGCCTCCGTGGCCTCAAAGCCACACTGGTCACATCGCAGATATTGTGAGCCTGGGTGCCAGAGATGAGCTGCACAGGCCGACTGATGTTGAAGAACAAGCAGCTCCTCACAGGCAAACGGGGCCATTCAGGAAAACTATCAGACCAGGGGTTCTGGCCACTGGCGACGGACCAGCGCGGATGGGCGCAGACGGGCTCGCCTTTGGCGACCCGCCGGCGGTCCGCCGCGCGCGTTCGCTGCGCGTGGGGAGATGGTGTGCCTAAGAAGGCACCGGTCCCGCCTCTGATGGAAGTGCTACGCCCACAGGGGTCGGGCAAAAAGGTCGAAACGCCCTCCACACAACCGGCACCAGCCGTGATGGACCGAGGCGAAGACCAATTTAAAGGTACAATGCGCTTCTCAGGAATACACTGTTAAAAATACACGAAGCTGTATCAGGCAGAAATCACAGTTTTAAAAGTAGATATGGTGAGGCCAATATATTGGTACCTCTTACTCGGCATATGCCAGGAAGGTGCTCATCTTGGTGGCTCCTACAGGACTGCAAGTGACAATCTCCAAAGTGTTAGACCACCATGGAAAGATATGTAGTGGTGGCAGGAGCACTTGATGGGACCTTGATTGTCCTAGTGCTGATATGCGCACCTAATAGCAATCAACCACAATTTCTTAAAAACCTAGATCTCGAGTTGGTACAAGACTTGACGGCACCGAGTTTATAGGGAGGATACTTTAATGCAGTGCATGATAATCCTTAGACAGGTCCTTACGCCTGCTGCAGTGCAATGGTGGTTTGAAGTGAGCATGCCTTTAAAGAATGAGTTTATAATAGGTACATGCACAACATTTGGCGCTCCATGCACCCCACCGTGAGAGAGTACTCATTCTCCTCTGCTGTTCATCAATTGAAAAATGTAACTGTTCCTATGTAACTCTGACATGGTGCCCCACGTCTCAACCACCAAATATCTTGGTTGAAAACTTTCTGACCACAGCCCCTTAAAATTACAATACACTGAGGCAAGCATCGAATGTCTGTGCCCACCTGGAAATTATACACTCCAGCGGGGCAAAATATAGTCTTCAAGGAAACTAGAGGCTCATACAGTACTAACAACAATAGGGAGAATGAGGGTATCTTCTCAGACAGAGGGGTGGAGTGGGATGTCTTTAAGGCATTCATACGGGGCCTCTACATTAAGGCCACATGTGTCTTCCAAATTAGCAGGACTTACACAGATCTTGGAGCTAGAGCATGCCATATGGGAGGCCGAGGTGTGGGTAGGGATGGATGTTGGAAACAATGGCACTGTCACTCCCCTCAGTATTGAACACAGGGACTTGGTGATCAAGCCATGGGAACTGGACTACACAAAAAACATAGCTAGGCTGTATGCGGAAGGGGACAGAGCAGGAAGAGTATTGGTGTGGCTATTGAGATCTAAAACTCCCCGGTCTCAAGTAAACGCTACTAGGTCACCAACTGGCGACACATTTAACGGACAGGCCAATATTAATAAAGTTGCCCTGGTTTATTACAGTTCAATGTTTATGGGGATGGAGAGCTGAGAGGTCGCCTCTACTGGAATATTTTAATCGAATTCCAGTCCCAAGGCTTGAACAGCTACTGCGCCATACATAGTATGAACCATTAATGAGCGAGGAAGTTTGCATGCAACATAACCCTGGGGAGAGATGAACTCCCAGTGTAGTTCTACTCCACATACAGAACGATTCTTACCCTGAAACTTCAGTTGTACCAACAGGCCAGAGACAAGGGCAATCTGCCGGCAACCGTGCAAGAAGCAATGATCGTAATAATCCCCAAACCAAGCAGGGACCAGTCGGAGGTTAGCTCCTATAGACCATTATGCCTTCTCAACACCGATTATAAAATCCTCTGGAAGGTTATTGACAACAAACTACTATTGTATCGCCCTGCAATCAAAATGGCTGTATCCCAGGAAGGAACATATTTCTAAGTCTAAGAAGCCTCTTCCAAATCATGGAAGAAAACTCACAAGTGGATCCACCACGCATTGCCCTATCTCTTAACATTGAGAAGGCTTTCAATACTCTAGGATGGCCTCACTTAATTGCAGTGTTGAACAGAATGGGCTTTGGCCTGGAAATACTACGCTTGATTAGTTTACTCTACATGAAGTCAGCATCCTGATTCCGCACGGGTAGGGAGATCTGCGCAGCATTCAGTGTACATATGGGCACCAGGCAGCAATGTCCACTTTTGCCAATTATTTTCCTACTAACAAAGGGGCCCCTTGTAGGACTCACTGAGCTACAGGGGCATTAATGGGGGACCCTGCATGACAAGACATGGGAAGCTATCTTACTGAATGCAGATGACACACTGGTGTATCTCCAGGACACAAGCAGGGGCAGGTGATGGAAACTCCGGAAGAATTCGGAAAGACCCCAAGCCGAGAACTGAATTCTGACAAATCCTCCTTGTTTCCATGGAGGACTCTCTCAAACCAGGAACAGGAGCCTGCTATATCTTGATATATTGCCATTCTGTGCTGAGCCAGCTCATGACTTTTCCGTGCCGCGTTCACTTGTGACATGAAAGTTCGATTCAAACGTGATTAAAATGAGCGAAGGATGGTTGGAGGTGGTAGGCAGTGTCTGACGTCGGCGAACAGCGCCTGTTTTTATGACGTGTAGTTGAATAAACATTCTTGTTTCCACACCGTATTGTGCTGGCTATTAACTCCTTTTCAACAGTGTCGACGAGATAGAAGAACTACCATGGAGCTACACTTACTTGGCAGAGGGTGGTGTGAAACAGATCTGCCTTGGTTCATAATTTCGCTTTTACAGCTGTGCAGTACTGGAGCTACATCTGGGACTGCAGCAGTGTGAAAACAGTCTATTTCTGATTTCCAAGATATAGCATCATTGTATGCGCAGGTCAGCATCATTTCGGGGATGTGCCCCTGCTGCATCATTGAAAGTGATTGTCTGGGCAACTGTTAGACCTGACATCATTGGCGTGAGTCTCCCTTCCATTTTTGACGGATTGCCTCCTCTGTTTTGTCCTATTTTTGCTGGTTGTATGTTTTGGGCCCTGTGCCACTGCTAATCCGTGCCACAGAGCAAGTGCTCCCTATGTTAAATTGATATACTGATTGGATTCCATGATTGGCTTATTTGATCTACTGTCAGCCCCTAGTACAGTGCACCATGTGTGCCCAGGGCTTGTAGAGCAAATGCTGCTGGTGGGCTTGCAGCACTGGTTGTGCCACCCACAGAAGCAGCTTGTAAAGAGTGTCTCAGGCCTGCCATTGCAAGGCCTGTGTGTAGTCTGTGACTACCATGTCGACTTGGCCAAGTGCACCCACTTGCCAGTCCCTAAACCTTCCATGTGCTTCATATTAGACACCCCTATGGTAGGCCCAAGGGCAGGGTGCATTGCAAGTATAAGGTAGGACATGCTCTGATGTGTGTAACATGTTCTAGTAGTGAATTAGAGCCATTTTCGTTTTTCACTATTGAAGGCTACCTGTTCTCATAGACTAGAATGGGCAGGGAAGATTGTTACATCCCTACAATCCTAACTGACTCAGGGAACATGGTAGAAATTCGAGTTTAGTATGCCTGAACTCAGAATAATAAAATACATCTTTTAGTAAAGTTTATTTTAATATTCTGTGTTTGCAAATACCACTTTTAGAAAGTAGATATTTGCTTGCCTAACCATTTGAGCCCGCCTCTGCTGACTTGTGTATCGCTTGTCTGGGTTTGTGTGTGGCAGGGCTGGGGAAATTCCAGGAGACAGTCTGGGACAGCCCAGTGGTGAATAGGGAGATTTACCTCCAGATGGGAGGGGGAGAGTGCACCTGGGACCTGAATAGGGCTGGGCCTTCCCTCCACAATGCTGGCTCCACCCCCTGTGTCTTGTCTGATGTCTCTGCCCTGCACAGTGAAAGGAAAAGGGGAATCCTGTCAACAGAGTGCTCCAGAGCTGCATCTTCCCTCCCCTGTGCTGGCTCCACCTCCTGTGGGGCGTCTGATGTTTCTGCCCTGCACAGTGAAAGGAAGAGAAGAGTCATGTAAACACAGTGCTCAGGAACTGGTTTGAACTAGGCAGAGGCCTCCCTGCCTTCAGAGAACAAAGGATTTTGGGGTATAAATATTGGGACCCAGTCCCACATACTTTAGATCACTTCTGGAATCAATCAATCAATCAATCTATTTGTAGAGCACGCTATTTACCCATGAGGGTCTCAAGGCGCTGAGGGGGGGGGGGGGGTTGGAAGCTTTGCTACTGTTCGAAGAGCCAGGTCTTGAGTAGTCTTCTGAAGGCGAGTAGGTCTTCGGTCTGCCGTAGGTGGGTAGGAAGGGTGTTTCAGGCCTTGACGGCGAGGTAGGAGAAGGACCTGCCGCCTGAGGTTGTTCGTTGGATGTGGGGGATGGTGGCGAGGGCGAGGCTGGTGGAGCGGAGCTGGCGGCAAGGGGTGTGGAAGCTGAGTCTGCTGTTCAGGTAGGCTGGTCCGGCGTTGTGGAGTGCTTTTTGTGCGTGGGTGAGGAGTTTGAAGGTGATCCTCTTGTCGACGGGGACCCAGTGTAGGTTTCTCAGGTGGGGGGTGATGTGGCTGCTGCGGAGGACGTTGATGATCAGTCGGGCGGAGGTATTTTGGATGCGCTGCAGTCGTCGTAGGTGTTTGGCTGGGATTCTGGCGTAGAGTGCGTTGCCATAGTCCAGCCTGCTGCTGACGAGGGCCTGTGTCACTGTTCTTCTTGTTTCGGTCGGGATCCACTTGTAGATCCTGCGGAGCATGCGGAGGGTGTTGTAGCAGGAGGAGGAAACGGCGTTGACCTGTTTGGACATGAAGAGGGAGGAGTCGAGGATGAATCCAAGATTGAGTGCATGGTCGGTGGGTGTCGGTGCTGTCCCCAGAGTGGTTGGCCTGCAGGAATTGTCCCAGGCTGAGGTGTTGGGTCCGAGGATGAGGACCTTTGTCTTGTCCGAGTTCAGTTTCAGACGGCTGCTCCTCATCCAGTCGGCGATGGCCTTCATTCTGTCGTGGATGTTGGTTTTGGCGGTGCGTGGGTCCTTGGTGAGGGAGAGGATGAGCTGAGTGTCGTCAGCGTAGGAGATGATGTTGAGGTTGTGGTGGCGGGCCACTTGTGCGAGGGGGGCCATGTAGATGTTGAACAGCGTCGGGCTGAGGGAGGAGCCCTGGGGGACACCGGAGATGATGTCGGTGGCTTCGGATCGGAAAGGTGGGAGGCGGACGCTCTGGGATCTGTTGGAGAGGAAGGATGTGGTCCAGTCGAGGGCCTTCTCTTGGATACCGGCTTCTTGGAGGCGTGTTTTTAGAGTGCGATGGCAGACCGTGTCGAATGCGGCCAAGATGTCCAGGAGGATGAGGGCAGATGTTTCGCCGTTGTCTAATTGGCGCCTGATGTCATCTGTGGCGGCGATGAGGGCTGGCCCGGTGCTGTGGTTTCGTCTAAAACTGGATTGGGACGGGTCCAGGATCATATTGTCTTCGAGGTGGCGGGTCAGTTGCATGTTGACGATATTCTCAATGACCTTCGCCGGGAACGGGAGCAAGGAGATGGGCCGGAAGTTCTTGAGGTCCTTGGGGTCCGCCTTGGGCTTTTTGAGGAGGGCGTTGATTTCGGGGTGCTTCCAGCTTTCCGGGAATGTCGCTGTTTCGAAGACGATGTTGATGATCTTCCGTAGTTGGGGTGCGATGGCTGCGTCTGCCTTGTTAAATATGTGGTGTGGGCACGGGTCTTCGGTGATCCTGAGTGGATGCAGTTCATGACCTTGCGTGTCTCGACATCGCTGACGTTGGACCAGGAGGTCAGGCGGTTGGTGCTGTTGATGTTTGGGAGAGGGGTGAAGTCTGGCGTTGTCGGGTCGGTCGTGGTGTTGAAGCTTTCGTGGATGTCGGTGATCTTGCTGTGGAAGAAGATGGCCAGTGAGTCGCACAGTTCCTGTGAGGGCGGGATGTCGTTGGTGTTGGTGCTGGGGTTGGAGAGTTCTTTTACAATGTGGAAGAGCTCTTTGGTGTTGTGTGCGTTGTTATCCAGGCGGTCTTTGAAGGAGGATCTCTTGGCTGATCTGATGAGGTGGTGGTGTCTGCGGGTGGCGTCCTTGAGGGCTGCGTGGTTGTCCGGTGTGCGTTCGTGGAGCCATTTATTGTCCAGTTTCTGGCGTGCGCGCTTGGAGGTCAGGAGCTCGTCGGTGAACCAGGTGGCTCTCTTGCTGGCGTGGTTGTTGGAGGGTTTCTTCAGTGGGGCGAGGGTGTTGGCACAGTGATTGATCCACTGTCTGAGTTTGCGGGCTGCGACGTCTGGGTTGGTGGGGTCGGTGGGTGGATTCTTGGAGAGGGTGGTGATCAGCTGATCTTCGGTGACTTTGCTCCAGCAGCGGCGAGACAGTTGTTGGGTGCGATGGTGCGTGGTTGGTTTTTTGAAGGTGAAGTGAATGCAGTGGTGGTCGGTCCAGTGGGGTTCGGTTGTGTGGTCGAAGGTGACGTGGGTGCTTGTGGAGAAGATGGTGTCCAGCGTGTGGCCGGCGGCGTGGGTGGGCGTGGTGATGAGTTGTCTGAGGCCGAGGTTGGCGAGGTTGGCGATCAGCGTGAAGGAGCTGGCGTCGTTGTTGTTCTTGAGGTGGAAGTTCAGGTCCCCGAGGAGGATGTAGTCCATGGAGGTGAGTGCGTGGGTGCTGGCGAGGTCAGCGATGGAGTCGCTGGAGTGGGCCCAGGGTCCAGGGGGTCTGTAGACGAGAGTTCCACTGAGGGTGGTGTAGGGGTCGGTGTGGATCCGGAAGTGCAGGTGTTCGACGGTGTTGAGGGAGTCGTTTGCGTGGGTGGTGACCTTGAGGGTGGACTTGTGGACGATGGCTATTCCTCCTCCGATGCCGTTGGTGCGGTCCCTGCGGGTGATCTTGTATCCGTCTGAGATGGCTATGGCGATGTCTGGTTCAGTGGAGCCGTTCCACTACGTCTCGGTCAGCAAGGCTACATCCGGGCCTGTGGTGTTGAGCAGGTCCCAGAGCTTGATGCGTGTTTGCGTGCGGAGCGAGTGTTGAGGAGTATGCAGCGGAGGTGGTTGGGTCTGGTTCTTGTTGGTTTGATGATTCTGTCGCAGGTGAATCTGCAGCTGCGGCAGGAGAAGGGTCCATGGGTGTGTTTTGAGGCGGCCTGGTTGAAGCGTTGGTTTCGGCTGGTGTTGAGAGCCTGGAGGGAGTCAGCGTCATAGCTGAGTCTGGATTGGGTGCGGTAGGGGGCACGGGGGCCAGGGGTTCTGGCGCTGGGCGCGGTCAAGGCGCGGACGGACACAGATGGCTTGCCTTAGGTGCGCCAGCGGCACCCCCGCTGAACGCGGCCGCATAGAGGCTTCCATATGAGGGGATGTGGGAGGGAGGAGCAGCTGGGAGGCGGGAACGGGGCGGCGAATGGGATTGCAGGTGGGCAGGGCCGCAGGGACGCAGCGGCGGGAAAGAAGGGCGGGAGCCGCGGGAGAACTTGGCACAGGAGGGAAAAACAAGTTTAGGCAAGAAAACAAGTACAGACACAGAAGAATAAAAACAAGTCTGGGCAAGAGAGCAAGTTAGGCACAGGGGAATAAAAACAAGTCTGGGCAAGAAAGCAAGTACAGGCACAGGGGAATAAAAACAAGTCTGGGAAAGAAAGCAAGTACAGGCACAGGGGAATAAAAACAAGTCTGGGCAAGAAACCAAGTACAGGCACAGGGGAATAAAAGCAAGTCTGGGCAAGAAAGCAAGTACAGGCATAGGGGAATAAAAACAAGTCTGGGCAAGAAAGCAAGTTAGGCACAGGGGAAAAATACAAGATTAGGCAAAAACAATGCAGGCAGAGCCGTGCAGCAGCGTGGGGAGCCACCTGCCTGCGTGCAGGGTCATAGTTTGCTCCTTTCACTGCTGCGTGGCTTCCAAATGAGGGGATGTGGGAGGGAGGAGCAGCTGGGAGGCAGGAGCGGGCAGCTAATGGGATTGCAGGTGGGCGGGGCCGCAGGGACGCAGCGGCGGGAAAAACGGGCAGGGGCCGCGGGAGAACTGGGCACAGGAAGGAAAAACAAGTTTAGGCAAGAAAACAAGTACAGGCACAGAGTAATGAAAACACGTCTGGGCAAGAGAGCAAGTTAGGCACAGGGGAATAAAAACAAGTCTGGGCAAGAAAGCAAGTACAGGAACAGGGGAATAAAAAGAAGTCTGGGCAAGAAAGCAAGTACAGGCACAGGGGAATAAAAACAAGTCTGGGCAAGAAACCAAGTACAGGCACAGGGGAATAAAAGCAAGTCTGGGCAAGAAAGCAAGTACAGGCACAGGGGAATAAAAACAAGTCGGGGCAAGAAAGCAAGTTAGGCACAGGGAAAAAATACAACATTAGGCAAACACAATGCAGGCAGAGCCATGCAGCAGCATGGGGAGCGACCTGCCTGCGAGCAGGGTCATAGGTTAAGAAACCTTTCTGCCAAGGAGAAGAACCAAGGAAGCTGCAGGAGTTTGGACTGCCGATCTGCCAGTGTGCTGTTTGCTCGGTTGGCCTGCAGTGGTTGCTTCATTGACAAGGGAAAGGAGAAGGAACTTTGTAAGGACTTTCATCTACAGAATATTCTCCAAGGGCTTGAACTGTGCTTGCCTCCTGCTGAAGTCTCAGGGCCAAAAGACTTCACCCCCAGCTCCCTCCTGAATTTCCTTGCTGGGAATTCTGACTCCAGTCACTTGCGTGCCGCTGGGAGCTGGAAGGGCGATGCATCGAGAAGAAGCGTGTCGCAGCCGCAGCTGAAATCATCGCACCGCCGGAGAAGCGAGAGTTTGTCGCATCTCCCTGGAAGCGTGTGTTCATCAAAGCTGTCTGCTGTCGCATCGCCGCAGAAGCGCGACGCATCGAGAGAGCTGTCAGCGCATCACTGGAGAAGCGCATCGCAGGGCCTGTCGCGGCTCCAAAGTACATAGTCGTCGCAAGGCTGCCAGGGCATCATCGCATCGCCGCATCAAGGGCCCCATCTTCTCGCATCGCAACTGGATCATCGCATCGGCATCGCATCGCATCAAGGCGCCATCTTGTGCACCGCAACAGGTCAAGAATCTATGCATCACCTCCGCACCGGTAAGGCTCACAACGAGTCCCCTACTCTGCGCAAGCATTGAGGAAGGACGCAACGGTTCCCCTGGGACACGGAACCGACGCATCACCCCTTCTGCGAGCCTTTTGTTTACTTTGCGTGCCGCATCCAAGAACTTTGTACCAACAACTTGAACTAAGAGACTTTTATCATCCTTTAAGTAACCTTTTAGTATAGTATTGTGGATTTTTGTCGTCTGTGGTCTTGTTTTTAAGTCTATGTAAAGAATACCTATTTTTATAAAAACCTGTGTTGTGTCCATCTGTAGTGTTATCACTGTATTACTGTGTATATTCAGAAATGCTTAACACACTGCCTCTGAGATAAGCCTGTCTGCTCGTGCCAAGCTACCAAGGGGGTGAGCAGGGGTTATTAAGGAGAGTAATCCCCTTGTCCTGACATAGAAGTAAGGGTCCCTGTTTGGACAAAGGTGATAACCATTGCCAACTAGAGACCCCCAGATCTAACAGCACCATTTTAGTTAGGCCACTAAAGTGCCCATACTGTTTCCTTGAATATACGAGTGACAGTAATAGTATACAATATGCTTTGAAAAATGAATTTTGAAATTAAGGACTGATGTCTTTTCTTTGATTGTTATAATCCAATGACAAACCCAGACTGTTGTTTTTGTGGACCAACAGCAACGTTTATGTATATCCTTACAACGAGGGTGGCGACACACAGTGGGGACACAGGGCACTCAGCCCGATTTTGCCTTTGACACTTAGTCACAAATTACACACTAGATCAGATATCAGGTACACTGATTCGGGATCACACACGTTTGTGTAACACACGAATAGTAGAAAGCGTTCATTTCCTAAAACCATTGGAATGCTTTCAGTGTTGTAATACAAACTTACCCCGCTGATGCAAATCACCTTCCATGTTTAAAGCACGATAACGGCACTAAGCTGTAATAACCTTCAAACTACATGGTTCAGCATGCTTCAGGCACTACATGGGCGTGCAGGGTATAAACATTGAAATGGAAAAGGGACTATTGACAAACACTGCCGTGAACAGGAACTACGGTTCGAAACGCGTAGGAGTTTTTTGTCACGTTTGGATTAAAATAACTGCTTGAAAACCAAGAAGTGGTCAAGTGGTCAAGCAAATGGCCCTTGATATGGGTGGGTAAGTTGCTTTGTAGCTGGAGACTTATAGAGACTAAGTCTGCTGATCTAAAAGCAGACTTAGTCTCTATAAGTCTCCAGCTACAAAGCAACTTACCCACCCATATCAAGGGCCATTTGCTTGACCCCATATTTACCAATCTCACGAGATTAGTAGTAAATCCCCCCATCCCGCTCCCATGGTCAGACCATTTCTTAGTCCCGTTTAAACTAAATCTCTCAGCTGAGGCTCCCGAGAGACCCCCCCCTCAACCACCATCCCGCCCGTGGAAAAACTTGGACATAAACGCCTGGGCACAAGTACTGGCTTCCACCATACCAATACTGGACCCAGATCCCTCTAGAGCAGATATCCAATTACACGAGTGGATTAATCAATCCTTAGACGTCACCCTGCCAATAAAATCCCTCTCCAGCACTAAGAAAACTTCCAAATCCCCGTGGTTCACACAGGAATTACGAAATCTCAAAAAGAGATGCAAAAAACTTGAGCGCCTCTGGAGAAAAAACTGGACAACGGAAAGCAAAAACGAGTACAGGGACGCCATCAAGCTCTACAAAAACTCTATAAAAAAACACAGGCCACCTTCTTCGAGGAAAAGATATCAGCAGCAGCAAACTCTGCGAAAGAAACTTACCGCATCGTACGCCTGCTCACAAAAATTCCTGACCCCTTACCCAGCCCTGACCCATCTGGCACCAGATGCAACCAGCTGGCCGAGTTCTTTTCATCAAAAATAGACACAATCCTTACCTCACTCCCTGGCCACACTCCCTCTCAAACCCCCGCCACCCCACCCCCTGATCCAGAAGCGCCATGCCTTAGAACCTTTCCCCAGATTACCACAGAAACTTTTTTGTCCACCTTACAAACTGTAAAAAGTGGTGCCCCTTCAGACCCCGCTCCCATGAGCAAGTTAAAATTGGTCGCCGCCACGGTGGCCCCTCCTCTTACCCACCTCATCAACGCCTCCTTTAGTCTGGACTCTGTTCCGGCTAACTGGAGGAAAGCCACGGTCAAGGCTCTTTTAAAGAAACCCCATCTCGATCCAACGGACCCAACCAACTTTCGACCCATATCACTCCTCCCCGCTATCAGTAAAGTTGCCGAACGAATTGCCAACCACCAACTCTCTAATTTTCTTGAATCCAATAACCTCCTACGCCAATCTCAGGCAGGGTTTAGACCGGGACAGGGTACTGACACCGCTCTGCTAACCGTGGTCGAGGAGGCTAGAACCATCATGGACGCAGGAGGATCAGTGGCAGTGATCCTCCTCGACCTGAGTGCCGCCTTCGACACGGTGGACCATGCCATCCTCATCCACCGATTAAGTTTGATAGGAGTCGCTGACACCGCCCTGTCCTGGATCAAATCCTTCCTGGAAGAAAGAACCTTCCAAGTGTCAGACGGCACCGCCACGTCCAAAGCACGGCCACTTCAGTGTGGGGTTCCTCAGGGCTCCTCCCTGAGCCCCACACTTTTTAACGTTTACATGTCCCCTTTAGAGGACATCATCACCCCATTCGGTATAAAAACAGTCATGTATGCCGATGACACCCAGCTGGTGGTCTCTATTAACCAGCTGAACAATAGCCTAGACAATCTGGCTACATGCCTAAATAGCGTTTTCCAATGGATGTGTGAATCTAGATTAAAATTGAATGGAGATAAATCTGAGATACTTCTCCTGGGAAACCGACACAAGCTCCCTCCATCCCTCTCGTGGCCTCCATGCATGGGAACTCCTCCCACCCCCAAACCTGAGGTCAAAAGTCTGGGCATCTGGCTGGATCAAGACCTTAATTTCAAGACTCAGGCCAGAAAAACCTCAGGCACCTGTTTTGGCCTCATCCGAATGGCGCGAAAAATCCTCCACCTGATCCCCCTCCAATCGAGGAAATTACTGATGCAGGGGCTGGTGAACTCCAGACTGGACTGGACTACGGCAACGTCCTGTACCTGGGGGCTCCAGCATCAGTTATTCACAGGCTGCAGTGCGCCCAGAACGCTGCGGCCAGAATCCTAACCAGCACCAAATCAAGATGCTCGGCCAAACCTGCACTCAGAAGCCTACATTGGCTACCTGTCAAAGAAAGGATTACCTTTAAGACCCTATGCATTTCGCATAAAATAATGCACGACAGAGGCCCCTCGATTCTGAGATCCCTGATCAAACCCCACCAGTCCAATAAACAACTTAGATCAGACTCCATGTCCCTCGCCAGCGTTCCAAGAATAAAAAAGGCCCGATCCGGGGGGCGTCTGTTTTCTTACAACGCCCCAAAACTATGGAACGCCCTCCCACTCGCTATGCGGAAAGAACATAACCTCTTGGCCTTTCGGAGGCAATTAAAAACATGGCTCTTCCCTTAAACCTCTCAACCTCTCCTCTTCTACTTTCCCTCTGGAACTTTGGTCATGTCAGCGCTGGGACACCCTAGGGTAGCTACGCGCTCTACAAATCCCAACTCAAACTCAAACTCAAACTCAAGTGTGCCGCGACTTATTGTTCATATGGTAATAATCTGAGACACTGCCCTGGTCTCACGCAGGCACCCACTGGACTGTGCTTCCGCTGCGACAGGACAATTTGTTCATTGATATATATATATATAGAAACAATCTCAGCATTCTCTCGCCAGGAGCCCAATCTCTGGATACCAGCGGCGCAGAAGAAGAGAGGAGACCCAAAGTGCAGGTGAGCAGTGATTTTATTCAATAACGTGGAAGGCCCACCTCGGCATAACGTTTCGGCCTGCACAGAGGCCTTGGTCACATGACGCAGGGGGGAGGGAAGGCAAAATTTAAAGTGCAAGTGCTAAAAACTTTAAACCGTGATTGGCTGTTAGAATCACATGCTATCATTATGCAATAATAGACATAAAAGACATATTGCAAGGCTGCTAGACAAATTACGGGATAATCCCCATTTGAAAGACTGTACATGTGCAGAAAATTGTATCTCAATGTGGTATTTTTTGTATATATATATCTATGTACAAACAGTTAATGGCATCTATTTAAACAAAAAAATAATATTATTCCGTAAATAAATTTCATTCTGAAATGTACACCACAATAAATCCGCAATAAATATATATTCAATCAATTTCCTTAAATATATAAAAAAGCTAGATAAAATAACCATACAAAAGTTAAAAATGCATAAATGCAATTAAACCAGTGATTTGAGAAACAACTTGATATACATAAATATGAAGTGCACAAGACATTCTAACTTGGTCTTGGAGGAGATAGTAGCTGTTTAAATACATTATAGCAGCCTCCAAGAACAGAACAGGAATGATAATTGCGTCACCTGACCAGCCTACTCATAAAGCATGTGATAATCCAACCAAGAGTGACAGTGGGATAGTGATGAGTAACACATCATTGTTTTTTACTTTTCCTCTTACTGTATTTTTTGTTTATTAACAAGCCATAGCCTAATCCTAGGCTATGATGTTAGACTGTGTCGTGGACTTTGCTTATCAGATATAGGGCCATCGATATTAAAACAGCTTATCGCCCTACCTGTACATTTTCTACTATGAGTAAATTCAGTAAGAATTCAGAACCTGGATAAAGAGCAAAGTACACCCATAGATTAACGAGGGAGGGAGGAGTTCATAAGCATGTATAGAAATCCTCTGTGGAGTTGAGACCTCCTGGGGCTTTGCTGTCCATCTCCAAGATATATCTGGTCTCCAACTTTCTTAATAAACCCTCTCTATCTCCTCCTCTTTTCAGGGGACCAACCGAGTCGATGGCAAAATATTTCAAAAGTGCACTGTTGTTATTGTGACACTCTTTGAGATATATATATATATATACATATATACACAAATATATACAACAAGAAGAAACTAATAAACAGAATTCATACAATTGATACGTAATCTGAAATTCCTTTTCACCCAGAAAAAATTGAAGCAAAAGCTGAGTGTCCTCCTAATCATTCTAGGAAGTACACTTAGAGCTAGTCAAGCACAATCGGTTCTATTAGATATTGAACCTAAATGTGAGGATTGTGTCAGCGAATATAATTCCAAATTATTTTAAATAATTTGATCAGACTCCTCTTCATGTAATGTGTCGACGCGGTCGCGTTTCGGCTTCCGACCAATCATGGCCTCCTCAGGACAGGGTGATTCAAGGACTTAAGCCACACAGATCTGGATGCAACGCCTTGTATCAAGTTGCTGTATGTAAAACACTCCAGCAAGACCAAAAAGTCTTGTGGGGAGCACTGCTCACAACAGCTATTTTCGGGTGTAGATACCGCGATTTCTATACTTCAAAATTCTCGTAAAGCAAACAAATCACTCTGCCAGATCTCCTACTTTCAAAGTAGCTCTGGTCATATGACAACACACCTCATAGTGGAACTGGTATTTATCCATTTCTGGCTTTGACAGACAGGGTCACTCTGGATCTGTTGAGGCCTGCATGGTTGAATAATCTATTGAAGGTGCCCTCATAACATTGAAATAAACTATGAATAGAAAATAAATCAAATGAGTTATGTTGAGTCAAACTGTGTCAAAGGAAGAGCAAAGTTTGTTTCAACCAGTTGAGTGGAAAACATGAGCATAGATGGATGTGCAGTTAGAGTACAAAATGGACAATGGTGAAATTGTGCGACGTTAGTGAAACTAAAGGGGCCTAATGAGCCAGATGGGGACAAAGAAATGAATGGTGTAGGAAAGCATATTGGTAATATTCCTGGAAGATTAAAAAACTTAATATCATCTTTAAATTGTATTGCATTATCATACAATCTCATGACAGTTTGCTATTTTTTCTTTTTTTAATTGTTGCAGATATCCTTGATATTTTTGTTGTTATCTCAATTGTGAGCTACTTTTTGGATGGAAAAAAGGAAGGTTTGTTATATCTTGATGTAATGCCATACTGTGCAGAGTCCGCTCGTGACACCTCCGTATTGTGTTCGCTCATCACATGACAGTTCAATTGAATGTGAGTGTTGTATTATTTATGACCTGGAGTTGAATAAACATTCTTGTTCTACCCTGAACTGTGCCGGCTATTAATTGCCTTGCAAAAGAGGCTCTACCTTGCCTGGTTGTAGAATGCTGATTTCAAAGCTTCCGATACCTGGGGTAAACATAGGTAATTCTGAAGTTTGCCTTGTATAGAGGAACTTGAGGTAGTAGGGGCCAGCAAGCATAGTTCCTTTACATTGTGGGTTCCTTGCTACTATCACCTGTGGGCAGGGTGGCAATATCTAATATGACGGCACTGACTAGATTATTATACCATTTCTCTGTGCTGCTCCGACGATTTGCCCGAGGGCTTATTCAGGGACCTGAACTCCACCCTCTCTGACTTGATATGGGGGCTGGACCTGAAGAGAGTGACACTTCACAAATGGTAGGCTCCGTTAGAGCCTGGGGGACTGGGCAGTCCCAACTACCATTTCTGCTACACAACGTTCAACAGCAGTAGTTGGAGCACTGGCTTCAATGCTTTTGGTTACATTAAGGGGCATTGCAGCCTTCCAAGTACCATGTATCAGGGGTTAGACTAACGCATTTTAGTGTAGTGGTCCGCATCACCACTCTAAAATGCATGTCACACATTTATAGCACCTTCTGTGTGTTATTGTATTTGGAACTGCTTCCACCTCAACCTCAGAGATCATATTTCAGGTCTTGTTCGGTTTGACAGACTGTCCAGTGCCTGATGCAAGCTGATCGGTTACCGGCAAGGAGTGCTTGATCAAATCTTCATAATAATCCATTTGGTCTCAGCTCCCTAAGTGGCCCAAACAGAGTCATGCTCCTTGCACTGAGTGATGGTAGCCAGCAGGATGCTGAAATGGCCCAAAGAAAATTATAGCCTCTGTGCCCCCTTGTTAAGACCAAGAATCTGCTCTGCACGTTTGTAGAGGAGAACATGGAGGATGGGCATGTGGGGTGACCATTTGGGACCTCCAAGGATGGTGCAATGTGATAAGGTGAGAGACCAATGTGACGGTATGTTCCAAAGCAGCACAAAGCTGCAAGAGATGAGAATGCTGGGCAGCAGGGTCAGTAGTGCAAGAGTGCTCCCATATGCATATATGTTAGAGCGCTGTGATGCTCAGTGCACGACACTACACACAGGGGCAAGCACGCGTGTGGTCAGTTGATCCTCAAGAAGGCTTTTAGTAAATGTATGCAAATATACTCTTTTAACCCCTTTTTAAAAATTATGGAAACACAAAGATAATATGGAAAGACACTATTTGACCCCACTTTTAGAAATTATTTCTCTCGCACCCTCATCAAGGAATTTGGGCAACTTCGTTCACTCCAATTCGGAACAGGTAATATCCACAACCACGTGTAAAGATCACAAGCCTCCACCGGGGGCAGAGTTAAACATTCGTATATCGTGTCTTGAGTTTTGAGTTCCTTGGGTTGTTAAACACTGTTAGGTATCTGCAGCTTCTTCTGCTGTCACGCACTCTTCACAGCAAAATGTATAACTTTTGATCCCCAGTCAGCCTCTGAAAGCTCTCCTGCACCCCCGGCCTTCCTTGCTACTTACTCTGGACTGATCCCCTTATTTCTGTCTCAGTCTCTTCTGCTGTTGTGCTTGGGATTGCTACTAGGCCTGCTGTTGCCATCCCCTGGCCGTGCTACTGCTGTTACGGGTGGTAGATCTGCTCTTCTTGACCTCCCACCCCTACAGTGCTATGCTGAGAGACTAGAATAGAATGGAAAACAAAGCCTAGACTATTTCATAAGGACGATGTGCTGCAAAGAAGGTGGACTTCCCAATAACAGATTGAGCTCAGGTAGGAGAACCAGCCACAGTGCAGCCGGAAACCATTTCTGCAGCTTATATCAAGTAAGGATTCTGAGCCAAATACATATTTTCAGGATGAGGGTTTTAGAGGCAGGAGGAGAGTTTTAGACATAATGTTCGTGCTCTTGTTTTTCTTGAAGTTTGTCTCAGTACCCATTTTATGTGGCTATCTTAGTGGGTTACTGCTTTTGTTACAGAGATTCTTTTGTTACTTTCAGTTCACAAGTAACAATCCTAATATAGTACAGTTACATACAAACTTTCATCAAGGAGCTGCATTCAGACTGCACAGTATAGGTTAGAATGTTATTCCCACCACGTTCCCCTTAGTCTTTCATTATACTAATGTTGCTAAAAGGGATTCGTTTGGATAGAAATACATTTTTTAGTAAAGCCAACCACTGTGGTACCTTTTAAATCCTGAGCTTGTGCTTCTCCAGGACAAACACTCTTAAAATACATACTGTCTACTAGAATGAATGACATGTGAGTCCTACTACTTGTAATACTCACTGTCTTTTGTAACATTTCCTATAAACTAATTTATACATGTAGGACTCATATCTGTATAATGTGTTTGCGTGTGTGTGTGTGTGTATGTGTATGTGTGACGTACAGTGATCTGACAACCTTAACTGGTATGAGTAGTGCTGTAGGACAAATGAAACGCATATGAGAGAGGTTAGTGTCCTTCCATTTCAGGTGCTTTGCAGCAGTGTCAAGATCTTCTTAAAGTTTTTTGTTGCTCATATGGGTGTAACTTCTGAGAATTATCTGTTTCCGTGGACTTCATTGCTTCATTTTGCTCATGAGAAAGTGACACTTTAACTGTCACCCATTTGGTAACTAAATGTCATTCATAAGTACACTGAAACTCTGAACATTTCACACATAAGCGATCTGAAACCCTGGCAGCTATGGTTTGGGGGTCTATGTGGCAATGTTCTCTGCATGCCTTGCCTTTGTGTCCGCATGCTGCTGTGTTAGATGGTCTCAACATTCCATGTTCTTTGTTCCATCATTCAGTTGGTATTTTGAACAGTCGACGTCTTGACTGTTCCAATGGCACTCGCTGGGTCTGGGCTCTAATTGCAGAAGGATCAATCTTATCTTCGAGTGGTGTTCTTTCTGCCACCACATTGGCAACAAGTTGCTGGAGCCCACTGCCATCAATGGTGCACTGCGCGTATGCTGTTTCACTTGTGTGGATTCCTTTGCATCTACACCACATCAGTAATCTTTTTGCCCTTGTAAATATCTTTACTAGCAAGGAACCAATTGCAAAAGGAGTCGCTCATGCCAAGTACATCAACACAGCATGTTTATAAGCCGTTTGAAACGTATGCATGAAACGCATAAACAAGGACGTGCTTGCTGCTTTTCGAGCCAACACTATTATCACATTATAATAGTTGTTACAACAATAAGCCTCTTTGAAGTGCAGGCTTGGAACACTGCCTCACGAACTTGTTAGGCTTTTATGACTCAAAGACTATTATGACGAATTAGAACATTGGAATGTTGGGAGCTCCATTGAAAACAATGGAGTGCTCCGGGCTTATAATGGCTGGTATAAGCCTGGAGCTCCCACATTCCAATGATTCTTTCTTCACAGGTCTGGCTGTAAATAAAGGCTTCAAGTACCCTGAGGGGATTCCAATCCCGTCACGCTCCCATAAGGCTTTGTTCTTTTTTGTTGGAACATTCTGCCCTCTAGTGGCAGAATGTTCTAATAGCCTTATAGCCCTTCGAAGCTGGGCTATACCGGCTATTAAAGTCCCTCTCCCTTGTTAGAAGCCCTCGCCTTCGGCTTGGGGCCTTTAACGCTGGAGAGGGCCTTTAATAGCCGGTATAGCCCTCTACGGTGGGCTATAAGGCTATAGTAATAGCATTCACAACAACAAAAAGATTTATCTAATCTCTTCTAGAGTTTCAAACCACTAGAACATCACCATTACTTTCTCATCAGACCTCCCCGTCACAGTCATTACCATCTGAGCAATAGCTCC
Organism: Lissotriton helveticus; assembly: GCF_964261635.1. NCBI lineage: Eukaryota > Metazoa > Chordata > Amphibia > Caudata > Salamandridae > Lissotriton > Lissotriton helveticus. The sequence continues at coordinate 1,907,015,983 of NC_136057.1, read as the reverse complement.
ACCCCAGAACTTTCAAGCAAAACTCCATAGCCCATCCCTACCATCCAGGCCACTCCCACATCCTGTGGCATATAACCCTTGACCCAAGGAAGCACATCTATGCTGTTTACAGGTGAGTGTGCAGCGGTGTGCTCTAGTGACCGTTGTGTGGGTTTTCGGGTCGAGTCCCTGCTATAGCGGGACTGTGCTGCCGTTTTGTGGCTTACTGCCTCTTGCCCTAGTTGTTCTTTGTGGTTTCCTGGGGCTTCACGGTGATTAGGTTTCCCTCTTCTGGGTTTGATCCCAGTTGTAGCGGGGACCCCCGGGGAGGGTGTGGGGGATTTGTGGGGCACGTTGCGGCACTTTCGGCACACCTGGGGTGTAGCAGGACAGCCCCATACTCAGGAAGGGTGAGCTCTGGTTTCGGAGCACGGTCCTGGCTGCAGTGGGTGCACATTAGCTCTGTGATTTCGGAGCTGGCTTACTGCGGGCGCCTGCGAAGCACGGCCCCAGAGTGTTACCCCATGCTCCTTTGCCGCGGCCGGGTGCTGAGCCAGTCCACGAGAGGGGGACTGACCTCCATAGTATTCTGCTACTGGTACTCCCGGGGAGTGCATAATGGGGCATTTCTGGATTTCCGCTGTCCTAGACAGTGGATGTGCTATGTCTTGGGCTGGGTCCCGATGATAGGGGTCTCTGCCCCGTTCGCCTTAGGTGTCTGGTGAGTCTCTCTGGCATGGTGGTTGCTGTCATGGTCTCATTCCCCATTGATTATGTGTTTGTACCTAGTGTTTCACTACAGGTCATGATTTTAGTTTGGTTCATGTTCTTGTCTACACTGTCTTGCTTTTTCATGGACAGTGGAGGGTCTTGATTGTCCTGCATGGGTGGTATCTGGTGCTCTGCCTGGGGCCTTTAGAGTCTGGGACTCGTTAAGTCATGGTGTTTTTTTTAGGTGTCCAGGTTTGGTTGGCTCCTGGGTTGATCTCCAGGCCTGCCTGGTGTTGGCCCTTGCTGGGTCATATTTTGTTGGTGCTGTCCATTTTTATATATGTCTGTGTGTGCTCCTCTGGCCATTATTCATCGTGGATGGGAAGTGGTCAGAAATGAGTGGGATCACAGAGAAGGAGGTGGTGGTTGCGGGGCCTTCGACAGCGCCTTCCTTATCTGAGGTGTAGCATATGATTGAAGCTATGGTGGCGGCTGCTTGCTTGCTTGCTAGGGAGTCCAAGGGGCCTAAGAGGTAGAGGTTGGATGCCCCAGCTGTCCCGGATCCTGATGAGGATGTGCGGGACAATTTGGGGTTCCCCGGTCCACAGCAGCTATTAAATTGGTGGATTTATTTTTGCCATTTATCAGCGTTGGGGGCCTGAGTACCTTCCCATGTATCTGTGTTGTGATTGTGTTGGGAGGAGGAGGGAAGAATATTGACATGCATTATTTTCTCTGGTTTCTGGCTGGGAGATATCCTTTGCAAGGGTTCTCGGAGGAGTTTCCGCCTGTGGTGTAGGTAGATTCCCTGCTGGCGGGTCTTTCATCTCAGAGCCTGGTGGTTTCCAGGGATGTGGTTCCCTCTGATCCTGGGGAGTAGTGGGTTGAATGGGCTTTGAAGAGGTCCCTTGCCACCTCTAACCTTGCGGTTCATTCTGTGGCTTGCACTAGCTACCTAGTTTTGTCTCTTCTGAGGGACTGTCAGGGTGTTTCAGAGCAGCTCTTAGAGCAGGAGGACCCCTCTGAATCTTTGACTATGTTGGAGCAGCAGTGCGCTTCCTGGCTGATTTGTCCTTTGATTCCCTTAGTGCTTTAGCTGTTGTGGCTGGGTCCTCGGTGGCGGCTAGGAGACAGTTGTGGCTTATGCCTTGGAAAGCAAAGGCAGCGCAGAAGCCAACCCTCTTGAAAATTCCTTTCACAGGCTCTTAACTGTTTGGGCTCCAGGCTGCTCTTCACAGAAGGGAAAGTTTGCTGAGTCTCAGCGGGCTCTGGGCAGGCGTTTGATTCTCCATAGCCGTCCTTCTTCAGTGATGCAACGACAGTGGCTGCAGCGGTGATACCCTTCTCCAGTGATGCGACGACAGCGGGTGCGGCGGTGACACACTTCTTCTTCGTGAGTCGCCCTTCCAGCTCCTTGCGACTCGCAGTCCCTCACAAGGCCCAACACAACAGTAGGCCCTTCCAAAGAGCTCTTGGGGAGCAGGTTGGTGAAGTCTGTTCTCCCTGAGAGTTCAGCAGGAGGCAAGCTCTATCTCAAGTCCTTGGAGATTCTTCACAAGTTGAATGAAAGTAGCATAAAGTCCTCTCTCCTTTCTTTGGCAGCCAGGCAACTACTGCAGGCCGATCCCCCAGACAGCACTCGGCTTAGGGATAGTCTCTTCCTCAGTTCCTCTGGCTCCTATCCTCAGAAAAGGTTTCTTCTTGTTTCCCAAAAGTGATCTAAAGTTCTGGGTCCCCTCTTTTATACTCATTTTCCCTTTGTTCTTTGAAAGCAGAGAGGCCTTGGCCTAGTCAAAACCAATTGTGGTCAGTCCTGGAGTACTTTGTTGACAAGACTCCTTCTTTCCTTTCACAGTGTAGGCCAGGGACATCCAACGCACCACAGGAGGTGGAGCCAGTATTGTGGAGGGAAGACACTGTCCTATTCAGGTCCCAGGTGCAACTCCTCCCTCCCATCTGCATGCAGATCTTTCTATTCAGCCCTGTGCTGACTCACCCTGTCTCCTAGAATCCTCCAGCCCCTGCCACTCAAACTCCAGACAAGGAATACACAACCTAGCAAAGGCTGGCTTGAATGGTTAGACAAGAAAATACCTACTTTCTAAAAGTGGTATTTTTAAACACAGAATGTTAAAAACAACTTCACTTAAAGATGCATTTTATCATTCTGAGTTCAGGCATACTATACTCAAATTTCTACCTTGTTCCCTGAGTCAGTTAGGATTATAAGGTGTAATACTAATGATCAAACTACCCATTCTGGCCTATGGGGAACAGGTAGCCTTGCAATAGTGAAACACGAAAATGGCTGTAATTCACTGTTAGGACATGCGACACACACCCTGGCATGTCCTAACTTTCACATACAATGCACCCTGCCCTTGGGCCTACCATAGGGGTGACTAATATTCAGAAAAGGGAAGGTTTAGGAGCTGGCAAGTGGGTGCACTTGCCCAGTCAGCATGGCAGTACCAGACTGCACACAGTCTCTGCAATGGCAGACATAGACACACTTTTACATGCTGCTTCTGTGGGTGGCACAACCAGTACTGCAAGCCCACCATCAGCATTTGGTTTACAAGCCTTGGGCACACTCAGTGCACTGTACTAGGGTCTGACAAGTAAGCCAAACCAATCAATCATGGAGTCACTAATCCATACATCAATTTACCATAGGGAGCACTTGCACTGTGGCACTGAACAGCAGTGGCACAGTGCCCAAAGCATCTATACCCAGCAAAAACACACGAGGCAACAGCAAAAAATGAAAGGGAGACCCACTCCAAGGTGCCAGGTCTAACAATAATGAAAATCACAATGACTGCTACTTTTTACAAATTAGTCATTCAATTGTACACAGAGCCTTGGAAAATCTGGACCACAGCGAATCGTCGATGTTTCAACCCAATCTATGCTCAATTAATCAGTCAAAGCGGGTCTTCGTCAGGACAAAGGTGGGGGAAGGGGATGACAGCCCTCTGTCAACCAGAATGACTCCTGGTCAGTTGGTCATCTTTAAAAACGGTCAATCCAAGTGGTTGGATCAAATGTGGTCTTGGTGCGGGCTTGAGGAATCAAGTTTAATTTTCTAGCGTAAGGATTCTAGAGTTTTTTTCTTCCAGACAGAGATCGGGGTCTCAAAGCGCTGAGGCGAAGCCAGGTATCAGTCCTGTTTCAACGCAGTAAGGATGGGCTAAGGAGTTTTGCTTCAAAGTTTTGGGGAGGAGCTATTGCTTATATGGTAATGACTGTGACGGGGAGGTCAACAACTCGGAGTAATGAATATTAATGGGAAGTAATCGGTCATTATTTCTTCTTCTCTTCTAGTTCCATTTTACCAGCCATCAATTAATCGTAAGATGTCATAACACAAGCTTAGATAATACCTTAAAAAAAGTGTTTTTATGATATATTGACTGATCCATCCACTGGATTTATTGTAAAAATTGGAAAATTCCTGTACCACTTCTTTAATTAAACCATGGCTGTGCAGTTTGGTAATCATCCACTACTTTTATGAATGAACAAGGGAAGCCATCCATAAAATGGGAAATATGGTTTAAACCAGAGGTCTTTAAACTTTTGTAGGTCAAGCCCCCCCAGCTGAATTTTTTTAGATGTTGGGCCCCCCCACCACCTGACAGAAATTTCTGGACTCGACCGCCACGGGCACGTTCCGGGCATATTCAGCAAATAACATTCAATACAATAAGATTGTTTAGTAAACTGCAGGTTTGTGAGTGGGTGGGTGTGGTGAAATGACAGAGGCTTATTACACAACTCAAAACACCACTTTCCAAGATAAAATGTGTGCAAATTGTTTTTACGAGGATGCTTTGTTTTACATATGACATGGATTGATAATAACACCACCAACATAAATGTGACAGGTTTGCCTGTTTTTCAGAGACGGTCAGTCTGTGGATGGATTTTTGCTACTGCCATCCTCAGGTTGTGCTCCACATCCAGGCTTGAACGAACTTAGTCTTTAATACCGCAAGTGCTGAGAACCCAATCTCACATACATAGGACAAGCTGAAAGGCAAGAGAGTTTTGATAGCAGCTTCTCCCAAAGCTGAATATGCTGCAGACATTTTCAGCCAAGACAGGGACTGTAAGGGGAGACAGTGTTGTCAGATGTTTCGAGAACTCCCAAGCTCAGAGCTGGTACACGAGAAACAAATCTTCTCTAAATATCATTAACCCTTTGCATGCTGATGACGGAACCGCTCAGTCATCAGCTGCGGGTGCGCTGTGCTGATGACGGAGCGGTTCCGTCATGGCCCGCTCGCCGCTCATGCGCGGCGCGAATTCCGCGCCTGCGCTGAGCATTCTATTGAGCGGGGCGGGCCATGACGGAACCGCTCGGTCACAAGCACAGCCCAACCGACGCTGGTGACGGAGCGGTTCCGTCACCAGCATGCGCCCGCCGCATTTCCGCCCCGCCCCCTTAGCACTGCGGCGGAATAGCCGCCGCAGTGAAGAGGTTAATAAACGTTTAAAGCAGCATTATAATGGGATAATTGCCCACCAACCAGTTATGGATCTGAAGACAGTTGAAAGTCCACAGAGAAGGCGCTGAACAAACCCCTCATTGAGAATTCCTTAGTGGTACAATAAGTTGCTTGCCTGAAGCAGTGGGGGTTTGGACACGTCAGGCTTATGTTTGAAAAAATAGAACTAATAATAAATTAATGATGTTGTCTAGTTTACTTCAGAGTAATGTTGTCTGACAGACTTTGTGATGGCAGAGACATGTTAGGGATTTTGGGTGCCCTGGGCCAAAACTATTTTGGGGGCCCCTGTTCAGTACAGGTTTGAGTTTAAATGATTTATTTTCAGCTCTGCCATACCCTATTTAGCCAGGCTACTAACGGTGCACAGGCACTGTAGTCAAAATTCTAAAATAGTTTACAGCTAATAATCAGAGATAGTGATGCGTTTTCACTGTTGTAACAAAGCAGCCGCCCACTAATTTTACAGTGAATAATATCTGTGATATCCTCCAAATTCTCATATGTGAGGTACCGCTTGGATCTAACTTTTTTATGGTTAACTTTTTTATGTTTGTTGCATAAAACAAACACATTTCTCTACAAATAGTAATAGACTCCCTCACATCAATTACATTAAAAAGAAATTAAACAAAACGGTATTTGCAAGAATCGGTTTAGGAATTATTCCAGTCCATCAGGGCAAAAACAGAAGTGTCTCTATCAAGGGGCCCCTGGAAGGCTGGATTGAAATGCATTTAGATGTCTCCTTTTGTAATTTAGGACGAAAACCTTAACGGGGCACGACATGCCCATACTTGTGTACAGGGGTGAGTGAGGCGACCATATGAATTTGGGTGTGCATGTTAGTGCAGAGTGGGACGAATGAATGTATGGTTAGTGGTGGGCTTATTGGAGTGAGATTGCAGATTGAACAGTGAGGGGGACAGGTGAGTGAAGTGTTACGAGTGCAGGTTGACTAGTGTGCTTGTGTGACTGCAGGTTGAGGTACAGGGTGAAAAGCGCAAGTGCATTGTGAGTGCAGAGTGATCACTGTGAGTGGGGGGTAAGTGGGTGAATGGTGTGAGAACATGGTGATCAGTGTGAGTGCAGGGTGAGTGGGTGAATGGTGTGAGTGCATGGTGATCAGTGTGAGCGCATTGTGATCGCAGTGAGTGCAGAGTGATCACTGTAAGTGGGTGAATGGCGTGAGTGCATCGGGGTCAGTGTGAGTGCTGGGTGAGAGTGAAAGTGAAGGACGAGAATGAGGAGTGAGTGGTCTGAATGCTGGGTGCATTTCCAGGCACTTGAAGTAACTCAGCATGTTATATACCGCAGCGTAGGGTTTCAAAAGTGTTAAACTATTGATATTGTGGCAGTAACCAGGAATCAGGGTGGAGGAAAAAATAATGTGCTGATCCCTCAACAAACTTCCAGTCTTATGATTAGGGTTGCCAGTTCATTATTTTGATGTCACAGATGGTATAAAAATAAGCAGTCACCTAAAGCTGTATTTTCAGCACTTGTCCGTGCATACTTTGAACAGCAAATTTAAATAGAAATAACTTTTAATTGTTTTCTAGGGCTGTCTGAATGATCAATGACTGATAATAAAAGGGAGCAAAGATAAAAAAGTCACATTACAGATGAATCGACAAAAAGAAGGGGGGACCTGGAGCTCGTTAACATTACAAATGAATACATACTTATTTACAACTATATTTAGCAATTTGCAAGCTGTTTAAACAACACATGGCTGGCTGGAATTTTGGGCGCCTGCCTGTGTAATTTTAAAAGAAACTTTCAGGTACGTTTTAAGGATTTTGTGGCCTGTGGGCCAAATGTATTTTCGGGGTCCCTGTTCAGACCAGCTTTGATTTTATGATCTAGTCTCAGCTCTTTCATGCCTTCTTAGGTCAAATACTAAATGTGTGTACATCGGATATTCAGGGATAGTGACGTGTGTTTTCAGTATGTAACACAACAGCAGTTCACTAATATTACTGCAAGTAATCTGTCACACCCTTCTATTTCTCATATGTGAGGTCATGTATTGATCTAAAATACACTTTTTATATGGATGTCGCATGACGCATAAACACATTTTGTCTGCAAAATGTCTGTAATAGACTTATATACATTGAAAATGAATAATTTAAAAACGCTATTTACAACATTGTGTTTTAAAATGATTCAAGCTCATGAGGGCAAGACTGTAGAATAGTGCTGGCTCTTTCACCCCCCCCCACCACCACCATCCCCCACACACACACTCCCACCCCCTTTGAAAGGCTAGGGCCCTGGGCCAGAGCCCACTTTTGTTTTTTTTTACTGAGCTTTATATAGCGCGAACTTGACCTGAATCAGGTACCAGAGCGCTTTACATAGCACAAGTTGCATTACATGAGGACATATTCCTTTTCTTTGTTAGGCACGGGGAGATTAAGTGATTTGCCCAAAATCACAGGATGTTCAGCTTCAATGCCGAGACTCGAACTCTGGAAACTTTGTCTCCCTTCTGGGGAGAGCTAACTGTCCCAGGAGGGGGTTCATTCACAGCGCTGAAATGCTTCAGCTGCAGTGGGACGCAAGGGGTCTCCTCTGCTAAAACCGAAAGCGTGTGTCAGGCGAAGTCTTCCTCAGGGTCTGTCGTGAAGTAATAAGGACCCACCTCTCGATACCTCCAATTCCGATTGTAATTATTACACAGAATCTTGGAGTGATCAAGCGGGGGGGAAAAGGGAATTAGGAAGGGAACAGCTGGGAAGGAGATCTGGAAAGCAAAAGTTAGAAACAATACTTCTAAAACAAAAGTTTATCTATTGACCTTCAAACCCAAAACCGGGAATTCACTAAAAACACAAGCCTCAGTACTCACTCACTCTAAGATACCCTAAGGCTTTTGTACATCACAAACAATACCCACATTCTTATTCACTTATCATTTTTGTTGTGAATAGCGACAGATTCTTCTCTAAAAGAAATAACAGAACACCTTAGCAAATTGACTCCTTTACCAAAGGTTGAGGAAAACACTCAAAACATCACATGAATGTGTTTACATAAGCTTTAGAACATCACTTTTGCATTAAAGCTTCTATAATGAATTGCGCCAAACTTTTCAATGATTAATACAGTATTTCACGTCTTTTGGTTGCACTGCTCGCTTCATTAAACATAACCTAAGCATTGCCAGCAATGAAAAGCATTTCCAGGAACAAAAGCTAAACAAGAAAGGATTCAGTACTTCTGTGTATTCTCATAAACAAAGACTAATTAGCTTTTAGTCTCTTTCTAAAATTAGGAATTTCTGCCTTAAGTATTTTGCGCCAAGGTTAGAGAATTCTTATCCCCTACCTGTAGAGTACGACCTACTCTACTTTCTCCTAAGGTCTCCTCTTCCACTCTGGACACTCAAAAACGATCCTTCAGCACTGGAATCCACAAAACGAAGATAGCTGGAAGCGGACACGCCCCCTGGGATTCTCACCGAAAGCCTCCGGTGAATTCGTCTTCCAAAACCAAGATCTGTAAAGAGATGGACTGTGGAGCAAAAGAACCCACAGCTGCTTCCTGGAAAACGTCTAGAATAGTGAGCACAGGAGGCAGGGCGCGGTCGCGCAGGTTAGCGTGCCTACGGCGCTCACGCATGCGACCAGGCTACCAAAGCTCACGCATTAGGCGGACGCTTTCGGCATGCCAAACCTCACGCATTAGGCGGAACAGCATTAAACAGCAGTCTAAGGACAGGCAGCCTGCACAGACACTCTAACATGGATGCAAGACAGATGTACAAGCAGGCCTAGAGCACATCAGCCACCAACGCCCTCCCAAGGACGACAGATGCATTTTACCACATGGGTACCCCCGAATGCTGAGTGGGGCGGGCCCTAGGCCGCAAGCCACCCTAGCCCTGACAGTACTCCCCCCTCCCAAGAGCGGTCTAGGGCCCGGCTTCAGAGGGTGAAGGAGGTGGAAACGGCGCAACAAGCGAGGGGCATGAACATTGTCAGCCGGCTCCCAGGAATCATTCTCAGCACCGTACCCTTTCCAGGAGACAAGATACCACAACTTGGAGCCCCGACGTTTAGAATCCAAAATGTTCTGCACCTCATATTCCCGACTGCCATGAACTAAAATCGGTGCTGGACGGGGAGCCAGGTTCTGATTAGCAGGCTTAAGAAGGGAAGTATGAAATACCGGATGAATGCGTAGGGACCTGGGTAACAACAGTTTGAATGTCACAGGGTTCACCTGACGCAGAACTGGATAAGGACCAATGAACTTAGGTTGAAACATACTCTTGTGTTTAAAGTTCAAGTTCTTTGTGGACAGCCACACTTTGTCTCCAGGGGCATACTCAGGACCTGAACGATGTCTTTTATCATACTGCTCTTTATACTTTCTTTTGCTTTGCAATAAGCGATCTTGAATCTGACGATGAATAGTCTGCATAAGTTGCACAGAGTCTCTAACTGCCGGCACACCACTCTCATCATTGGGTAGAGTCAACGGAATGGTGTTAGGTACATAACCATAGAGAGCCTCAAACGGAGACGATCCGGTCGAAGAATGAGGCGAAGTATTGTATGCAAATTCAGCAATCCACAGCAAATCTAACCAGGATTTCTTAGAGTCCGTAACATAACATCTCAAGTATTGCTTCAAAGTTTGATTCAGTCTTTCAGTTTGCCCATCAGTTTGAGGATGGTAACTGGTGGACATGTTGGAAGTTATCTGTAGATTTTTACACCATTGTTGCCAGAACTTGGAAGAGAACTGAGACCCACGATCTGAAAGCAAAACTGAAGGCAAACCGTGTAGGCGCACCACATGTTGCAAAAATAACTGTGCTAATTGACCAGCAGAAGGTAATTGCTTACAAGCAATGAAATGTGCATATTTGGTTAAACTATCCACAACTACTAGAATTACAGTATGCTGATTGATTGGTGGCAAGTCGGTTATGAAATCCAATGAAATATGTTTCCATGGTTCAGTTGGTGTTGGTAGAACCTGCAAGAAACCTTTTGGTTTCGTGTGATCGGATTTAAATCTTGCGCAGACTTCACAATCATTAGCCATTTTCAGAAGATCTTTTTGCAGCGTTGGCCACCAAAACATCTTTTGTATTTTCTCCACAGTCTTTCTGGGGCCTGGATGTCCAGCCATAGGATGTGAATGTAACCAGTTGAACACAGTTTCCTGTAATTTCAAAGAGGGCAGATACACTTGTTTTCCATGGAAAGGTATTCCTTCTTTGATAGTTTGATCAACTTTGGGGTTCATCCATAGCTTCCACTGAGAAGGAGGAAAGCTTTCGTGAATATTTTCCAGGAATTGATCCGCTGAGAGTACACAGATTACCTTGCCAGGATCGATTATAGGTTGGGGTGTTCCCTCAAAGCGATGCAAAGAAGAGTCTTTTCTGGACAAGGCATCGGCTTTCTTATTGTCTTGACCTGGACGAAAAGTTACTATGAAATCATATTCGGCAAAGAACATCATCCACCTGAGTTGTCGCGGGGTTAACATCCTAGCTGAACTCATGAACTGTAGATTTCTATGATCTGTATAAACTGTCACAGTAAATTTCGCTCCCATTATGTAATGTCTCCATTCTTTGAAGGCTTCTAGAATAGCAAGTAGTTCTTTTTCAGCTATAACATAGTTTTGCTCTGCTGGATTTAATTTCCGAGACATGTAAGCAACTGGATGCATTTGACCAGTAGTGTGGTGCCTTTGAGAGAGAATGGCTGCAATGGCTACATCAGAAGCATCAGCCTCAACGATGAAAGGTTCTTCTACGTTGGGATGCATAAGAACAGGTGCTTCAGTAAAGGCCTTTTTTAACTTCTGGAACGCACTTTCGGCTTCTGAGGTCCATTCAAATTTCACCTTCTTTCTCAACAAACGTGTGATGGGGGCTACCACAGCAGAAAAGTGATCAATGAAGCGACGATAAAAATTCGCAAAGCCCAAGAAGCATTGTATGTCTCGAACTGATGTTGGAGTTGGCCATTCAGCAACTGCTTTAATCTTTCTATCAGTCATTTTCATTCCAGTTGGTGTGAGGAGAACTCCCAAAAATTCAACTTCTCTAACATGAAAATCACATTTAGATAGTTTGCAATACAAGTTGTGAGTCTGAAGAGTGCTCAAAACCTTTTTGACATGACCTTCATGTTCAGCTTCAGAATCGGAATAGATCAAAATATCGTCTATATAGACGATAACAAAAAGATCCAAAAATTCTTTTAAGGCATCGTTCAGGAAAAACTTGAAAGCCGCTGGTGCATTGCACAGGCCGAAAGGCATTACCAAGTATTCAAATAATCCGTATCGAGTCTTGAAAGCAGTCTTCCATTCATCACCTTGTCTAATACGAACCAAATGATAGGCCCCTCTAAGGTCCAATTTAGTGTAAATTTCGGCCTTTTTAACTTGATCCAACAAAACAGGGATGAGTGGTAATGGATATTTATTTTTGACAGTGATTTTATTCAATGCCCTATAGTCGATGCAGGTTCTTAATTCCCCATTTGCTTTTGGAATGAAGAACAACGGAGATGCTGCCGGGGACTTGGAAGGGCGGATGAAACCATTCTCTAAGTATTGATCAAGATACTGTCTTAAATGTTGGTTCTCTTTTTCTGACAAGGCGTAGATGCGACAATTTGGGACACTGGAACCTGGAACGAGATCAATTTGACAGTCATAGCTACGATGAGGAGGAAGGAGGGCTGCCTTAACTTCACTGAAAACCTCTGCGTATTCCTTGTACATCTTAGGTAAAAGTGTCTCTTTTTCTTCTGCTGTGGCCAATTGACTTAGAGTTGGTTTTGAAGTGTTTAGACAAGAAGAGTGACAAAAATCAGATAGGAAGACCAATTCTCTCTTCCGCCAATCTATAATTGGATTATGTAAACAAAGCCAAGGCATTCCAAGAATAAAACCATATTGAGGTGCTTGGATAACGTCAAATTGAAGCTCTTCCTTATGTAATTGTTGCTTAGCATCTTCACAAAACATAACGACTTTAGTAGTTTGCATTGTTACTGGCCCTCCAGCTAGTATTTTTCCATCCACTGCTTGGACAATTTCTGGAGTCTCTTTTTGTTCACAGATGATTCCTAGGCGTTGGGCAGTTTCTAAATCCACAAAATTACCTGTAGCTCCAGAATCAACTAAAACTTCCATTTGGCATGTTTCACGAATTAACCTGATTTGCACTGCTAATCTAAAATGTGCTTTGTAGTTAGAGACACATGAGTTCACAGAAGGGAAGGCAATGGTTCCCAAGAGGTCTCCCTTCAAACATCTTGGGCAAGCTAGTTTTCCGACTTTTGCTCTGTTTTTTCCAGAGCTGCTGACTTACTAGGGTTAGGAAATCTTCCTTTAGGCTTAGTCAGACAGTCCTTCACGAAATGACCTTTTCGTCCACAATAAAGGCATTGTCCATTTTTTCGTCGATTGTCTTTTTCTTCTTTTGACAAAGGTTGTCTTAAAGTCCCAATTTCCATTGGCTCAGAACTAGCTTCAGAGTTTGCGAATTGAGGTCTGGATTTAGTTTCTGATCTCCAAGTAGGTTTGTCTATTCTTTTTTTATCAGACCTTCGCTCAGAGAGTCTATGATCTAAACGCAGAGTTAGGCTAATCAATTCAGAACACACAGTTGGTTGAGGGTCTATTTGCGCCAAAACATCTTTTAGATCATCTTTTAAACCCTGATAGAAAAGAGCGGCTCTTTTTTCCTCTGGCCAAGAAGTTTCGGCGATAAGTCTGTTGAAATGTGACAAATAAGAAACAAGGTCCCTGTTTCCTTGTTTCAACTGAAGTAGTTCTCGATCTGCTGATAAAGTTACAGTTCGTCGATCGAAAACCTTTTCAAATTCCTCCACAAAGCGTTTCCAATTATACAACAAAGTGTCATCTTGTCTGTCCAAAGGAACCGCCCAGTTTGCGGCATCCCCGGTCAAATAAGAAATTAAAAATGCAATTTTAGACTGAGGGGTTAGAAACGCAGCTGGTCTACAAGCAAAATGTAATTCAATCTGAGTCAAAAAGATTTGCACCTTAGAGGAATCCCCAGAAAAACGCTCAGGAGCTGCTAAAGGAATCTGAGGGGGCACAGTTACAGCTATGTTCGTAGTTGCCCTACTAGCACCCGTTTCCTGAACGTCATCAGGAAGAGGAGTACCCTGTAATTGGATATTGTCTACCTTTGCTGCTAACAAAGCAGTTGCATTCATGGTTTCCTTTAAATCAGCTTGCATACGCATGATTGCTGACATAATGTCATTGATGGTAGTCATTATGACTTCACATACAGACCGGGAGGAAAATAATTCGTGGGCTCACTATTCTGTCAGGCGAAGTCTTCCTCAGGGTCTGTCGTGAAGTAATAAGGACCCACCTCTCGATACCTCCAATTCCGATTGTAATTATTACACAGAATCTTGGAGTGATCAAGCGGGGGGGAAAAGGGAATTAGGAAGGGAACAGCTGGGAAGGAGATCTGGAAAGCAAAAGTTAGAAACAATACTTCTAAAACAAAAGTTTATCTATTGACCTTCAAACCCAAAACCGGGAATTCACTAAAAACACAAGCCTCAGTACTCACTCACTCTAAGATACCCTAAGGCTTTTGTACATCACAAACAATACCCACATTCTTATTCACTTATCATTTTTGTTGTGAATAGCGACAGATTCTTCTCTAAAAGAAATAACAGAACACCTTAGCAAATTGACTCCTTTACCAAAGGTTGAGGAAAACACTCAAAACATCACATGAATGTGTTTACATAAGCTTTAGAACATCACTTTTGCATTAAAGCTTCTATAATGAATTGCGCCAAACTTTTCAATGATTAATACAGTATTTCACGTCTTTTGGTTGCACTGCTCGCTTCATTAAACATAACCTAAGCATTGCCAGCAATGAAAAGCATTTCCAGGAACAAAAGCTAAACAAGAAAGGATTCAGTACTTCTGTGTATTCTCATAAACAAAGACTAATTAGCTTTTAGTCTCTTTCTAAAATTAGGAATTTCTGCCTTAAGTAAATTGCGCCAAGGTTAGAGAATTCTTATCCCCTACCTGTAGAGTACGACCTACTCTACTTTCTCCTAAGGTCTCCTCTTCCACTCTGGACACTCAAAAACGATCCTTCAGCACTGGAATCCACAAAACGAAGATAGCTGGAAGCGGACACGCCCCCTGGGATTCTCACCGAAAGCCTCCGGTGAATTCGTCTTCCAAAACCAAGATCTGTAAAGAGATGGACTGCGGAGCAAAAGAACCCACAGCTGCTTCCTGGAAAACGTCTAGAATAGTGAGCACAGGAGGCAGGGCGCGGTCGCGCAGGTTAGCGTGCCTACGGCGCTCACGCATGCGACCAGGCTACCAAAGCTCACGCATTAGGCGGACGCTTTCGGCATGCCAAACCTCACGCATTAGGCGGAACAGCATTAAACAGCAGTCTAAGGACAGGCAGCCTGCACAGACACTCTAACATGGATGCAAGACAGATGTACAAGCAGGCCTAGAGCACATCAGCCACCAACGCCCTCCCAAGGACGACAGATGCATTTTACCACATGGGTACCCCCGAATGCTGAGTGGGGCGGGCCCTAGACCGCAAGCCACCCTAGCCCTGACAGCGTGTCTGTTTGCTTTCGTTTTTAGCAGAGGAGACTTCTTGCCTCACACTGCAGTTGAAGCTGTCACCTCCGTGAATTAACCTCCTCCTGGGAGATTTGCACGGAGGACGGAACAAAGCTCAGATTGTAGTGGAGTGCCCGACCCCCCTGGGAAGGTGTCATGCCCCCCCCAGGGGTGCGCCCCACAGATTGAAGAACACTGGTTTAAACTGATCAATCATTATATGCTATCTACAGATGGTAATGCATTTTCAGCAGCAAGAAAAAGAGAAATGTTAAACTCACTGGGATCAGAAGGAGAATAAATATTTACACACTTGCTTCAGTTACAAACTCCTCACGGTGTTGATGCAGTTGAATATGATTGTTACGCTGAGGTTTTAGACAGGTTTAAAAAACATTTCATAGAAGAACCTGATATCGTTATGGAGAGGTTCAATATTATGCCATCAATTACCAAATGACTCTATTGATTCTTATGTTACAACTTTACAAACGCTAGCGGCAATTCACAGATTTGGCAATTAAATAGATACTTATATCAGAAATCAAAATCATTAGATGCTAAACAGGAAAATTCAGGAGCAGTTACTAAGACAGTAATCGAACACTGGCTGATACTATAGATATTGCTAAGAGTATTCGATCTCTTCCTTCAATCAATCAATCAATCAATCATGCCATTTGTATAGCGCACTACTCACTCGGGAGGGGAGAAACAAAATTTGCATCTATTCCAACAAGGAAATAAATAGATATTACATTTGACAAGTTGACGGACAATGAAAGCGATTTTCTTCATCTTTTATAGACAGTAAGAAATGCTGCACTCGCTGTGGTTCGAACACATTTATTGCGGTATTGCATTTATTAACTCCTTTAAATCTTGTCTAGCTGTGGGAAAATAATGTTTTCATTTGTGGGAAAGTTGGTAATTTCTCAAGATTGTATATAAATGGGAAATTTGGGAGAATCTCCACGATGTAAGATTGTTTGGAAGTCGACAATCCTAAGGGAAATGTTATTTTGTGAATGTCTTTCCAAGGTATATTTGCAAATGGTGACAGTAAAAATGTGTGGAATGCGGGCGATGGTGGTTATAATGAGTGGAATACAAGTGATAGCGATGTTGGGAAGGGTGAAAATCTTAGTGGCTCCGAATTGAATTCGAATTAGGGTATTTGGGGTGTAAATGAGAAATATATTAAACTACAGAATTGCACAATTTATATAAATAGCAACTGATTAGAATTCTTGGCTGATTCCGGATTGCCTTTTATCATTGATGTTGAGTTGGAACCGAACGATATAAGAGTATATGCAAATGGCAGAAAGAACATTGATGTTTTAGGATATTTTATGGTTACTATCAAATTTCAAGATAGGAAAATAGTGGGCAAGGTGACGTAGCAATCGATGGTCAGCATTTATTAGGGTGGAGACCCCAAGGTACAATGGGCATGTACCTTAATCCTAATGCCAACATCTTTTGATATAAAGATGGATAAGGATGCATGTGTTAGGAAATGACTGATACTGAATGCTTGCTAGATAAACAAGAGGTTTACCAGAAGGAACTGGGAAAAGTTAAAGGTTTCACACACAACACAACTTTGAAGAAAAATGCTAATCAGGCAACACATAAACTATCGGTGGTCGGACGTTTTTAATTCCGCTAGTGGAATTTAGTAATTCTGCATTATGTTATAATGCGGAATTACTAATACATTTCGCTGCTCAATTTTACAAGTGGAATTAATGAGCATTTAGTCATACTCTGCACTATGCATGGGATCCAGCACCATTTCAAAAGTGGCTGGCTTCAAACTGAAATGGGGCTTGTTTTTATATTCTCAAACTAGGCAGAGTAGTAGGCCCCTAGATGGTCTTGTGATGCTGAGGGTGTTGATTCAGGACCGGTGATTGGTGGTGTCTGTTGAATGTGTCAGGCCAGGGGGTGTACGCAACAGGCTGCATGTGGGAGAGGCGATAGAGGACTGACGGGCAAACTATGAGTGTGCTGCGGGCAGGAGGGAGAGGAAAACATAGTATAGGTAGCTCGTGGTAGCAGACATGCTGCAGAATACCCTATTTGGTGTGTGTGTCTGTTGAGCACTGTGCAAATGTTCACAATAATGTTCACAATAGTTCACAGCCAGGCTGGAGGTTGCTGCGAGTGAAAGGTTAGAAGACCCATCCACCCGGCAATGCGATGTACAAAGGGTGCTTACTGCATAGTTGCATTAAACAACATCCCTGCAAATGTGTCTGGGTGTAACCAACCCTCATAGTGGGTACTGCCGGCACAAGAAAAATTAGCACACAGCATCTATAAGGAAATGTCTTCTTTGCGGAGCCAACGATTGACAGCCATGTTTCCTTTGCGGAATGGTATGCATAAATCATTTAGTCTCTCATTTTCTCTAACATAATGGCCATGAAACTTGTGGATGCATTTGCCCTCCCGTGACATGAGCAGTTTATGTATAGCTGCAAAAACTAGCATAGATCCTCGTTATTAAGTGCATTGCATGGTGTCTGATTCCTGGGCCATAAACCTCAAGTGTTCCACCTGAGAGGGGTATCTGCTTCCTTTGCTTACGCTGCTTAAGCTCTGGAACCAAAGGGAAAGCCTCACACACCGACCGAAGTCAAGAAGTGTTTTTTTCTGTCTGCTCTGCACAGCCACAATGCGGCTGCTTGAAGTTAAGGGATGTGCGAAACTCCAAAGAATTTGACATGTTTTTATGTGCATGAAGCAAAACTTTGCAAGCTCTGCACACTCCTAACAAACTTAGACATTTTCCAATAAGATCCCTGTTGAAGTTATCTAGAATGTTCATTGAAATGTGTGATACTGGCATTATAGAACCTGCTGAGGCACCAGAATGGATCTCGCCCATTGTTCTAGTTAAAAAGGAAACAGGTGATTTGAAGCTATGTGTCAATTTAAGATCTGTGAACAAAAATTGTGGTCATCCATTACCACACATACAAGACTTCCTAGCTAAAATTTGTGGATCTATGGTGTTCTCCAAATTAAATTTGAAATTGGCATATCACTAGATAGAACTTACTGAAAATTCCCTTCATATCACTACCCTCATTGCACCTAAAAGAGCCTACATTTAAACTAGGATGCTGTTTGGTTTGGCCTTCCCTGCCAGAAATTGATCCACAGCTTATTTGGGGGCATTAAGGGGAGGATGGCCTTTTGGGACACTGTTTTAGGCATTCAAGGGAAGTGGAATGACTTTCCAATTTGAAAAATGTAAGTTCTTGTCTCACAAAGTAGAGTGTTTGGGACACAAAATTTCAAAAGATGATATATCCCCCTAAAAATGATCTGTTGAAGTCTGTTAGTAATGTACCAACACCTTCAAACAAACATATACTTAGGTCATTCAGGGTCTCTGCGAGTTTTATGCTCACTTTGTAGAGAAATTTTCATCAGCAGCAGCTGCTTTCCTTTAACACTCATATTAAAAAATGAGTTATGTTTATATGGGAACAGGAACATGACAATGCAATTCAAAATATCAAGCGTGCCATTATTAATTGCACTCCTCTGTCTCCTTTTTCTTATTTGGGCAAAAGCATCATAACAGTGGATGCTAGTGCATCTAGTTTGAGTATCGGTTTAACACAAGTCAAAGGTAACAAAGAGGTCACCATTGCATTTGCTTTTGGGTATTGTCACAAGCTGAACTAACTTATTTTACTTTTGAAAGGGAAGCCCTAGCATGTTGTATTTCCTTTCTTATGTGTGGGGAGAATCCTTTGCTATCAGAACTGATCATAAGCCATTTATTTCCTTAAATAGCAACAGTACTGTAAAGGCAACATCTAGATTGTCTAGATTATTGTCATATTGTGATCTCTATATCAATATGACTTTAATGAAACCAATATTCCTAATTCATTTAATACTTGAGGACATTGTTTATCTGGATTCCCAATTCAAGGCAAAGAGAATGAACTACTGGAAGACAAGGAAGAGTGTGTAGTTGAATCAGTAGTGATACAGCTTCCCTTATACAACATTCCATTAACAAAGATAAGTGGTGTAAAGCTACACAAAAGGATATCAATTTGTGTAAAGTCCACAATTGTATTGCCTCAGGGTGACCAAATAAAAAATCTTTAATTCAGAACATAGGGGTCTATTAGGATGGCGGACAGATGGCCGCCGCCGGGCCGGCGTGGCAACCGCCGGTGGACATCCGCCCGCAATCGCAACCGGGAAAAACAACAGCCCCATTAGCATGGTGGTGATGACCACGGTGGTGAGATTTTCCGCCCACCACTTTTCGGCCGGTACCAGTCCGCACGCCTGCCTAGCGGGCAGAACTGGACCACTACAGTGGTGCCGGTGCAGGGTCAGTCTCCGCAGGCAGGCATGATTATGATGCGAGCGGTATCCAGCCTTTCTGCGGCAGTCGGACCTCCATGGAAAGGCATGTGGAGAATGTCTCCGGGGGCCCATTGCGGGCCCCCGATGTGTTGAGGGGGTGTGGGTGCACTGGGTGTCCCTGTACCAGGTGGCAGGCACTGTGCAGTGCCTGCCACGCAGTGCAGTGATATGCATGACATGCTTCTTTTCACATTGCGGTGGTGCTGCTGGCAGCAGCAACCACTGCAATGTTAAAGACCACGATCGTACCGACGCTGTCAGATTTAGACTGCGAAGCATACTAATTGGGCCGGCGGTTTTGCCACGGTCCTAGCGGGCGGTCTTTTCCTGCTACCATGGCAGTTGGTGTGATTTTCGGACCGTCATCCTAATAGACTCCAAAGAGTTTCCTGGAAAGTCAAAGGGGAATTATTTTCCGAAGGGAATCTAATTTTGAAATGCAATAACCATAATACTTATGTCATTGGCACATGATCGACACATTGGTGAATCAGGTACAAAAAATAAATTAACGGAACTTTATGGGTAGCCTTTCATGGATGATTATATTTCAAATTGTGAACAATTGGCTAATTCGGTTACAGTACTGAAGAAGATCAATTCAGGAATTACATTTCACTAATTTTCATTAGCACCTTGGAAATAACTTGCCATAAATTTGTTGGGGACTTATGAAGACTGGTCTTTTGGATAATCCTATGCCCTCATCGTCATTTACTATTTAAAAGTGGGCAGAATTGAAGTGTATTTGCAGTCCTTTTTCAGATTCTGTTATTGACTTGTGGGAGATTGTTTTAGACATGAGGGTATTAAAAAAACATATTAAAAGTGGCACAAATAATTCTTAAAAAACAATTTATCTGCTGCAATTTGGAATTTGTCGTGTTGTATTTCTCTGTTTTTTAAGTATTGTGACCATTTGATTTACTCACATATAATTTTTTATATGTCTGTAACTGATGTGTTGTTTTTTTATATATATATATATATGTGATTAAATATTGAAAATTCATTTGATCGGTAGCTTCTTTTTCGTTTAACACTTTATTATAAACCACTCCTAATTATGATTGCCTAGGTTGTTTTATGTCATTTGTTCATTAATCCCTGACCTAGGAATCAAAATATCTATGTACTCAGGGGGTCCTTGATAATTATACGTCATTTAAACGTTGACGACTTGGTAAGATTGTCAACCCCAATTTAGGGGCACATTACGATCGCGGTTTTCCCGCATCCTCCGGGCCGGCGGAAGCCACCGCCGGCCCGGAGGATGCGGGAAAACCGCCGTGGAGCCTCCAAAGACCTACCGCCAAATTAGGATGGCTGGTGGCCAGGGTGGCGGTCACATCCTAATTGCACAGGAGGGAACGCCACAGCCCATGCGGACGTTCCCTCCTCCTCAGGGGTCACGGACGGACTCAAGTCCGTCTGCGATCCTAATGGGCTCCTTAGGTAAGAAAGGTGAGACAAAGTTTTCGATAGTGTACAAAATTTGATAAAACTTCAGTACAGTTGAATAATGGATCTTGGGAGAGCAACACATTGCCAAGTACGGAGGAAAGGAATAGAATTTGGAGAATGCAAATGTAAAAGATATGAATGGATCTGAGTGTCAGCGAGTTTTTCCACAAGTTGATGATTGTTCTTCTCAAGAAAAGAAATAGTTTATGATGTTTCACTTCCTGTATGTTTGAGAAAGGTTCCATATAAAGTTAAGGATTATGTAGTTGGTACAGTGTAATAGGCTTTACAATGATTTATATTTTTATATTTGTTCTCATTTTCCTTTTTGTTCATACACAAATAGTTGTAGTTATCTTAGGTGTTTTCTTTACACCCTTCTGTTCGATTCTTGAATATTCTCATGTTTGTTTTTGTTTACATCATTCTTTTTTATCTCATTTTGATAGCTTAATTGGTGATTAAGCTGTACAACCGTTTTCACTCTGCAACCAGAGTTCCATTTGCTTAGTTTTCACAACACTGATTTCAAAATGCACAAGGATACACCTTCTGCATCAACCACACTTAGAAGATATAGCTGTTCCTCACCTTGAAGTTGATGTATTTCATGAGGCCGAAATGTTCTGCATACAGCCTGTAGTACTCCAGAAATTTGGAGTTGTGCAGAAAGTTTGGAAAATGGTCGGGCATAGGGAAGTCGCTGTAACAAGACATCTCCTTGGAGGTGTTCATCACCACTGACCGGTAGATGCTAGGTCGTCCCTCCTCAACTTTTTCCTGTGTGGGTAACAAAAACATGTTTCACATATTCTCACAAATGCATATCAACTTGTCAACAATAAAAGGTTTACATTTAAGATGTTTAGGTTTGGTTTTTGGGGATTAAATATATACAAATCTGAAAGATACTCCTCCCATATGCTTATTCTAAAAAAGACTAAATGCTCCTAAGCTTGGTTGCGGACGTATACAATCCTTGTAGATGGTGTATGTCACGGGGTGCCCCCTTTCTGAACAATTAGAAGCTCCATCATCATCAAATGTACAGCCTAACTTACAGTGGTCCTTGCTCTTCACCACAACTTCATAATTGTGCTACCTTTTTTTAAAATTCTCTTTATTGATTTTCGAGTTAAGCACATATCAGCAGTGCCATGCAAGGCGGTACAGATGACGAACAAACAAAACCAATATCATGTGATTGGCCAATTTCCCTTCACATAGCTTAGTGGGATATAATTATCTTACAATGACTATGTCATTACAGGTCAGACATGCAAGTCGATATCAGCCTTCATAGGTCAGTGTTCGTGGCTGGGTTTGTGAGCTCAGATACTGACTTAGGTTCCCAAATGTCCTTGGGTTTGCAAGACGAGGGTAGCTCTTCCAAATAAAGTTTGAGTATTTCTTTACAATATGTAAGGTCCTTCACCCAATGGATCGGACGTGGGGCTATAGTACTCTCCCATGTCAGCGCCACCCAGCGTTTTGCCATCATCAGTGCAATTCATATAAATCTGCCCATAATCCCTTGTGGCACGTAGCACAGCAGACAAACCTTCAGTATACATTGCACAGGGACTGGTAACATAACCTGCAATCGCCACACCACTTCCTCCCACTTCCTCCCAGAACTCAGACACCAACCTACATTCCCAAGCCAAGTGCCAGAAGTCTTCATCTGGCTTTCCACATCTTTTGCATTTGCTATTGTCACAGAGCCCAAACTTATGTAGTTTAAGTGGTGTATGGTATACTTGATAAATATATTTAAAATGGATAAGCGGAGGATTGAGTCTGACATTCCAGCGCGTGAGGCTTTTATCATTGCCTGGATCTTTTCGTCCCTTATTGCCCTATACAGCTTAGTGACAAGCTTGTGCTGAGTGGGAGAGACCAAAAGCAACTGTAGAGAGTTTAGGGTGGGTGGCTTGGCTGGGATGTGCTGTAATGTGCTTTTACTGCCAGTTTCAATCAATGCAGCGTGAATCGAAAGAGCAGTGGTGAGTTATGAACGTATTGCAGCTCTTCTGCTGTGACAAAACTCCTGTTAGTGTATAGGTCTTGCATTTTGTCAATGTGTGCTTCCCCTATGGAACGCAGCGGGCCTTCCTCTTGCGTGACCAATAGTGCTGTGTGGTGAGCCAGAGGGAGCGCTGGAGCATAAAGCAGGAGTTTGGCAGCTTGCCCACATTTGTCGATTCCGGCAGGCCCATTATGCTCAAATAATTGCACCGGGACCTGGCCTCTAGGTCTTAATTTTTGGCCTGTTTAACAGCGAGAACCTTCTCCATGTCTAGTGTTTTGGATGTCATGTGTTGCAACCCCTCTTCTGTGTCCGATATGCGTTGTTCTGCTTCTCTCAGTCTAGTAGCGTGTCTGTCTAGCTTGGCATACATGTGATCCATACGGCCACTGAGAGCTTCGATTTTGCCGACTATGGACTGAAGACTGGATTGTATGGCAGACAGTGTCTTTTCCAGAGAGGATGGAGTATCAGAAGGATTGTCCAGTTCTGATTCAGAAGTGGCGCTGTTTTGTGGTTTACCTGGTTTCCGCAGTTCAAAGGTCAGGCGCGGCTGATTTTTGTTCAGTTATTACCATGGTGACATTCGCCGTGTGGCGGGACTGCGATCAGCACACCTCGGGCAGCACGCGTCTGCTAGGCCAACCCCTAGTCAGCGTTCTCTGTCTCGGAGGCCTTTGGAGTGCCATCATTGGGGTGACCCGCTCTCTGGTGGGACCGCCCAGGCACCGACAATGTGCCTCGGAATGCCCCTCAGACTCTGAGGCTCTCTGGGGCACTGAAATAAACTGCCCCCAAGCATTGCAGCGGTCCGCAACTGCGGCGCCTCTGTGAAGGTCGCCCTCACACTGGGGCACTGAGAAAAGGGGTCACGGGCCCCTCTGGTTAACTATGGCCCTTTAAACAACTACGGCAAGGTTGGAGCGGCCCACTGCCAGCTGGGGCCGCTCTGCGTCCGCCTCCCCCCTCCGGACTCCCTTGTGAACTCACCGGCCGGGGTGGAGGCAGGACTCTCATCTTCTCTAGCACGGCACTTGCAGGGCTCTCCCTTCACCTCAGGAGCCCCGCCGATCTGGCACAGCGCTTCTCTTCTCGTTGGCGGCTCTGGGGCTCTCTACCGCTTAGGGGAGCCCCTGGCAGCCGGAGGCCATCACTCGGCCGGATTCTCTTCTCTTTGTGGCGGCGGGCACGGGACTTCCCTTTGGAAGCGGAGTCCCGCCCGCCGTCGGGCACTACGGTGCCTGACTTCCTGTTTCGCCGCGGGCTGCGGTGGAGAGACCTTCACCGGGCACAATGAAGGGTAGGCTCCCTCCGTAATTAACAATCGTACAGCGGGGTGGGCACCCGCTGTATGGAGGTAAATGCCAGCACGGGGGCCAGGCGGGGTGGGCACCCGCCATGGTTTTAAACAGACAGCCATGATACAGGGTAGGCACCTGCTTTAAGGAAACATCCGTTGGACCACGATCTATCTTTGGAGAAGGTTATACAAAATGTATCCACCTGACGCACTTTGTCTTTATCGATAAAAAAACAGTTAGGTGCTTTGCTTTTAGCCCCACAGGTCATGGTATACGTTTTCCCCTTGTTAATTATTAGTTTTCTATCACTGATAAAGGTGGAAAATCTATTAATCAAACGCTGTAATCCTAACGGGGTTCTGGAAAGCAGGACAGCGTCATCGGCGTATAATAACACCGGCACTGGAGTACCATTAATCATGGGGGCATCTGCTTTAACACTTTTTAAAATCTCGTCGATTCCATTAATAAATAAGATAAAAAGGAGGGGCCAATACACAGCCCTGTCTAATCCCTCTTTTAACTCCGAATTTTGGGGTGCATTCGCCATTGGTGCCAAAACGCACACAAGTTGTTAGTTTCCTATAGAGCCTGGCCAGGAAGTAGATTATGCCCTCTGGTGCTCCTAATTGTAACACGGTTGACCATAAAATAGAATGGTCAACCATGTCAAAAGCACTACTGAGGTCTGTGAAGCAGAGGTAAATTGACCCTGGTTTGGCTTCGATGTATATCCCGATCAATAGATCAAGGTTTAAACACTGCTCGAGTGTACCCAGTCCCTTTCTGAATCCAGACTGACTGTCAGCGAGGATACCCTCTTCCTCGGCCCATTCCTCTAACCTTGCTAGCATAACTCGACTCATAATTTTGACTGAGGAGTCAAGAAGAGAGATCTGGCGGTAATTTTTCACCTCAGACCTACTTCCCTTTTTATGTATCGGGATAATAATTGATTCCCCCCATGTTTCAGGGGCCTCGGTACATACTGCAGCATTAAAAACAATAGCCAGAAGAGTACTCCACAACTCCGGCACTGCTTTATAGACATTGATGGGCACTCCATCGGGTCCCTGGCCTTCCCCCCCCTTGCTTGCCCGTATGCCAAGTTCTACCTCGCTAACTGTGATATCCTGGGGTAGGACTTCCCACCTTCTCAGGTCGGTATCCAAGCAGCTATTAGAATAAAAAATCTCTGAAAAATGGGCTATCCAATCATCACTCGGGACATTAGAAGTTAACTCTGGCAGGTTTTCGCCCTTAAGGAAAGGAGAGTTCACAGTAGCCCAAAACAGAGTACTATTGGAGCACTCAGCAGCCTGGTTAAGAGAATCCCACGCCAACTGCTGTAGCTCACTCTTCCTTTGCTTTAAGGCATACTTATATCCTCAGAGAAACAACTGATCACATATTTTAGCGAGGGTATATTAGAATATTTGTCCAACAGGAGACAACCCTCGATAATCGATCTGGTAAAAGATTTTTCCTCCTGAAGCCAGATTGACCGCCAGATCATAAGTGGCCTCAGGGATAATTGATCGATCAGGGAGTTGGTGTCTGTTTCCCTATGGATTAACTCGGTAGAAGCAGAGGTTGGCAATGACAGGAGCTTTTTATAAAAATAATTTTCCTCCTGCTGCAGCTTATGGTCAAGTCTATGCCCCCATACACCGGCTACATATAGAGCAATAGTGACACACCTGGCTTGATAGATCTTAAGCATATCATTTATATGTCGGTCTCCAACCTTATGAGCAAATCTAAAAACACCATGTGCATTTTTTGCCATTTTGATGTGAATGTTTTTAAATTCGTTGGACCACGATCTATCTTTGGAGAAGGTTATACCGAGATAACAAAATGTATCCACCTGACGCACCTTGTCTTTATCGATAAAAAAACAGTTAGGTGCTTTGCTTTTAGCCCCACAGGTCATGGTATACGTTTTCCCCTTGTTAATTATTAGTTTTCTATCACTGATAAAGGTGGAAAATCTATTAATCAAACGCTGTAATCCTAACGGGGTTCTGGAAAGCAGGACAGCGTCATCGGCGTATAATAACACCGGCACTGGAGTACCATTAATCATGGGGGCATCTGCTTTAACAATTTTTAAAATCTCGTCAATTTCATTAATAAATAAGATAAAAAGGAGGGGGGTCAATACACAGCCCTGTCTAATCCCTCTTTTAACTCCGAATTTTGGGGTGCATTCGCCATTGGTGCCAAAACGCACACAAGTTGTTAGTTTCCTATACAGCCTGGCCCAGCCTGGCCAGGAAGTAGATTATGCCCTCTGGTGCTCCTAACTGTAACAAGGTTGACCATAAAATAGAATGGTCAACCATGTCAAAAGCACTACTGAGGTCTGCGAAGCAGAGGTAAATTGACCCTGGTTTGGCTTCGGTGTATATCCCGATCAATAGATCAAGGTTTAAACACTGCTCAAGTGTACCCCGGCCCTTTCTGAATCCAAACTGACTCTCAGCGAGGATACCCTCTTCCTCGGCCCATTCCTCTAACCTTGCTAGCATAACTCGACTCATAATCTTGACTGAGGAGTCAAGAAGAGAGATCGGGCGGTAATTTTTCACCTCAGACCTACTTCCCTTTTTATGTATCTGGATAATAATTGATTCCCCCCATGTTTCAGGGGCCTCGGTACATACTGCAGCATTAAAAACAATAGCCAGAAGAGGACTCCACAACTCCGGCACTGCTTTATAGACATCGATGGGCACTCCATCGGGTCCCTGGGCTTTACCCCCCTTGCTTGCCCGTATGCCAAGTTCTACCTTGCTAACTGTGATATCCAGGGGTAGGACTTCCCACCTTCTCAGGTCGGTATCCAAGCAGCTATTAGAATCAAAAATCTCTGAAAAATGGGCTATCCAATCATCACTCGGGACATTAGAAGTTAACTCTGGCAGGTTTTCGCCCTTAAGGAAAGGAGAGTTCACAGTAGCCCAAACAGAGTACTATTGGAGCACTCAGCAGCCTGGTTAAGAGAATCCCACGCCAACTGCTGTAGCTCACTCTTCCTTTGCTTTAAGGCATACTTATATTCTCGTCTTAATTTTATTACAGAGTCAGAGTCCCTGGGCTTTTAGGGGAGAGCATGTTTTAGTTCAGTTAATAGCCTGGTACATGAGTGGTCCAACCAGGCCGGTTCATTTTTACGCTGGCCCCCTTTAGGTTTGGTGAACCTGACATCAATAGATTTATTAATATCATTAAAAGCAGATAACACCTGTTTATGGTCAGCACAGTTGTCAGGTATTAGTGAAATTTCTCCCATGCAATTCCTGACAATAGAGCTAATTAATTCAGTAGCTTTTTCCCCTACCCATCTTAAACGAACTCCGTTAGGTCTATGGGGTTCCAAATTAGAAACTGTGGTACCCACATTAACAAAACGGTCACCCCATAAAGTAGTTTTCAAAATTATATAATTATGGTCGCTTAGGGTAGATAATTCAAACCTAGGGGGAGCACAACATGATGTAACATTAGAGGAGACGATCACATGGTCAATAACTGAGCTGGAGCACCGGTTCTTAAATGTAGGGTTAATTTGGACATTTTCGTCTTTTAGAAACCCCAGGATTTCCAGGTCATAACATCCCAAGAAATTATTTAAGGCCTCTCCATATTGGTTATGACCAAAATGTAGATCATCCATACCAGTATCATCAATAAATCCACATATTCCATTTTCGTCCTGCCCATTCAACAGAGGCAGTGGTAGTTGCGGTCCTAGACATGCTCCGGGACTGCGCTGACAGACGTTCCCCCCAGGCCTTGGTGCTGCTAGATCTGTCGGCCGCGTTTGACGCGGTCGACCATAACATATTGATCGACCGTGTCAACCAGGCCGGCATTGGGGGCTTAGCTGCCTGCTGGCTGAAGTCCTTCTTAGAGAACCGATCCCAGGCGGTTCGTCTTGGAGCCCTGACCGGAACTAAACAGTCCATCACCTGTGGAGTCCCACAGAGCTCCTCGTTGTCACCCCACCTGTTTAACATCTACATTCTTCCTCTAATTCAGGCCTTAAGAGACAAACAGGTGACGGAGTTCAACTATGCAGACGACATGCAACTGCTCTTTACCATCGACAACTCTACCTCCTCCATCTCCCATTTTCAGTCTACTATGAGGTTCATCCAAACTTGGATGAACCAAAATCACCTAAAACTAAACCCTGGAAAAACTGAGCTGGTGCTCACAGGAGACAGTGCTAAACACTGGGACCCACATTATTGGCCATCAGATATGGGTCAAGTCCCTATCCCCTCCTCCTCAGAAAAGACACTCGGAGTCACCCTGAATAGTGATCCCTCACTACAAACACAAGTGGGTCAAGTGGTCTCCAAGTGCTTTTTCCAGCTCAGGAAAATACGGAAGGTGAGACGCTTCTTCACTCCAGAGGCCATCACCCAGGTGGTGATCGCCACGGTGCTCTCCCACCTGGATTATGCAAACTCCATATACCTAGGCCTACCCATTTATTTGCTGAAGCGCCTTCAGATGGTCCAGAACTACGCGGCCAGACTGATCACGGCACAACCTAGATGGCATTCAGCAACTCCATTGCTTAGGAACCTTCATTGGCTCCCCATGGCCCAACGCTGCTCCTTCAAAACCGGGTGCATAATTTTCAAATCCCTCCACTGCAAAAGCCCTAAATGTATGGATAAACTTATCACCAGGCATATTCCTTCCGCAATCTGCGCTCTGCCCATCTAGCCCTCCTCCAAATTCCTGCCTTCAAACGCAAGCATACAGGAGGCTGCAGATTTGCTGTTCTGGCATCCCGTCTGTGGAACACCTTTCCCCTTGAGATCCGGTCTTGCCCAGACCTCATGTCATTTAGGAAAGCTTTAAAAACCTGGCTCTTCAGACAAACATATCAGTAATCCCAACATATCCATAACCTCAGGCTTCGTCTTCTGTCTATCTCAGCGCCAGGAAACCAATCAGTGGCAGTGCGCTTAACAAATTATTTTTAACATAACATAACATAACATAACATTTTGGCTTCAATGATGCTAACCAGCAGATCGAATTGATCAGGGTTCAAAGTAGTCGTCCCTTCCTTTTCTGAGGACTCGGTTCCCACTGGATTTTTAGGGGGTATATCCACTTTTTTAATTTTCCTATTGCCCCCCGTTTGTTAGGTAGCTTCCTACATGCCCTTACTACTCTGTGCACCAGGGAAGGTTGTTGTGAGGTCTCAGAGGGATCATCATCTAACACAACCTGGCTTAGTACTGGAGAAACCAGTATTTCACTAATAGTTTTATTGTTAATAGCCTGGTCGCCTTGATTACAGCTATTATCTAGCACCGGCATATCAAAAGAGGTGGACGCATTAGTGGGGGAAGCTGGAGGACTACCCCGGCTTAATGAAGCTCGTCGGTCATTGTTAATTTTATTTACTACTTTAACTAAGTAATTATCCATCGTGGCTGATGCTGAGGCAATTGTAGCGGATCGAAGTTTAGACATTGTTTAGGCTTAGGGTAGGACCAACAAAACCAATATTTAAAACACCGTAGCTATCATGAATCACTCGAATTAAACTATGTAATACAAATATTGCAATAATATTACCTTACACCTATCACGTAATAGTCTCCCAAAAAATAGGGGATAAGTCTTATCTACAGCTGCCAAGGTCCGTCGCCCAGCCCAGCCTCGTTCAGCCCCGGACTGCCACAGGCTGTCCCGCCCTTGTCCTGGGCTTCTCCCGGCACCGCCCGCATGCGTCCCGCAGGACAGGAGGCGTTCCGGACTTTGTTGGCGCCTCCGGGCGCAGCCTGTGACGTCCCAGGTGCGCCTCTGCCACTGGGGCACCTGGGAAGTGAGGTCTACTACTGGCCGTTTCCCTCACGGCGCTCGGTGAACTGCAGCAAGGGTGGTGAGCAAGTGCGGTGCTAAGCCGTTGCCTTCACGGCGATGTCAGTGCCTGCTGCGGTAAAAAACGCCCCCCTCAGAGCGGTCGGCGCTCCGGACTTTGTTGGCGCCTCCGGGGGCAGCCTGTGACGTCCCAGGTGCGCCTCTGCCAGTGGGGCACCTGGGAAGTGAGGTCTACTGCTGGCCGTTTCCCTCACGGCGCTCGGTAAACTGCAGCAAGGGTGGTGAGCAAGTGCGGGGCTAAGCCGCTGCCTTCACGGCGATGTCAGTGCCTGCTGCGGTCAAATACGCCCCCCTCGGAGCGGTCGGCGCTTTGGACTTTGTTGGCGCCTCCGGGCGCAGCCTGTGACGTCCCAGGTGCGCCTCTGCCACTGGGGCACCTGGGAAGTGAGGTCTACTGCTGGCCGTTTCCCTCACGGCGCTCGGTAAACTGCAGCAAGGGTGGTGAGCAAGTGCGGGGCTAAGCCGTTGCCTTCACGGCGATGTCAGTGCCGGCTGCGGTCAAAAACGCCCCCCCCTGATTCCACTCAATAATCACAGTGATCTCAATAGGAGTATTCAAGGCAAATTCAACATAATTTAGCTACACTTCAGGGAACAACAGGAAAAGTTTGGAGGAAATAAGTGAGGGGAGACCAGTTCTGGTGACTTACAGCTCGCAGCTGTCAATTGCAGAAATTCCTTACAAGGCAGTAGGGCAGGGCAAAATAGGCAACAGAGAGAGCTCACCAATCCTTCGGTTGACAGTCTCAGGGGAGGATTGGTAGATTCAAGGTCTCACCGTCTGCTTTGTTATGGTCCTTGTTTGATGTTCATGCCCTTTTCAAGCTAAAGATCTGCCGCAGCCTCCATTAGCAAAGTCCAGGTCCTCAAACAACTAAACCAAAAACCAAACCCAGGGAGGGGGGGCTCTACCCTGCCTTGGTCTGCCAGGATGGGGCACTTCAGCTTTAATGTATGGAGAACAGGAAGCACTTCTAGGGATTATAGGGCTAAGCATAATACTAAGGGAAACACAGTCACAGACCACAATAAAAAAGAATCGAGCAAATATCGTATTTCTGAACCGTTTTCTAGGTAAACCCAGGCCTGACAACAGGAATCCAAAAAAAATAAGTCAAGAGACCTGGCCCAGCCCGGCCTCTGAAGGGCGCAGACGGGCCTGCCCTTGGCCAGGGCACGTCCGTGCATGTCCCACGCCGTGGGAGCCCTGTGATGGTTTTCAAGCGCATCCTAGTGTGAAAACCGGTCTGGCGTCAGCCGCGGGGCCGCAGGGCACATTGGGAGATGGAGTCCCCTTGGTAGCAGGCAGGCAGGAAACAACTGAAGAGATGGGCTACCGCACCACGGTAGCCCTGAGGTGGTTTTCGTTGGTGGATGGAGTCCCCTTGGTAGCAGGAAGGAAACAACTAAAGAGGCGGGAATTTGTATATATGGTTTATGCCATAGAATATTTTCATGTGTAGCTGTTTTAACAACAAACATTTAACCAAAGTCAGGATATAAGGTGTTAAAAGTGTGCAGTACGGAAAAATCATACTGACGAGAGCATGAAACTAATAGAAGTGTTGTTTCATTGTGTTACATGCAATTGTGAGGCAATAAATATTAAGAGGCTGCATTCTTGCCGAGATTGCATTTGTGCAGATGCAGAGCCACACTGTCAGAAAGGAACCTATAGTTACCATACCTGGACCTGATATACAGACACTCCTTGGGGACTTGCATCCTGTTTCTTCTGGAGAGGACACACACCTGTGCTCTTTCAGAACCAATATGGGTACTTCTTTTTTCTTCCATTTACCACATATGTATGAATCAAATAACAGTCACTGGCTGACAATTTCCGGAGAAAGACTTTGAAACATGCATTGGAGAAGCCAATAGGTCTGGCGTTGAATGCCAGCCATTCAACTTTGTCAATGCTTCTTTTGTTTTACCACATTTTTTCAAAAACATTTATTGGTGAGGAAAGTGATGGGCCCTCATCAATCTAAAACAGTAGTTAAAATCATTTTGAAAGAGAAAAATAATGTTTCTGGCCTCAAAAAGCATGCATTGCCATAGTAATCTCTGGCACTGAAGGGAACATCTTTCTGTACGGATCTGTTCCTTGAGAAAAGGGAGAATGTCGTCACTCACAGTGAAGTTACCCAATGGCTGAAGTGGCCTGACCCTTTGCCCCATGTTGAAAGCTGCAATGGGCAGACGAAAAACGTAATGACAATTACAGGCCAATAAATGAAGAGTGACCATTGTACCAAAGTATATTTGTAGAAAGTCCCCCATTTCTGCATGTTCATCCCAGATATCTCCCCTATTTCTGGGCCTATTTTTGCGTGACTTAGAACCCTGTGCACTGTTAGCCCTGCTAAACAGTAGTAAAGTTCATGTGCTCCTCCTCTAAAGATAGTTAAATTCGCTTATCCTTGATTGACATATTTAAATTGCCTCTACGTCCACAGTATATGATGTAGATATTGTACCCGGAGTCTGGACACTTAATGTCACCTGTGGATTGCAGCTTCTTTTTGTAAAATTAACTGAATGGGTCTGTAAAGCAAGGCTTCATGTCTACGATGCATAGCCTGCCTGCAGCAGCTTAAATAACAGCTGCCAAGCCTTCCACAATAAACCTTTCTGATGGGGGAGGATGGGGGCTATGCTTTTAAATAATATTAAGTCACCCCTAAATTCACTCTATTGCCCAGAATATAAGGTGCCTGATATTTAAAAATGAAACATAAGTGAATTAAAATTGCCATGCTCCAGCACTGACCAAGACCCAACACTATTTTCACTGGTCAGACTGTGGTGGGAGTCCTAGAAAATGTCAATGTACAGATTATAAACTTTAATGTATAACTTTCAACAGAAACGTCCAACAAAAGTAATTAAAAAAACTACTTTTGATATAATTTAAAAGCCCAATTCAACAAAGAAGTGTGATTTTTATTAAATATTTAGGGAAAGTCACTTTTAGAAAGCTACATTTTCCTTTCCTCACACACCTGGAGGCTAATGTGCATTAGCTCTCCAGCAGCAGCCCAGTTTGTACTTAGCCTTTTATTGAGGTGTAACTTTCAATACACATAATAAACTACTTAGATTAACAGTTTAACTTGCATGGGTTAGGGTGACTCCTCTAAGCTAAGCTAAGTTAGGGTGGAGGCTGATTCCCTTCCTGTTGGCACAGAAGCAGATGACAATATTTGTGTATTCTTTTTCTGGTTGCTGAAGAATTCAGTGTTGTCTTATCAAACTTCTGTTTAATTTTTTGTTGTGGGTGCTGGGCTGATTCAAACTAGATTTTAGCATTAGATCTGGGCAAAACTAGTAATTTCCATGGTACACTTCCCTACACACCCCCAGCTCTCAGAGCCCGCGTTTAGTTTGGCTGAAGACTTTGGCAGCCTTAGAATTGCCCTGACACATTGCATTTTGGGCCCAATTGCAGTGAGGCAAACAGAAACTACTAAAAATGTGGAATGCTTGGACCTTGGAACTGTTAACCCATTGGTTATGGAGTACCCCGAAGTCACCCCGACCCACTAGCTAGTGCCAATTATAAATGTGGCACCTCAAGTCACCCGCTTCAGAACACTTTATAGACCTGCAGAAGATCAGAAGAGGACTTGACCTTCTGTCTGTGACCTCAGAGGAGCCCAAAAGGACTGGACCCGTTCCTTCTTGTACCCAAGGCAAAGTAGTGGACTCTAAAGTTCAGATAGCTGCAAGAGGCCTTTTCCTCAAAGTGCGCAGCTGATCAGTGGCAGCTGGACCTGGACTAGACTTTGCTCTTGGCTTCTGCATGACACCCTGAGAGTCTCCAAGTGTCTTTCCTTGAAGTTCTAGGGGCCTTAGAGAGATACCATTGTGGTTGTTTGGGCAGTCAAAAAAAGTATGGAAATGTTTGAAAACTTTTCCTCCAGAGCTCTAGAGCTTCACTAGAACGTACAAGGAAAACTATTCGACCAGCAGTTCTATGGCAGCCAATTGAATTTCATCTTCATCCCTTGCTCCATCCTTCAAACATCCAAAACAATGACAAAGTCCATATCCGTGTTGAGACTCTAAACTTTTCAGCAAGAAAACTCCAGAGTGCCAGTGGGATAAACCCGCTTTGAGTATTCAGCCTTCAGTTCGTGGCAGCAGCTACCATTTCAGAGGTGACCCGCACACTTATTTCTCAAAAAGTGACAAAGTCCCTTTGTGGCATGGAACTTAAGAACTTTATTTGACCATTTTGACTGTCAGACGTTCATCAGGACCAATCAATTTGGTGTATCCAACCTATGTATTCCATTGAGGTTACCTAAGCTTGATTTCAGGTCTCAGCCTACCACTACCATTGACTACAATTAGAGCTTTGTGTTTTTTGGCACTATTGTCACCTAAAACTTTAAAAATCCTTAACTCCTTTTCCTCTAATTGGAATATTGTAATTTTGGTGCCTTTTGCTTATTAAATGTTGCTGTATTCTTTGAATTTTGGTTAGGATTTCTATTCTATAGTGTTTACATTTATTACTTTATTTCTGTTTTGGTACTGCATGAATATTTTATACTTTGCTCCCAGGGGGGGAATGAAGTTTGATTTAGTGGCTAACCTTGACATGAAGTTGCCCACCTTAAATAATAACTCACTTTCTTACAATATTATACATATCACTTTAATACAATCAATGTTAGACCTAAAATGGCAGATGCAACCCTACCATGTACAATAACAAAACTTGAAATTTCCACCTACTGTATATCTCCAGAGGCCTCCAATATCATTGCTCAGTTCAAAGCAGGTGGGCTCCAGACCCTCTTCTAAGCAGCTCTTAATTGCTACTAAACCGGAGCAGCCAGCTCCAATCACTGCAACTTTCTTCACCATGGTTTCCTGTAGATGGTCACACAAAACATACAGAGAGGACCATTAAAAGGTATTCTAGTACAAAGCTATTTTAAGCATGATGCCCTTGGACACTGGGAAAGAAGTTAGCCAAAGATTGGAAATTCCCAAACTGACAGAATTTCAGCCGTTACTGGCGTTTGAGATGTAGGGGCCAAATTTAAGAATTCGGTAATTTACCGAATTGGTCATTTAAGGAATCGGTAATTTACCGATTCCTTAAAATACAGATTCGGTAAATTACCTAATCCTTAATTTAGGGCTTACTGAAGTGAGTGCATTTCTGAGTTAAGGATTCGGTATTTACCACCAACTCAAAGTTGGTGGTAAATATCGAAAACCTTTGAAAAAGCAAATTTGTGCTTTTCCAAAAGTGCCATGTGGCAGACATACATGCCCTTAGGGCATGTATGTGTGCCACATGTGCACCCATGCACTATTCAGGGGAGCAACAGGGTGTCAATGTGACACCCTGACACCCTTGTAAGTCTTCCCCCTATTACCGATTCGGTAAAATTTACCGAATCAATACCTACATACCATTTACCGATTCTGAAATACCGAATCGGTAAAATTCGGTATTATAGAATCGGTAAATAGTATTTACCTACATATGGCCCTGAAAGTCAGATGACTTTAAGAACTCATTCAATAGGTCTAGAGCATGCCAGTAATGGCGAAAAGGAAAATGGAGGTAATGGAATGGAAAGTGAAAGTAAATATTGTAAATAAAGAACATTGAAAGACAAGATGGTGCCCTCCATGGGCCTTCCAAATAACTTTACACTACCACTAGCACTCTTCGAAATAGAGTCAACTGGTATCTGTTGTATGACTGAGGGTAAAATAAAGGACTAAGGGCCAGATGTAGGTAATTTTTATTTACCGACCTCTTAAATACCGAGTCACACCGACTCGGTATTTAAGAGGTCGGAAAATAAAAATACCGAGATGTAGGTAATTGCAGATGTGCAATTACCGAATCGGAAACAGTCGGTAATTTCCGATGTGGTAAATACCGACCAGTTAATGCCCATGCATTCCTATGGGCTTTGAAGCCCATAGGATTGATTGGGCATATACCGGTCGGTATTTACCACATCGGAAAATACCGACTGTCACAAGGGTGCAGGGGGTGTCACTTTGACACCCTCTGGCACCCCCAAAAGAGGCTCGGGTGCCATGTGGCAGGCATACCTGCCCTAAGGGCAGGTCTGCCTGTCATATGGCATAGGTGTGCATGCACACATGTGCATGCACACCAGAAACGGTATTTTACCATCAAGTAGTATTTGATGGTAAAATACCGATGTGGTACTGCTTGTGGGACTCAGAAGAGTCCCACCTACATACCAATTGTCCGGAATCAGTAATGATACCGACTCGGTATTTTACATACTCGGTAAATTTACCTACCGGTAAATTTACCGAGTCTGTAAATTACAGGGACCTACATGTCAAATTGCTTTTACCGGGTGGTAACGGCCGAATTCGGCCGTTACCACCCGGTAAAAGCCTACCTACATCTGGCCCTAACCCTCCTATTCCTGAACCCACCCAGCTTTAAAAAACATAATATGTGGTAAAATGTCTAGATTTGGATGAACCTGACAAGAGAACTAAATAGTTGGAAGAGGACATGGACAAAACATTCATTGACATTACTAACCTCTACTCATATTTTATGCTTCTTATATCACAGGTTGTATTAGCCACATATTCGTTGCTTAGGCAACTCCATCATATTATCATACAGAAGAAAAAGGTGCAAATTTGTTTTAGGTATTAGGTTGAAAAGTGCCTCAAATGTTTTTTTTAGAAGCAATGACTACTTTACTAAACATGCACTATGTCAAACAGAAAAGTCCAAAAAAAGGCATTAGGTTTAAATTCGTGGGCATTGCTTTGTAGCGTCTAGAATTCTGTCATGCTCCCTTGAATTTGTGAATTTGAACCATCAGTGAAATATTACTATGAAGACCCTCCAAGGTGATTCGATTTTTGGAAATCTCTGAGCTTACAACCTGTGATGACTAAGTAAAAATAAGCCCCTGCATTGTTCAGAAAATGGTACTGGG
This sequence comes from Lissotriton helveticus, assembly GCF_964261635.1. Taxonomy (NCBI): domain Eukaryota; kingdom Metazoa; phylum Chordata; class Amphibia; order Caudata; family Salamandridae; genus Lissotriton; species Lissotriton helveticus. The sequence goes on along the minus strand of NC_136057.1, from coordinate 1,906,979,031 downwards.
GAAGATTCACACTTTTATATGGACAACTATCCTGGTCAAATTACTTAAAGAAAAGCAATAACAAGATGTGGAATGTTCTGAGAGACTTTACAGAATGTGATCATCCCTGCACTGTATTATGCAACACCACTATGCAGCCTCAGGTCTCTGAAAAGGCGTCTTACAATTGCAAATCATCTAAAACCAAATTTTATTTTATTTATTTATTTATTTTTAGAGTTTTCTATAGCGCGAACTTGAACCGATTAGGTTATCAGAGCGCTTTACATAGCACCAGTTCCGTTACATGTTATCACAGCAGTTTACATAGAATCAGTTACGTTGCACATTTCAGTAACTTGAGCCGATTAGGTTATCAAAGCGCTTTACATAAGTCAGCATTCGATGTCCAGTGCCCTCCTCCGCCGTGTAGCGGGGGACCACTTCCAGCCCTCCGAAGTCGTCGAGCTGTCGGGACTAGGCTCCTGGAATGACCAGTGCCCTCCTCCGCCGTGTAGCGGGGGACCTCTTCCAGCCCTCCGAAGTCGTCGAAACTGTCGGGACTAGGCTCCTGGAATTTCAGCTGTCCCTTTACAACTACTTTGTTTGAAGTCATGACGGAAGTCTCAATCCCAGCAGCAACCAAGTGAGCTCTCTGTCTCCAAGTTTCTAAGGAGATGAAGAAGGAAGTCCAGGAGAGAAGGTGGAAGCCCAGGTGGGGGACGAAGTTGGAAGCCAGCCGCAGGTGTGTCGCTATCCTGGAGAGCCTGTGATCATCCCGCTCGGTGGGCGCGAGAGTGCTCAGGGTGGTGGAGGTGTTGGAGCGGTCACGCGTTGGCCATGGGGCACTGCCCAGGCATGTTAAGAACAGTGGTGGCCATCCTCGCTCTGCGGTCACTGGCGGCCGCCATCCCAGGACCAGGCGAGTTGCAAGGAGGGTGGTGCGAGGGGGAGCCGTTGCAGCACTATGTTAGCGGGAGGCTCCGCTAGGAATCAGCGAGCAGCCAGTGATCATACCTCCCGGGTTGTTGTCGTCGGGTGGCAGAGCAAACGTCCGGCAGATCGCAGAGGCAGATGCCGGCGAGGGTCACCGCCAGGGATCCCTGAAGAGGGCTCACCCCCACAGGCAAGAGATACAGAGAGAGCCTGCGGGGTCGCCCCTGGGAGAGGCAGCAAGCGCTGGGGCCAGGTGGTCAAGCAAGGCGCCGATCATTAGATGGGAGTCACACCGGGCCGCCATTTTAAGGTCAGGCAGGCGGGGGAAGGCAGATTCTAGCCGAGGCCACCCCCGGTGTCTTGCCGCTACAGAGGCCCCCGGAGACTGTCCTCAAATAGAGGCAACCCCTGCGTTCTTCCGATTTCGCCCATCAGCGTACCTTCCATAGAGAGTTGAGGTCATCGGCGCTCTCATCAGGGCTCCGACCGCCATTTTGCCCGCGGCCGTCCTTTCCTCGCGTCTCCCCTCAGATTCTGCTACAGCAGCGCCAGGGGCGATCAGAGCAGCCCCGCGGGTGCCCTGCACCTTCCGCTTCCTATGGGTGCCGGGAACAGCCCCCGGGCCACTGGGGAACCGCCAAACCCAACTCCCGAGCAGCGCCGGAGCCGGGAGCCGAGAAGGAACCCGACCGCCCGACTCGGCTCCGCCCACAGATTAAATTCCCTCAAAATTCTGGCAGAATTTGACTTTTTATTCGTACAATGGTCATGGCAGAAATACAGCAGAATGCATTTATATTTACATAAAAGCGGCTAATCTGGGTGAGTGAAGCTGCAATGCATTTTTATTTAAAGAGGTCTGCCTTTAACTGTTTCCTAAATTTGAGCACTGTTGGGGTAGTCCTGATTCATATGGCGATGTTATCCCAGATCCTGGGTGCACAGACGAAAAAGCCTGCTGCCTTGCTTCGTTGCATAAACTACAACTCTGGCATGCCTCTACAAGGTTTGCTTTCCCAGCCACAAATGACACAGTTGAAATGAGTTCAATGCACCAGTGCTGAATGTGAAAGATAGGTTAATTTAGCTCTGTAGAACCCCACCCAATACATTGTTGAAGTGGAATCATTGCTTTTGAGTTAAAAACAATCCCTAAACTAGCATCTTGGCATCGTGGTACTAGAAACAAACCTACCTATCTCTATATCATACTCACAAATGGTACAGTATAGACACTTAACTAAAAGTGTGAACCCGTTTCTCATCGCATATAAAATAACCACACAAAATATCATAACACAGAGAATAGGTACTTTGTGTACCACAAGAACAAAATGACATTTCTAACATAGCTAAAATGTCATTTAAAACCTAATACACTAAAACCTACTCATAGGAAATGGGGTTACTGGTTGAGGGAGTGGAAACCACATGCAAGCAGAAACCACAGTCCTTGTCTGGCTGAAATCACAGGCAAACTCAAAATTAACTTGTGCTCAGCCTCCTGGTAGCTTGGCAAAGAGCAGTCAGTATTAACTTAGAGGCAATGTGTAAAGTTCACTTCAAATAGTAACACAGTAAAAACACACCAGAAAAGGACCCCGCACCAAATTAAACAATAGAGTATTTTTTTATAAATAAAGCAAGACCAAAAATGAGAAAATTTTAAATCAGTAGAACTAGAGATATGCAGGTTTAAAAGTGTCACACAAAAAAGGCACCAAAAAGCACAAAGCCCCAGCTGTGGATGTCTGGTTGTGCCGGACTGGGGCAAAATCATAAATTCATGGCGACCGCAAAGATTCATGGGCCAGCTACAGGGACTCAGTTAGGCCTGCTGAACAGAATACCTTAAGTCCATGTTACAGAGCATTGTGAGGTCCTGTGCTGAGGATGCATTGCGCAGAAGAGGAGATGTGTCGGTTTCATGAGGCTGCTATGCTAGGTCCAGCATCATTGTTCAAGATCCTATTGATGAGAGATTTGCAATTCAAGGGCCTGTGTCAAGAGAGCTTTGCACAGGCGGCGGTTCAGATGAGGGCAGTGAGGGTGATGCAGAGTCCTGTGCATTGGGAGAACCCTTGAGGCAGAGGCAATGCATCAGTTCTTCTTGGGTTTGCGCACAACAGCAGAGGAGATGCTTTTGTACTGCTGGGACCACAGATAGACTGGCAGAGCACCTTCAGGCCCACTTCCAAGAATTTAATACTGAGGTGGCAACACTTACTCACAGACAGCAGAGTCCAGTTGCTGGGTTGAAGGTTGTTGGAGCCTTCTGTCTCTGAGGCTCAAGCAGGGGGCCAGCCAACTAGGCAGGACACGGCCTATTCAAGTGCAAGTAGGGCTGTGCCCAGCTCCGCCCTACCATCTTGCCAGTGATGGATCATCTAGGCACACCTGAGCTCTCTATTGTGTGTGACTGTGTAGGAGGTTACACAAAGCCCAACTGTGAGCTTCACCCAGTTATACAATCCAGAGACAGGCTATAGGCATTAATTGGCTAAGTCAGGAAAATGCCAACTTGGTATTTTCAAAACTGTAATGTAAAATCTGACTTTACCATCAGAGAGGATTTTTCAATACAGTTCCAAAGAAACCAAGCATGAATTGATTAACTGCTCCCATTTGGAAATTATCACTTATTAAATGTAATAAGATATCTCTAATGCTAGCTCATAGAAGAGGTAGGCCTTGTTGCAGTGAAAAACAAATATAAAAGAGTTTCACTACCAGGACATGGAAAACTTAAAAGTACATGTGCCACTTTCTAAATACACTGTACCCTGCCCTCTGGGCTGTCCAGGGCCCGTCCTAGGGGGTAGCATATGTATTAAAAAGGAAGGTTTGGTTCTGGCAAAAGGTTAATTGAGCAAGGTCAAATTTCAGTTTATAATTGCACACATGCTGCAATTGCAGACCTGAGACATGTTTAAAAGGGCAATGTAAGTGGGTGGCACAATTTATTTTTATTTTGAGAAGTTTTATATAGCGCTGACCTGACCGGTGGGTATCGGAGTGCTTTACATCAGTTACAGAGCATGGTAAAAACATAATACAATGATGCAGAAAATCCCGTAATACAATTGCTGATAGCTCACAATGACAAAGAGATCAGGTTCGAGGTCTAGCTGGCGTAGCGTGAGGGCGGAGTGAGGAGTCGATTTCAGCACTCCAACTGCTCCTATCGGTTCACCAGGGATCGATCGAGCAACAAGATTTTGAGCTGGCTTTCGAATTTAGCAAACGAGGGAATAGTTCTGATGTGGGGAGGAATAGAGTTCCAGATTTTGGGCGCATTTCCGGCAAAGGACCTGGCTGTGGTTTTTTGTTTTTGAGCTTTCAGTGGGATGACTAGTAGGGTGTTCGAGCTTCTGAGGTTCCTGTTCTGGCCTGCTTCTTTGAGTTTGGCAGCCAGGTATTCGGGTTTGCCGGTATGTAGGGCTTTGTGTGTGAGGCAGGCTGTTCTGAAGTTCTCTGAGTGTCAGGGAGAAGTGATCATATTTCTTGAGTCTGGTGACCATTCTGGCAGCCGTGTTGAGAGTAGTTTTAAGAGGAGCAAGGTGTGATTTTGGTATTCCCGTGAGGACTGCTTTTCCGTAATCTAATCTTGACAGCACCAATGATTGAGTGGCTTGTTTGAGATCTTTGGGTGGGATGAAAGGTTTTTTTTTTCAATAAATTCCGGTTTAAGTAGTCGCTCTTAGCTGAGTTCTTAATGTGTTTGGTCATGTGAAGTCCTTGTAGACCTGAAGCACAATCAGTGCTTCAGGCCTACAAGTAGCATTTAATTTACAGGACCTGGGTACATGTAGTGCCACTGAACTAGGGACATTACAAGTACATAAATATGACAATTGGGGATAAGCCAATGTTGCCATGTTTTAAGGAGTGAGCACATGCACTTTAGCACTTTAGCACTTTAGCACTGGTTAGTAGTGGTAAAGTGCACATAGTCTCAAGGCCAGCAATTAAAGGTCAGCTCAAATGAGGGGAGGAAGGCAAAAAGTTGGGGGGACACCACCCTAAGACTGACAGGTCTAACACTACTTCTATGCGTACACTAGGAGAGCATTGAAAGTAGAACTTGCAATCTGGACTTTCTTAGGGAAAAGCAACACGCTGTATACCATGTTGACAGCAAAAGTTGTGGTTATCAGCGAATCATGAAGGCAGTGTTCCTACAAAAGAAAATCACATGCTGCGGTCACGTCCTTTCTCCAGTATTCAGCTCGATGTAGCATTTTCTTGGTGCCCTGGCAGCAGTCAAGACCATCTCTGGCAATATCTTGTGCTACATTCTGGATGACGTAGTGGTCAGGTGGCAGTCCTTTTTGTATACTATCTCTTATCAAAGATTGGTATTTCTGACATAAGCTCAGGAATTTCTGACATAGGGTATTTGCATCAAGGTGTGTGTCCTGACAAATCCTGATGATCATAGAAGGACGTCAATTCAGACTACTCTGTTTTGGCTATATGTTTATATTTGCTTAAGTGGACTTCACTCAAGACTACACTGTTTTGGCTATAGGTCTGTGTTTGCTCTTGCTTGACCTTGACATTCTGATAACTAGACACTTGTCCCCGACTCATGTCGCATCAGGTGTTATATCTATGTCATTGTCTGAATGACTTGGCACTTTCACAATTCTTGAAACGATAAGGTCAGATGACATCTGTTTCAATGGCAGACATAACAATGACTCTGCATACATTGGAAAAAATTGTGACCCACATTGCCGAATATAGAGTCGGGACCTACTCGAAATGGACTTGGACCTTAGGGACTTTACATTAGTTTTATATTATTGACACTTTTTAGTTAGCAACCTGACTGTGTCCTGGCAGCGATTACACCAAGAACCACCACAGTTTGTGAGTTTCTCTTCAGGATAAGCAGGGGTGCAACTCATGGTGGCTTTGTTTATGATCTGGCTGGTTTTGAAGATGATGCCAGCCAACAGGGGGGGGGGCAATGGAGTGCCATCAAGAAGCGGTGATGTGAGGAACTTCAGGTCCTGTAGGAGATTAGAAACTACCAAAATAGTTATTTTTCAAATTGTATTTTGCCCAGTGAAAAACACCAAGTGCAATACTCCTACACAACTTATTTCCATAGAGTTATTTGCACAAATAATGAATAAAACATTGAAGCTGTGAGTGTTCGTAGTCTGGTTACCCATGGTCTGCTCTGTGGTACTCCAGGCACTACCCTTGAAAGTAAACAGGGCTCCTCTTTCACCCTTCCCCAACGCTAATCAGATAATACTATTGAAGCACAAAAGTGGGGCAGGAGGTTAACATTGTTATGTCATTGAATTTCAAAGAGTGCATCATGCCACTTCCGGCTTCTTCTTTTATTTTAATGAATGGATATCCATGAACTTTATGAAGGCAGCAACAGGAGCCAGAAACAGTTGAGGTTGTGACATGCATTTACCCAGAGAGTAATACGTCATCATTTTTTGTGGGCTCTACAGACAGGCGGACAGATTTTTTAGAAAGGTGACACATTTTGAACGTTTTTAAGAAGAGTGTGCAGATTTATAATTGTTGCGAGAGTAACAAACCACAAATTCATGAACTTGCTACATATTCACATTATCAAAACATCAGCTGTTCAGATGCTAGCAAAATTTCCTGCAAGTTTCTGTAGGTGATTTGTTAAATGTTAAATGTTAACTGTTAACTGGATTACCGGAGAATAGCAAGGGTCCTAACACAACTCAGTTTATAGAGACCTGGCTACATGAAGTGGTGGCTCAGGAGGGGCTCTCAGAGTTGATCAGTGTAGAATGGGCGTATTGGGTCCCCAAAAAAAGAAGAGCGCCGGGGGCACTGCCACACCCCATAGGGGCCCGAATACTCAATTACAAAGATCTCAATACAATCCTGCGAAATGCAAGAGAAAAAGCACTGATCAAACATGACAATGTACATATCTCATTGTTCCCAGATTACACCCTAAACATTTAGAAACAGCGTGCCTCTTATAACGGGATTATGCAACACCTGCAATCCCTAAATTCAAAATATGCCCCATTGTATTCCGCCCAACTAAAAATGATCTATGAACAAAAAAGTACCTTCTTTGATACTCCAGCAGAAGTATGGTAATGGATAGAACATATATTCTGATGGGATCCATTCAAAAACGTCATAGAATCCATGCACGATTGAGTAGGTGAAAGGCACAAATAGTATCACTACAGGAAACTCACCTGTCTGCCTCAGAGGCTCTTGAACTCCCGAAGAAAATGAAGGGGACAGCCATTTCATGCAACATACTCAGCTTTCGTCCCAGTAGCTGCAATTTGGATAAGGGAGGCGGTCCCCTTTGAAGCACAGGACACGCGGATAGATACTAGTGGTAGATATACCTTGATCCGCAGCACCCTATATGGTACAACAGTGGTTCCTGGGAGCAACGGATCAAGATACTTTTCTTGCCCAGGTGGGAACGGTGCTCGCAGACTGGACCCTTGCATATTAGGTGAGGACTTTAATGCAGTCTTGGAGACTGACTTGGACAATTAACACCAACTAGTGCCAGAAGTGACTTCAGTCCAACAGGCCAGAACCCTTCAAACTTGGACCCAGGGATGGTCATTGAGGAATGCATGGCGCAGCCATAAGATGGGTTTGTGTGAATACTCCTTCTTCTCTTCGGCACATGAGTTGCACACACGGATAGATCGCATATTCTGCAATCCCTCTCTGATCAAAATGCATTTGAACCAACACTATCCTGGAGACAAGTGCCCACCCCGATCCCCACGTGGAGACTGTATACCCATTTCCTAGAAGACAGAGTATTCTGAGACGTCATGTCCTCAACCATCGACACCTACTTTACAAACAACACTGACACAGCTATATGATATATATGCGCTAAATTTGGAAATATGAGCGTCATTGCTCCCTGATGATCAATGCTATGTTATTTTTGGTTCTCTGTTCTGCTCAATACATTTTTTTAAAAAAAACACTGACACATCTTCTTCCACACTAATAGAGTAGGAAGCATTTAAGGTTGTTATACATGGGATTGCGATCAGTTCAGTGATGGGGGCATGACAAACAGTTAGACGCTGCCTGATGTGGGTAGAAAATGGCAAAGGTGCGCTATAGCACAAGGCGTCTTTGGGCAAAGATAAAGCAAAAGAGCTTCAGGATTCCCGCAATGAATACAAGGAATTGCTTGAGCGGTTGCATGTCATAGATTTTCACGCGTACACTCAGAAGGTTCATACAGAGGCAGATAGACCCGGTATGCTACTAGCTCAGTTGATCAAAAGTGCTCCTCCCGTTACACCTATACTTGAGATTATAACCCCAACACAAAACTGTGTAACCACACAGAACAAAATCAATGAAGCCTTCCTGTTAGACCTGGCACCATTGGTGTGGGTCTCCCTTCCATTTTTTTTGCTGTTGCCTCATATGTTTTTGCTGCTTATAGATGCTTTGAGCACTGTGCACACTGCTATTCAGTGCCACAGTGCAAGTGCTCCCTATGGTAAATTGATGTATGGATTAGAGACTCCATGATTGGCTGGTATGATTTATCTGTCAGACCCTAGTACAGTGCACTAAGTGTGCCCAGGGCTTGTAAATCAAATGCTGCTGGTGGGCTTGCAGCACTAGTTGTGCCACCCACAGAAGCAGCCTGTAAAGTGTGTCTCAGGTCTGCCATTCCAGAGCCTGTGTGCAGTCTGGTACTGCCACGTTGACTGGCAAGTGCACCCACTTCCCAGCCCTATAACCTTCCCTTTTCTGCATTATAGTCACCCCTATGGTAGGCCCAAGGGCAGTGTGCATTGTAGGTAAAAGATAGGGCATGCCCTGATGTGTGTGGCATGTCTTAATAGTGAATTACAGCTATTTTCATTTTTCATTATTGCAAGGCTACCCGTTCCCCATAAGCCAGAATGGGCAGTCTGATTATAACATCTTATAATCCTAACTGACTCAGGGAACTATGTTAAAATGCGAGTTTGGTATGCCTGAACTCAGAATGATAAACTACATCTTTTAGTGAAGTTGGTTTTAACATTATGTGTTTGAAAATAACAATTTTAGAAGGTAGGTATTTTCTTGCATAACTATCCAAGCCTGCCTCTGCTAGGTTGTGTATTCCTTGTCTGGAGTTTGAGCGACACGGGGCTGGGGGATTCCAGGAGACAGGGTGAGTCAGCACAGAGCTGCATAGACCCATCTGCATTTTGAGTGGTGGGAGGGGAGCACCTGGTACCTGAATAGGGCTGTGCCTGCCTTCCACAATGCTGGCTCCAACTCCTGTGGTGCGTTTGATGTCCCTGGCCTACACTGTCAAAGGAAGAGAAGGAGTCCTGTAAACTCTGTAAACAAAGTGCTCCAGGATGCACAGAACTGGTTTGGACTAAGCACATACACTCTCTGCCTCCAGAGACAAAGGATTTCAGTGTATAAAAGAGGGGACCCAGACCCCAGAACTTGAGATCACTTCTGGGAAACAAGAAGAACCTTTGCTGAGGAGAGAAACCAGAGAGAAACTGAAGGAGGAGACTATCCCTAAGCTGAGTGCTGTTTGGGGGATTGGCCTGCAGTGGTTGCCTGACTGCCAAAGAAAGGAGAAAGGACTTTGTGCAACTTTCATCATCTTGTAGAAGATCTCCAAGGTCTTGGAAATAGAGCTTGCCTCCTGCTGAAGTCTCAGGTATAACAGATTTCACCAACCAGCTCCCCTGAGTTCCCTTGCTGAGAAGTTTAAGTGCCTGCTCTTGTGCTGGGCCTCCTGACTGCATGTCGCTGGGAGCCGGAAGCGCGACTCACATAGGAGAAGCGTGTCGCTGAGAGCTGGAAGCGTGACTCACGAAGAAGAAACATGTCGCTGCCGCAGCCTCTGTCGTCGCATCACTGAGTAAGGGTGTCGCCGCTGTCACCATTGCATCACCGAGAGCGCTATGCATCACCGGAGAAGAGTGTCGCCGTCCCAGCAGATGGCGTCGCATCGCCTGAGAAGCGTGTCGCAGTTCCTGTCGCGGCTCAGAAGATTTGCAGAATTGCCGCACGGCCGTCGGGCATGCACGCATCGCCCCTTCGTTGTCCCATCAAGAAGAAGATGCCATTCTGTTTCATTGTATTGGATCGTCATCGCATCACGCGCTGCGGGGCGCATCGCCATCGAAGTGCAGTAAGAAACCGACGCATCACCTCCCCACACGGAGAAGAACCGACGCATCACCGTCCCCTACGCAGCAGTAGGGAACCGACGCATCACCGCTCTTGCATGCAAAGAACCGACGCATCACCTTCCCTGCAACTCTTTCATTGTATAGCATTACGCATCCAAAGGTACATTGAACATAAAGTGTTGTATTTACCATCTAAAGTGAACTAAGCTATTTCTACCATTCTAAAGTACAGTATTTGGGATTTTTGTTGTTTGTGGTGTTGCTTTAAGTCTATATAAAGATATTTATTTTTATAATACAACCTGTGTGGTGTCCATCTGTAGTGTTGTCACTGTATTATTGTCTGTGTTCACAAATGCTTAACACACTGCCTCTGAGATAAGCCTGTCTGCTCGTGCCAAGCTACCATGGGGGTGAGCAGGTTTTTTTAGAAGTGTAGCCCCTTACTTCGACTAGACGCAAGGGTTCCTATTTGGTCAAAGGTACCTACCTCTGCCAACTAGAGAACCCCAAATCTAACACTTCCATGGTTATTATGAATCTGTTTATCCAAGGTGACTTTTGCCCTGCGAGAAGCACTTCACTGAATATACGCAAGCTTTACCACTTCATGGCCGCCTGCCCGGAAGTTTTCCCTGATGGCCTTCGACACATTGAGCTGGGAATACATGCTGACTACCCTTCAGAGATTGGAATTCCCATTAAGTTCCTACAATGGGTAAAATTACTGTAAACTTTCCCCACTGCCAGGGCACAAACTGCGGCACACAAATTGAAGGCCTATAATATACAGGGGGTGCACGAGATAGGGATTTCCCCTCTCCCCCCTGCTTTTTGTGCTTGCACTTGAGTCCATCGCATGCAGGCTATACACTGAGTCAGTAGAGTGGGGTATCCCTATTGACCATATTGGCCATGCACTGCTGCTGTATGCTGATGACATAATGATTTACACCAAAGACCTGTGGGATAACCTATGTACAGTAGCCTGCACCTTTGCACACTTTAAGTCCCTCACAAGACTAGCTATAAATGTCAGAAAATCCCACACATTCCCCATTCGGGATAACTTCCACCTGCAAGCCATTCCATTTGGAGATCAGGAGATTGCCGAAGCTTCCACTACTTTTAGGTACTTTGGAATACAGTTATATAAGGATCCATGTGACCTATTGGTCTCTACATATATAATAGGCTCTCTGCGTTCCCAAGTCACCTTTTGGACGTCATTCCCCCTTTCGGTAGCGGGGCAGCTGGCAATATCTAAAATGGGAGTTCTTCCACGTATTCTCTACTTTTTCGGTAAACGTTGTTTACAACGCGGTGTTTACACCACACGACCTTTACCACGCTGCCATTACAACGCAAGTCGTTACTACAACTTGCGCTGGATGGCGCTGTTGGTCAAGGAATATTGTAATTTTATATTCCAACACCTTTCCTACTGTTACGTGGGCTGGTGTTGGAATAGAAAATTATAATAATCCTCAATCCGCGCCCTCTAACGCAAGTCGTTGGAACGACTTGCGTTGTAAAATCCACGATGTAAATTACCGCAATCAAAATGATCGCGTTGTACTGTCATACATCCATTTTTTCACTGATTTGTCAGTAGTGATCCAAAAAAAGATATTTCAAACATTAAACACTCTCCTAGTGTATTTAATATGGGTCACTGGTTGTTGCGGGTGCTGGGGGTATGGGGGCTTCTGACTTTCAAGCATGCTGTCTGGCAGGGCAATAACAGTGGCTCTCTTACTGGGTGGTGGGACTCAATCTGCAAGAACCCCAGATGATTGCCCAGGGGAGACATCACAGGCTGTAGTGCCCAGGGTGACAGTTCCAACACCAGCACCAATATTACTTAGGGTGACATTTACATACTGGAAAACGGCCTGAACTAAACTGCACAGACCACTGCTTACACCTCCAACATTCCACTTCTTTGCCTTCCCACCCCCATGGGCACACTGATGCAACGTGAACTTTCTCGGTGGGCACAAGTAGGCGTGACGGAGGTGGGAGCACTATTCAGGGATGGTACACTACTCAATCATGCAGATTTTATACATGGACAGAGGCTTGCAAAAGGCACTTTTTATAACACACGCTAGTCTTGTAAGATACATCAAAAGGTACTGGGCTCCGGATGGGGCTGAACCCACCACAAATGAACTGGTTCATTCAGTATTTTTGATGGGCACTGGCAGACACTTTATCGGCTGGTTACACCGAGGAATTCACACACACCAGCCTTCACCTGTTGCCATTACGTGGTAAGTGGGAAAGAGATATAGGTTGAGCACTCCTAGACCAAGAATGGAACACTGTATTAGACTACACCAAGTAGGTATCCTGCAACTCCTGACTTAAATTGATACAGTATATGATAATGCAGAGTGTTTACCTCACACCACATAGGATACACTCCATTTTCCCCAACACCTCAGCTGCATGTCCGAGGTGTTCAGAACAAGATGCCAATTTTTTGCATATGTTCTGGGTCTGTCCCGCCTAGCTCACCTACTGCAGGCAGGTCACTACAGCCCTGAATGAGGTAGTTGGGGGTACTCTATGACACACAGCTGAAAGTTGCCTTCTGGGTCTTTACCCACAGCAGAAGGGCCACAGAGTGCAGGATATATTTGCAGACCTGGGACTCATTCTGGCAAAACAAAACATCACTAAGTGGTGGAAGTCGACAGCTCCACCTACGGCGCTTGCATGGAAAGAGGAGGTGGAACATTGGGGTCTAGCAGAGAGTGGCGCTCTCCGTAGGGAAGACTACTGTGGCTTACAGAAAAGACTGATATCAACGAGATCTCTTATTGGAGTCCTTCAAAGCTTTGGACGCTTCTTCAAGCCCATAGCATATCATTACTAGCTCTCTAAGGATCTGGACTATATTAGAAGAGGATAGGGTCAATTACGAGTGCCTAAGCAATATGTTCCTCCACTCTCATTGCTAATATAAACAATGTTCTGACCCAGACAGTTTATGGTAACATATTCTTGAGGTACACCCTCCCAAAACTGACAAGATGGGTACCCACGTACACTCCCCGTGATTATGTTGTATCGCCAGGACGAGTCTCTTAAGGAGTCAAAGATTGTTTGCTGTGCCAGTCAATAGGGGGAGGGTGGGTTTTAGTATTTACATTTAACTGTTACCTCATTAAACAGGGTTGGGCACTCAGAGTCAACTGAAAATGAACAGACATGTTTTCTGAACATGTTATATTACTGTGATGTGAATCTCCAACTACATACTGTTAGTTTTCAATTGCACAGAGAGATGTTACCAAGCATCATATTGTATGCTCTTTTACATCAAGTATGTACTTAACTACGTGATATTATGTAATTTATAAAACCCAATAAAATTTGTTATAAAAAATGTATATATTGACAATCAGGCTCCAGGTAAGTTTTAGCTTTCTTTAATAGTGAATCACCACATACAGAAGCCACTGCTGTCACCCTCAGAGGAACTGCTCCAACTGCTCCAACTGACAACCAGTGGTAGTTTTCCCTCTGAGGGCTTTGGGAATAAAACCAACAGCTTAATATTCCACAACCTGTACATTAGTGCAATAGTACAGGCTGCTCGATAAACTTGACAGAACCCAGGCGCAAAATCTTAGTGAATTTGATCCAGTGTGTTTGATAAGGGGCAGAGACATTGAGAGGGGCTAAAAAGAGACAGCTAGCATGGGAGAGCTAGGCAGTGGTAGGGAGTGCAGTCACATTGTAACTGAAAGGGAATGCAAGCACACTAAGGGGCTTACTTATGAGAGGCTTGAACTCCTGGAGCATCACTTTTTTTGATGCTCTGGCGGCGTAAGTCTCTCAATCATATCTATGAGGCGACGCAAAGCCACTCTGCATGGCTTTGCATGACCTCATAGATATGGAGTAAGACAAAGCAGCGCAAGTTGCTACCCTGCCTTACTCTGTATCAAGGAGGCATTCCATGGGCGTTGTGATGGGTTTTCCAATGCAGCACACATGGAGTTTGGCACTGCCCCTGATTTACTTAATCACGTAAGCCTTGGGCAGCGCCAACATCCTACACCTCCCCAGATCAGGGGTAACAAGGAGAATTTTTTTTAATTCTCCTCGCATTTTCCTCTTTCCTTGTGTGCTGCATTTTGTAGCACATATAGAAAGAGGAAAACACCACTTGGGATTGTTTTCTGTGCAGGAAGGTGCCCCTTCCTGCACAAAACAACATTGCCAGCAACAGAGCTCCGTAGTGCAAGGGTGCCTACATTGGCGCTTTGGCAGAAAATTGCATGCCAGCGCATGGGAAAAGGGCAGAAGTGCACTGTATTTCATAAATACGGTGCATTTCTGCACTTTCACATTGGCATAGGGCAGTGCATCAAGACGACGTGTGGGGCTGCCCTCTGCTTATTCCTCATAAATGAGGCCCTAGGTGATGACAGTGTGCGATAAAGAGTAAGGAAACAATGAAGAACAAAGCAAGAAACAATAGGTCGTGGGGCCAAGCTGGGCAGGGATGATGATCCAGACAGTAATAGGGCTGTTGTTGAAAAGACTGCTAATGGAAATCGAGGCAGGTTATGTTATTGTCCCCACACAGTGACAAGGGAGTTTGAGGGCCAGTGCCAGGAGTAAGGAACGGAAACAATATGACAAATGCCCAGGGCAAGGCTAGTACAGGGACCACATGAGGGCATCTTGGTTATCCTCATGGACCTCTTGCATAGAGTCACACCGTCCCCTACAATAATCCTTTAATAGTGAGATGACTGTCACTGATATTGGCACTATTTGAAATCTTCCCACATACTGGGCAACCATACTTCTACTGCCTTTCCCATCACCGAATGGCCGAGTTCACGTGCACTTGGGGGGTGCCCAGGAGTGGACATTTCCCAGGAAAGCCAGGAAGGGTTCCTAAGCGGTATACGGACAGCGCCGGGACATCTCCGGTGGAGGTAGCTGTGCGCTTTACAAATTCCGACATTTACATTTATTTACATTTACATCGCATTTGGAAATAGTCACAGTTTCCCAGAGCTCTCACATGGCATGCATCTTCCAAGAAACCATAAACACAAACTAAAACATTTTAAATTAAAAAAGGAAAAGCAACATTGGCAAGTTGCATCACATATGTTACTTGATATTTCCAAGATTTAGGACAGTTTTAAATTTAACAAACTCCCTGTGCAGAAGAAAACTAAATTGCTAGCTGTTTCGGAAAATATTTGTACATCTCAGTAACAATTACAAATGAGGTCAGCAAATATTTGCTGAATTCTACTCCAGTTTTAAAAACTTAGTTAACCCTGGTCAGCTGTGTGGAATAAGAGCTACTGAGAAGGGCATAGAGTGATGGAGATTGTGGTGGCGAATAGAAGTAGGTTGAGCATACCTAAGTGTGGATGTGAGCAGTGCAAAGTGCCCATGTGCATTGCCTCCTATAGTAACAAGGAAATAGAATGAATGAACTGCATAATCCATCACATCGCTCCCAGGAGGGACAGAACAGAACCCTCAAGCTTTAACAGTTCTTAGGAGTGAGGACTAATTAGCATATTAGATGATCTCACATGATGTGATGTGACACAATCTTTGATGTGAAAGACAAAATGAGAAGCGACATTTGTGAATTGAGTGAATAAGATCACACCAACATTTCTTGACATAGACTCACGGTTTACAAAACCACCAAAGCAGCACTATGATGTGTCCTCAGCAGCCCCACTGTATGAACTGAGGGGGTCTGTGGGAGTACTTCACCTGTTGTGGAACTTCTTCCTAATGCCCCTACAGCTCCCAGTAGTTGCTCCAAATAGAGTAAATCTGTGAAAAGGTCATCATTAAAGTTCAGTTTCCAGCCCTTTTCCTCTGGTGAGACATTTAGTCTGCTGTGGGAGGGAGCTCTATCAAAACTGCAAGGGCCAGATTGACTAAATTCTCATGCAACGCAGCGCAGCAGCCAAAAAGGCTGTGCTGCGTTGTGTGCGAAGGAGAGAGTAGGAGTGCACCATACCCACATTCTCTCTCTTCTCCTCCTTCCCTAGCCCCAGTACAGAATCTTGCTGTCGAGCACCACACACACACGCCTTTGTGTCATAGTGCAAGGATGTGTGTGAGTCTAGAGTAGGTTATGTCCTGGAAGAGCACCCTTCCAGTACATAATACTATGGGCCATATTTATGGCCAAGACAAGCAGTGAGCAAGTCATCTTGCTGTGCAGCACGGTATGACAGGGAAAGGGCGGGAATGTACCGTATCTAAGTCAATACACCTCATTCCTGCCTTTTCCCCTGTGCGGGGTCCCTTTTTGTTGCCTAGCGCCAATGCAGGCACCCTTGCACAATGGTGCATGGCTGCATCTGTTGCATGTAGGAATGTTTCTGCTCAGGAAGGAACACTTTTTCATCCTTCTATAAGTGCTTCAGATTGCAGCATACAGAAAGAGGAACAAATGAGGAGAAATTAAAATATTTCTCCTCATTACGTCCCATCTGGGGAGGTGTAGCTTTTTTGAGGAATTCCCAGGTCTGACACTTCTGGTAGATTTGGGAATGTGTTAAAATCCTTGGATGTTGCATGGGAATACCCATATAACACCTATAGAAACACCTCGCTGGTACATGGTAATGCAACGCAGGAATTTGTGCTGCGTTGCATTGCTCAAGATTTATGAAGTCACTCAGGGCCACACAAGGTGGCCTTGCACGACTCAATAAGTCTCATTATTAAGTTGCATCGCTCCTGCACCACGTTGTGTATATTCCATGATTTATGACAGCATGCGTTTCATTCTTAAAAGTTTAACCCAATGCATTTTTTGAATTATCTCTTCTTCAGGGGGCCTCGTAAAAACTACCAAGCAGTTGTGTAGTTTCCGACTTGTTTCCAGCAGCCTGCCACTACCAGACATGTTTCTGACCTCATGAGGTGAGAGAGAGCTTTCAGAGGAAAGAGACAAAGCCTGCTCTGGACGAAGGAGCTTCACACCTCCTCCAGGACAGGATGGCCTTTCAGAGTAGGAAGCTTCAACGATGATGCTGCCTTTGAAATCCAACCTCCAGATATTGGGGGAAGCCAAGCCCCCTTTCCTGCTCCACTTTTGGCAGGCATGTGAACCCCTCTTCTGAAATTCCACCATCTTGGTATGGTGGGAAAACATCCTGTCAGGGCTAGGGTAGTGCCTCTTCTCACAGGAAGTGGTCACTAGAGGGTGTAGAATACCTACATTTAGGTAGCCCGTTGGCTACAACCTGTCTCCCCTTGTACTGTCCCTAAATTCAGTATTTAGGTTGCACCCCGAGACCTGGACATCAAATTCAATGGACAAGAGAAGATAAGGACAAAGAATTCCCACCGCAGGAGAAATGAAGCCCTTCTGTAGAAGAAAAAGGCGCCAAACTCTGCTGACAAACGCTGCTGATGTGTCATACTGAAACCTGAGAAGACTCCAAGAACCCAGAATCACATCCAGCCTTCAGGAAATAGCTGAGAAGCTGCCTTGGAGTGAAGGTATCACTCCCCTGTCAACTTGCTGCTCCCAGATGACGTTGGCGCTGCACCAAAGCAAGAGTAGTACAACAGAACTGGGCCGGGGAGGGTCAGATCTGTCTCCCCAACAAGTCTGGAGGCCCATGACCTACCAGAGCTGAGGTGTACCAATACCCAAGGTACCAGACCCCAATGGCAAACACCTAGAATAAGAGTCCCCTCCGGACTCCCAAAGAGCTAGAAGCAAGCACCCATTGAGGGGCTTTGAGACACCCGAGACCCACTTCCTGAGTGTCCCAGTTGACCCAAGATTGCCTCTCCAAGTTGCTTGCTCTTGGCCACAAGGACCTCAAGACTCACAACTCCTGGCTGACCTGTTCGCTCTGCACCTGGCCCCATTGGCCCCAACACCGACCAACCAGCCCTGCTCCCATCAACCCCCTACCTTGTGACCTCCTCCCTCTAAGAATTCCCACCTGGCTTACCTATAAGCCCCTCTGTGCAGTGCATTTTCAATTGGTCCCCATTGTCTAAGCGCACCAGTTTCCAAGACCACAACACTCTGCTCCCGGCCGAGCCACGCCTCTCCCAAACTTCTCCAGCTGGAACTTTGGGCCTGGTCCCAACATTGACCTAAACCGAGAAGGTGAGCTTCGTCAAAGCATTGCCTGAATTTCTATGCAGTTTCCCCCATTGTTTCCCAGGGTTGTTTCCTATTTATCGAAGTTTGCAAAATCGTATCTACGAAAATACTTACCTTAGAACTGTGTTCCTGGCCCTAAAACGTATAGAAAAATGTATATTATCTTTACAAATTGGTCTTGAATTTATTCTTGAGTGTATGCCTTATTTGTTGCCTCTGGGAGTACAACAAATGCTTAGCACTATCCTTTGATAAGCCTAACTGGTCACCCACACTACCACAAAATGAGAGTTAGTATTATCTACTTATACCTCTGCAGCCCCATAGAGGTTTCCCCAGACTCGCTACGTAGTGTACTTAATTTAGTACACTGCCCAGAGAGCCAGTGTCCTACAGAAAGCATCTCTAACAGTTGCTTACTAATTCAAGGATCAATTGAATAGTTTAAGCATTAGAGTCTTGATTTATGGTTTAGTCTTTCCTGCTGTCATACTTGCACACTACTCACTGCACATTTAAGTGACAAATCCCTTTTTGTAAAGAAAGCAGGGCTTCAGAAACGTATTCCAGTCCATCAAATGCTTGGACACAATAGGAACAATGGACTGCCCTTTCAAAGGATGATTGCTCACATAATCAGGCCTGGGTTTCCCACAGTATCAATTGTCATGTTTTATTTACAGTAGTCAAGGAAACCATGAAAGCTCAATTTCAGTGTGGGGCTCTTAGAAACACTTAAGTATCTATGAGTAAAAGTGTATTCTGGGATCATATATGCATGAAACATATTGATTGAGTGGGTCATTACTTTTCTTAAGTTTGCTGGTTTGTCTAAACAGTATCACAGATCATCAGAAATTCACATACAGTTGCTTGTAAGAATGTTTTACTTTAGCCAGCTTACCTGCTTAATATTATTATTGCAGCAATTATTTGATACATGTATTTCCCAATTCTACAGTGCGAGAATGGAGTGGGAGAATGAAGTTTTCCCCAGTTGTCCTATCCATTTATTGGCTACACCTCTCGTTTTCCTCTCCAACTTCCTTTCTCGCGAGAAATGCGCATGCGCGGGCGGCCGCGCATGCGCATTGGGATGGAAGACGCGGCGGCGCGAAAGAGAAGAGGGAGCCCCGGGACGCTGCGGACCAGGTAAGTGCCTATAATTTACTTTTGTAGTATCTTTAGCTTTAATTAGGTATTTAGGAGAGGGTGGGAGGGAGGCGGGCGGCGCGTAGTGGGGCTACGCGAAGTGCGTATGTGGGCGTAGTTTCATGCCCACTTTGCAAAGCTTTGCGTAGCCCCACTACCCATACTATGCCCACCCTTACTATTCAGGTGTAAGTAAGGGTGGGTCCAGCTCCTCCCTCCCATCCTGCCAGAAAGGCCCATTAAATCATACACAAACACCCATTGTGTGTGCCTGTCTAGGGGGAATACGCAAAGCCCAACTGTCAACCACCCCTGACATGTGGTCAGAGACAGGCAGCAGGCACCAAATGGCTAACATAAGAAAATGCCGACTATCTAAAAGTGGCATTTGTGGAATTGCAGTTTAAAATCCGACTTCACCATCAGTCTGGATTTTAAATTGTGATTCCAGAGACACCAAACTTCAAAATGAATCTCTTCACAACTGGGAATTACACTTATAAAAATAAAATGGAACAAGGCAATCCCAATGTTATCCTGTGGGAGAGAAACATAACAGTGCATGTCCTACCTTTTAGATACATTGCATCCTGCCGTCTGGGTTGCCCAAGACCTACCTTAGGGGTGATTTATATGTATAAAAAGGAAAGGGTTGGGTCTAGCAAGGAGTTTATCAAGGGAATGCTCAATCTTCCCTTCTTTGTTGTGCATTTAAGGAGTTTATTTTGCCAGGTCAAAATTGCAGTGTAAATGGCACACAGAGGCTATGCAATGGCCGGACAAAGCCATGGTTAGAGACCTTCTTAAGTGGGTGACACAATAAGTGCTGCAGGCCCATTTGTAACATTAAGTTTACTGGCCCGGGGCACCTGTAGTGCACTTTACTAGGGACTTGCAAGTAAATTAAATATGCCAATTGGGGATGAGGCAACATTACCATGTTTTCAGGGAGAGAGTACATGCACTTCAGCACTGGTCAGCAGTGGTAACGTGCTCAGAGTCTTAAGGCCTGCAAAAAAAAGGTCAGAAAATGTGGAGGAGGAAGGAAAAAAGTTGGGGGGCAGACCACCTTAAGACTGTCAGGTGTAACAAATGATGTACTT
This sequence comes from Lissotriton helveticus, assembly GCF_964261635.1. NCBI lineage: Eukaryota > Metazoa > Chordata > Amphibia > Caudata > Salamandridae > Lissotriton > Lissotriton helveticus. Next base: position 1,906,958,542 of record NC_136057.1, on the reverse strand, counting down.
TGTTATTTGTCTAAAAATGTTATATGACTTGGCAAATACTTTTTGCTGGAGGTGTGAATTAAGTCTACAATGAGTTTGAGATTGGTGGTGAAGGGAGTTTCATAACTTGTGAATTTCATGACTTTTTTAGTTTTCCTGGCCATACATTAGGCAGCCTCAGCTCCGTTTTACCTTTAGTTTTTTTAGGAACTTTAATTTGGCTTTTGTATGTTGGCATATGATGTTGGTAATGTGGATATATGATTCTTGGAGTGCTGGCATATAATTGTGTGTGCTTTGGCATATTATATTCTTAGTTTAGATGTATGATGTTGAGTGTGTTGGCACATCATGCTACTTGTATGCACGTATGATGAGTGTTTTGTCTTGTGATTATCAGTATGTTGTTATATGACCGTGAAAATGTTGGTGTATGGTGTTTATTTGGGTATGTTGGCATATTATGCTAATGTGCTGATGTGTGATGTATGTCTTGATGTACGATGTTGCTTGCATGTACATATGATGGCAATTTTGTAGTACAATGGTGGGTGTTCTGGGACATCATTTGATGTTGGGTATTTTGGTTTATGATTATGGGTGTGTTCAGGTATTACATTTGATGTGGTGGCATATGGATCATTTGGTGAACACTTCCTTCCACCACACAATCAAGGTATCTTCTGGTGCAATGTGGAACCTGAGAGTTGGAATGGCGTAGCCAAGGAATATCACTGATAACAACGAACCATGTGTTAATTGCAGTGGCGTTTGGTGTATTTCAGCAGGGTCTCTTTGCACAAAACTCATGAATGTGTGCCAGGGATCCAGTATTTTGGTGAACACATTTTGAAGCATTAAAATAGTGATCCATAGCTTAATTCACAAAAGGTTGAGGGAGTGTTCTTTTGATTTCCATTGTGTGGCTATATTTAGTCTTGATGCAACCAGCATGTCTGCTTTACGTTTGACCTTATTGGACCTCCATTAATCATTAAATTACTCCTTCCCTGCACCCAAAAGAAGAAAAAGTGGCTTAGTGTAAAGGGAGTAAGATACCACTTGTAATATATTTTGTAGCCATTTTCATGTTTTTGGGAACGCTTGTAGGTTATGCATGTGGGCTTCTAAGCTTGAATTGGGAGGTGAACGTTCTTTGTAAACCACCTTCCATTTCACCATCACAATTCATTTTTCATTTGGCCAGAAAACTAAAGAACAACTAATAAGACGTCGGAATTACATGAAAATAAAAGTAACTTGATTCTCAAGAGTAAGTCACAACTATTTATGGAAAAAAGAGGTTTGAGTCTGATTCACAAAAAAAAGTGTAAAAGTATGTGCAGCGATTTACATCTCCATTTGGACGTGCCTTTGCACAAGACTGCTTTAAGACATATTCCTCTGGCTCTTATTTCCCAGTGAGTACTAATCCACAGTGTACAATTGCACACTGGGGAGATGTAGCCAGGTGTGCAACTGCATATTTTTCTCCCTTACTTTTTTTCATCCAATGGAAAAACATTTTCCCAGAGAAGAGGCCATTTTTCACACATCTTCTCCAGCTCCAATCAGTTCCACGGTGGAAATGCTCCAGATCTGCGTTTGTAAATAAAGCCCTTTTCAGCTGGCATGTTTGTGACCAAAAAGGCTTTCGTACATTGGGCTCAGGGTGAATTGGCATCTAGATGTTGGTTGGGTTGATAGCTTTCACAGTGTCTAAGTAGATGTATTATCTAGCAATAAATATGCACATATTGCAATCTTTTTGCTTATGTCTACTTAAATGTAGGGTACATATTGGATTTGAGTCGAAACATGTCCCTATGGAGCAGACCTAAAGAATGTAGAATCTTTGTCCTGTTTGTCTAAGTTGGATCTTTGGAGTTATAGCTTGAAATAAAGATTCACTGCAATGAGAGTAAATTAGAAGGGTAATGTGTGATTTTATATTTCCTCTCTGGCCAATCACAATAGCAGAGGGTATCAGCCACTTTGAGTATAACAGTATGCTCTAGCATGCTAGAGTCTATGGGCCTTATTTAGAGTTTGTTGGATGAGATACTCTATCAAAACGTGGTGACTATCCCAGCAACAGTATAACAAGTGTCATAGGCTATAATACACTTGTAATATGGCAGGCAGGATAGCTGCCATCTTTGCGATGGGTATCCCATCCATCAAACTCGAAAAAGGCTGTATATATATTTTCATCTTTTTCAAGCCCCTCTCTATTTTTCAATAAGCATGTTTACTGCCAGTTCATTGTAGGAGATACATGGGAAGCAGCCTTACAACTTTACATGCCAGTGTACACCAAGGATTGGTCTGGCCCCAAAGGTAATGTAATCAGAACTTGTATTAATGTCCTAAATTGTTGAAAGACCTAATCAAACTCTAAGGGCCTTGTTATGAGATAGTCACTACTGGATGTGATAATAATATGACAAACACCAGCACAGAGGTGTTTATCAGGTGTGATAATTACTACCTATCATGCGTGTTTGGGGAATTACATGTGTAATCAACGTTACTTTTTTAAATATTCTAGTGGTTGCAAATGGGCCAACCTACCAACCAGTTTCCCAGGGTCTATGTTCTTTCCTTAAAATGTACTGTTGCAAAACCCAATTGGCAACTCTATGGCCACATGTGATACCCTTGTAAAAGGTACTCCATGTACTAAGGGAACTGTGATCAGGGGAGGCCTCTCAGGGCTGCAGCACTTATTGTGCCACCTTAGAGGTTCTGTACCTTTACACATACACACACACTGCCATTGCAGGCTGTGTGTTTTGGTGCAGAGCAAAAGTGAAGACTCAACATGGCCCACATCCCTGTGCCCAATCTTACAGTCCACTGCCCTGGCACAGGTAAGCCACCCCTCTAGCTGGATGCACTATACCAGTGGTGAGGGTACATTTGCATTAGCCCTGTACCTCTACAGTGTCTAAGTACATTCTTGGACACTGTAAGTGCAGTAACGCCATAAAGAATATACGGTATGGGAGGTCGTCATTACGAACTCCACAGCACCATAATGGCCTTACAGAAAACTGGGAAGTTTAGTATCAATCTTCTCAGCACATTAGACCCACATTGATGCCAGTGTGGGATTTAATAAAAATGCACTCAGAGGGCATCTTAGAAGTGCCCCGTGAAAAACAACCTAACTCTAGAGTCCTGGCTCAGTGGCTGCTCGTAGCTGCCACCACCAGACATGTTTCTGGACCACTGGATCCAGAGCCTGCCGCTCTCGGGGTCCTGAAACAAAGCACATCCTGGGTCGAGGTGCAAAGCCTCCTTCCCCAGGATGGGCAGGGTCCACCAAGGGGAAGCTTCAAAGGCTCGCCGCCTTTGTGATCTACCCAAGCCATGTTCTACTTCCAGCAACTGGCTCCCACCGGTTCTGATCCCCACGTTGAGTGGGAAAATCAGAAGGAAAACTAAGTGAGGAAGAGAGGAGTGCCCAGCTGTGCCAATCCCACCACTCAGGTGGGGGAGGCGAGGTGAAGCATAACTCTCAGTCCCCACCATCTTAGGGTTGGGGGGGCCCCAACAACCATAGTGATGCCTATGCCCTCTCCCACTGGAGGGTGGCATAATAGGGAGCTTACCCACCCTATGGAAGGTTCCCATTGGCCCCGAAAAGTCCCTACCTGTAACACCCCTAAATTTAGTATTTACGGCAACCTCAAAACTTGCCTCCTTAGACCAGAGCTGAAAAGAAGAAGCAAGAAGAAGGACCGCACTGCCGTGCGAAGGGAAGAAGAGGAGGACACCCGCTGACTTGGCCCCTCAGCCCTACCGGCCTGAACCGACCTCAGGCTCCTCCAAAAGAACCTCGGTGTGTCCTGCAGCCAGCAGCCCTTAAAAACCCAGAGAGCCTGCCCTGCCTTCGCGACCGAAAAGGACTTTGTCTCTCGTGAGTACCGGACTTGCTCAAAAGTAAACTACTGACTTCGGCAGACTCTGTAAGTCTCCATCACTCTGCTCCTGGCACCCCGAGCCTGAGCCCGAGTGAACGAATGCTTTAAGGAGGTCCTGCCAACAATTCTAGTCTGGATCCTAGTGACCACTGAGCCTCAGCAAGCTTCTAAGACCAACCTGCTGCCAACAACTGAAGATCCCCCTCAACTGCGACCAAAGGCGAACACCCCGTCTGACTTCATAACCAAAGTGGTCCAGACCCATCAACCGCAACTGTCTGACCTTATCCGTCACCAAACACTTGTGGTCACAAAGCAAGGATTCCCAAAGACCCTATTCACCTCATCAGCCGATGACCGACTTGGGGGATCCTCAACAGAATCTGCAACTTCAGCTAAGACTGCATCCTACACCCAGTCGCTTCTGTGCTGCTGATGGTGTAGTTTCTGTGTAGGCCATTTGGCCTCAGAGCTGACCTCGACCCCAGGAGATCTTGCTGCCCAATCTGGTGGCCTGCTTGCAACAGTCCCCCACACCCACGACCGTGCTAGCCCGTTGGCTACTGTACGGCTCCTGCACTCAGCACCCGGCTGCCTCTATACCGCTAGGGGTGCGACTCAAGTGCTCCTTGAACCAAATCTCACCCACTGACCCGTACAACCCGGTTCTGTATACACAGAGCTAAATGTGGCTTGTGAGTAAATCGTAAACCTTTGTTGAGTTTGTAAAACATATTGACTATTTTTCCTTCCCTCAGGAAATGCACCAGCCTGGCATCTAGTGATACCTGGCTGCATAAGATACCAAATTGTTCTGCAAAATTGATTCTTTGCATTTGAATTGACATTAAACTGCATTTGTTTACAAAGTATTATTACATTCACGTGTACCAGACCTGGCTTGGTTCTAAGCAAAAAAAAATATAACTAAATAATATTTTTATACAAAACCAATTGGTCTGAGTTCAGTCCTTGAGTGTGTGAAATCATTCCTCTGCCTTCTTTGGGATCCACTGGACTCCGTGCACACTATACCTCTCTTCTGTACAGTATATATGGAGCCAGCTTCCTACAATGTTACATGAGGATCGAGCATTGATGGGGAACAAAACAACAGTGTTACTTGGAACAAACACACTTAGAAAACACCCTCCAAATGCTTTAAGAGGAAGATGTTATTTTTCGATTTGTATAATGAGAACGCAGTGGTAATAGCTTTGAACCAAAATGTGTTGGTATTGGCGGGCATTAAGGTGGGTAGAAACTTTAGAGAAGGAGAGAAAATTGTGAATAGCTGGTATCTTAACAAAGAGGAAATGAAAGATTGATATATTGATTTTTTAGCTCTTCAAAAAGAAGACAATAATTATTACTGCAACTGTGTCTGATTCTACCATCCTAAAATATGTCTAGTCAATCTACTAGCATCTCAGAGTCCTGCAGCCCTTATGTTTGTGATGTCTGAACTCTGCTTTGGGGGATCCCTATTACCAGCTCTTGGCCAATCACCTAGCGGACATGGACATTTATTACAGAACTGAACCGTGCCTTGTTCATGGGCTTCTCTCTAAGATTTATTTGTTGATGGTGGAACAAGTTCAAGTAAAAGATGGCCCAAAAATATTTCTCTCAGCAAACCATACCATACATTGGTGTCCTTGTTTACTTCTGAGCACTAAAACTCTTTTGAGAAGGTTCTGCTTTGAGCAGTTGTTGGGGCGTTAATTTTTTTAACTGGTGAGTTGGGTACTTTGGGGCAAATTCATAAAACAAAAAACTAAACGTATGTGTGGAGATTTACATCGCCAGCTGATCATATTTTAATTTTTTTCAAAGATTTGCAGATATATGCTCAGAAGAGTGCAGTTTTGCAGGCATGCTACTGGAAATGTCATTGACAATCTCACGGGTTCCTCTTCCCCATGGGTGGAAATGTAAATACAGTAGATTTAGGCACAGAGGAATAGACCCCCTACCCCCGTGTAAATGTGCATTTTTCTTTTGTTTTTCTTTTCGTTGCTGGGAAAACATTTTTTCCAATGGAGAAAGCGCTTACCATATATGCAAGGGAGTAGCCAGAAAATGTAAATACCCTCCTCTTAACATATACCTCTAACCAAACCGAGCGTTGAAAGCAAGCAGATGTGACCCTCCTTTATAGCTATTTCACATATCCACTCATCAATATGTTCATGTATTCATCCATTTTAACCATCCATCCATTCGCTCTTCTCAATCTGTCCGTTCTTCCATCCTTCCATCTATTCATTCTTTCACCAGTCAATCCTTTCACTCTCCCATCCCACCTTTGACCCTTCAATCTGTCAATCCTTTCACACACCCATCAAGTCATTCTTTCATCCTTCCTTTCACCTGTATTCCCTCTTTCCTTTCCTGTCTCCTTACTTCCTGTCATCCTCCTTCACGTCTGGTTATTTTTTCCCTTTCTCTCTACCCATCTATTTTTCTGTGATCCTTACTATTTTCTTCTTTATCTCTTAAGCTCATTGTTTTTCTATGTATTCCCCTCTCTGTTTTTCCCATATTTAATGTTTTTCTTTATGTGTTTCCTTCCCTGTGCCTGCCAGTGAATGCTCCCAATCCTCTTTTGTGGTAGTTCCTAGCACTGTTATTTATTAACAATTTGTCTGCAGACCTGCAGACACAAGAGGCCCAAAAACCATGAATTCATGTTTATGTGGACCCAGCTTGTCAGGCTCAGTGGCAGCCCCGCTTAAGCTGCTAAAGTGACGGGTTCCCTACACCACTGCATACCCGTCCACCAAATATGAGAGGAATGTTATCCTCCCCATCCTGAAAGAGTATTTATAGCAGCTCTTGTCGAGGGTATATTTTAGACCATTTCCAGGGTGTGGAGGGGGCGGATCAGAGATTGTAAACACCCACAAATGTACATGTTTGTGGGAGCGTTCACAAGCCTACAAGGCATGCCACACCATGTAATGACAATTTCCCACCGAGTTCTCGGGATTTACTGTGAATATCCTCATTAGTAATTTCATTTACGTCTTCCATGAATCCTTTTGTGAATTGTTGGTAGGCATATATGAAGTTATTTTGAGGCATAAACATACTTTTATGAGAGAAAATACCTTTGTGAATCGGGTCCCTTGTCCGATGTACTTATAGTACTTACTGTAATAATACTAGTTTTCGTGCCTTCAATTGCCTTGTTTTTATATTCCTAAATTAGGAAAGGTATTTAAGGGCTTTTGGTAGGCACAGTAATTTTTACCCAATGAAACGTATACTCATTTTTATCAACCTCTGAAGAATGGAAGGCAGAGGAAACCTTAATCAGTTACATTTTAATGCATTTTATATCCTGTACATTTATTTGCACCCAACCTCATAAATTTTAAAATGATTATGTGTCTGTGAGAAATTGGTTTGTTGGTTGAGGAGATGTGAGCCTTTCTCATGCAACAGTCACAATCCTTGCCAGTGGGAACCACATTAATTCACTAAATTAACTTGTGCTTAGCCCTCTGGTAGCTTGGCACAAAAGCAGTCAGGCTTAACTTAGAGGCAATGTCTAAAGTATTTATGCCGCAGGTAAACAGCAATACATTGAAAACACAACACAATGATAATCCCACGCTAATTTAGAAAAATTGAGTAAAATAAATTATTTGCCAAAAAGAACCAATAAAAATCCAATCAATAGAACCAGAGATAGGAATTTTAAAATTTAAGAGTGGAAAATAGTGCTTAAAAGATCAAAGTGCCAACTGTGGACACCTAGTTGCATGAGACCAGGGCGAAGTCAAAACGTAAGGCTGACCGCGATGGAGTTCGGATACACAAAGTGTATTGGTCTCAGTCTCTGACTTATAAGAATTTTTGTAGAAAACAGTCTGAGAAGATAAAGTTCAGTGGGGCAAGGAAGGTGGGGGTGTATGAGGGGGAGGTGTCATCGTCGTGGATCTGCCGGACAATGTCATAGCAAAGGTTCTACTTTCAGATTTAGGGCCTGATTATGACATGGATGGTGTGGGAATGGGGCGCCAAGTAAACACCTGCTTCCACACTGCTAAAATCAACCGCCATCTACTGGATTACAAGTTGTAATCTGGACAGGCGGTTCTGTGGCAGTGGGCCCATAGTGCTGCCTTTCCAAGACTCATAGGAGAGCCTTAGAAAGGCAGCGCCATGGGCCCGCCACAGCACATTCCAGCATAGCATGGATTGTCAAGTCCATGCCGTGCAGCAGCTGTGGGTGCATGCAGACATGGGGGCACAACATGCATCTCCAAGTCAGCACTTCCATGCCATAAGCATTTACATGTCATGAGAACTGCCATGAGACTGCTGGTAGTGAGGAAACTCGTAATATGCTGGGTGGTGCTGTAACGGCACCACCAGGCATTTGAGGATTTAAGACCGCTGCGCCAATGACAAGGATCATGAATCCTCGGCAGTTGCGGAGATCCCTTGGAGGTCCAACTGCCCCGTACTTGTAATACGCTGGTCAGACCTCTGGTACAATAGTCCCTGACCGTCACCGCACCTCCACCACAAGTTTGGCAGTCCTATGGACTGCCAAACTCGTAATTAGGCCCTTAGTCTCTTTTTAAAAGTCGAAAATCTCCAGTGGGACAAAGTTGCAGGCTGTGACTGATGAAGGCTCCACAAGGCCAAATAATGCTTTTGTGAAGAGCAGCTAAACAGAATTTGGTACTGCCAAGAAGAACTGGAGCTACCACAAAGTCAAGCCGACCGATGAAGCGTCTTGGGCGGATCGACAAGCAGTTACGTCCTGGTCTCCTCTCGGTTCTCTGAGCACGTTTTGGCAGAAACTTATTTTAAGTACAAAGTTTTAGATTTGAGCTATCTTGGCACATTTAGCACCACTTCCAAGGGTACAGGACTGGAAGAGCACAACTTAGATGATCAGGATTCACTCAAGCAGGGTCCAGGTGTGGTTTCAAGAAGGTTTGAGCCTTTTATGTCCTTTTGGTTCTGAACAGGAGGCCAGCCAACAAGCCCTTGGATTCGATCTGGTGGTCCTTGGTTCAAGTAGGAAAGCAGGCCTCAAGCAGCCGAACAGACCTCTGGGGGCAGAAGGTAGGTCTCACGGAGGATGGCAGTACTTTTGGTGCAGAAGGGTATTCCTCTGAAGATCCCAGCTGGCCACAGGCAGTGGGCCATTCCTCTGAGAGTCATTCCCAGGTCTAGAAGTGAACTGAAGAGTGGGTCCTTATTTTTGTAACTGGTACCAGCTTTGAAGTGGAAGAAACTTATAGCATTTCCCCCCACAGATGGTGTTGAGATTTCCTTCCTCCTAGCCCTGATCACAGGATGTCTGGGGGTGCAAAGGCTAGGGTGATGTTCTTTGTATGTGGGCTGAGGCAGTGTTTTTGAAGTGTCAATGGGACTGTGCACAGTTCCACACTTCCCATCCTGTCAGGATGGCCCATCTTGCTAATACCTTTTTCCCCTTTTGTGCAACTGGGAAGAATACACAAAGGCCAACTGACAACTATATCTAGTTATGTGACCCCGAAACGGGCTGCAGGCACCAAATTGTTAGGAGACAAAAATGCTAACTTTCTAACACTAGCATTTTCAGAAATTAATTAAATGTAATAAGGTAATCCAATGTTATCCTATGTGAGTCCTCACAGAGTTTTGGGTTTGGCAAACGGTGTGTTTTTCCAAGTCAAATTGGCAATTTAAAACTGCAGATAGGCTGCAGTCATAGGCGGCAGTGGCAGGCCTGAGATATGTTTCAAGAGGCTACTTAACTGGGTGGCACAATATGTGCAGCAGGCCCACTAGTAGCATTTAAATTACTGGCCCTGGGTAAATGGCATATCACTTTACTAGGGGCTTGTATGTACATTACAAATGCCAATCAGATGTTAGACAATTTTACCATGTCTGCTGCTGTGCTGGGACATGAGATGTGAGACGTGTTGTCGTCATGAGTAATCGCTGTTGCTGGACGAAGGTGCGGCTTGTAGTTCCAAGCTCCCAGGTCCCCGTGCCTCGCCCCTGACCTTTGCTTTGTGACAGCCCATTATTTTGTTGCATCAGTGTGGAAGTGGCCAGTGCTGGGAGGGTGTGGCTTGCACTCGGTGAGGTGGCCAGTACCATCCCACATCTGCTCAGGATCATAATCAAGTGCCAATCAAGTACTACTCAGCGACCATACTGCATCATCAGTCTGTTCCTCAAAATGCCCAGCAGACGGCAACCAGCAAATGGATAGATCCCTCCTCCAGAGCATGTAACACCAGCCCTAAGCAAGCAAGCAGGTATTCTGACCCCACATTGTGTCCACTTTTTAAATCACTGGCATGAGATATTCATCTTTTATTTTTTAGTTTCTTCTTTTATCTACCTTCTCTGGAAAATACACCTAAACCTCTCAGAACCTCTCAGGATAGCATATTCGTGCCCCTCCCCCTACCCAACTGGTGGTAAGCAGCATCTAGGGGAGGTGAGGGGGAGTGAGGCAGTTCTAGTTGGAGGATTCCTCTGTGTTCAGGCAGGAAAACTATGAGATTGGGTAAGGTGAGGAAGCAGCCCCCAACTGCCCTAAGGCGCTGGAAGAGCAAGTTGGGCTGTGTGGGGATCCAATTGGCGAAAGGGGAGCTCACACTCCCAGCCCTGGAGTCCAGCCAACAATGTGCCTATTGCACACAACCAAAGAGTAATTTCTTCTCTTGAGTAAGTCTATGTCTCAATGGGCAATTGAACACAAAATTGAACAATTACAGCTGTCAGAGAAAGTACAGATTCTTGAACTCAATTGTGAAAAGTATATTCTTCTTTAATAACTTTAGCAGCCAGCCGACACGTGTTTTCCTCACATAATAGTGTGACTCCTCAGGGCTGCATAAACTTCGCTTAAAGGAAAAAAAGGCGCTTAGCCGGTGATACTTCCAATCCTGCTGGGCTCGGGACCAAATGATATGAGTTAATGGACCAAATGATATGAGTTAATGTCAGCAAGGAATGCGCCGGGTTCCAAGACTCCATGTATCTTGAAACTAATAATGGAGGATCCGCTGTAAGGATAAAGGTCCGCATCCGGAACACAGTGACAATGTTCGACTTTGAGAAGCAGTCCGCGACATACCGGATCATCATATTTTCGGACAGACACTGTAGGAAACGCACCCGCTTCTTTCGTCCCATTTTTCATCGCGGCTGCCACGTTTATCCTTACAGCGGATTCTCCATTATTAGTTTCAAGATACATTATCTTCATGAGGCAACTTCTCAGAAACTTGACAACACTACATTGGATGCAATTCGAGATCTACTCACACTCGAGTTTCATCGGAACCCGGCGCATTCCTTGCTGACATTAACTCATATCATTTGGCCCAGAGCCCAGCCGGGTTGGAAGTATCACCGGCTAAGCGTCTTTTTTTCCTTTAAGCGAAGTTTATACAGCCCTGAGGAGTCACACTATTATGTGACGAAACACGTGTCGGCTGGCTGCTAAAGTTATTAAAGAAGAATATACTTTTCACAATTGAGTTCAAGAATCTGTACTTTCTCTGACAGCTGTAATTGTTCAATTTTGTGTTCAATTGTCCATTGAGACACACACTTACTCAAGAGAAGAAATTACTCTTTGGTTGTGTGCAATAGGCATCCTACTTTTATGTTCATACATGAAGGTTCCTTGAACCAACGTTTTGAGGGGTTATAGGGCTTATCCCCTCGCTTAAATGCACCAACGCCTACCAGTGACAATTTCAGTGATCCAGGCGTCGATAGTAGCTGAGCGCCCTTCACCCTCATTCTAAAAACCCTGTTTTTGATAGATCCAGCCAACAATGTGCCTCACCACCTATACTCCCTCTAGCCTCCACACTAGGTTCCATTTTCTGGTGCTGGAAGTGTCCTAAATTAACCACTGCTTCCGACCACTCTATGGCTGCCTCATCAGACACTAGAAGAATGGTCGGCCCCACAGGGCCCTGTGTCCCAACCCTTCTGGACTTGTTCAAATAGCCACCTAGGGTAGACAGTGCGGGTACCATTATAAGAAGCAGGTGTGAGCCCTCTAACCACTGTAGCCCTGCAAAGACGAGGAAAGGGCCAGCAACTTAAATTTCAGGCTATAATACATCCAACCTCGGCAATAGGGCCTATTCCAGATAGCAATGGAGCCACCAGCTTGGTAGTGCCCAAGAAGCTAGGTGCGTCATTGGCCTCAACAGCTCCAAACCAGCAGTTTGGTCACCAATAACCCTTTGGGAGGCTGCACTCCCCCACAAAGTGGTACACAAGGGGGTGGTGATGGTCTCTTGCTGAATTTGCCACTGGATTCAAGCAAGCCGGGCTGAAGACGGCTGAAATGCCAGAAACCGGTCCTCGGAAGCTTGTTTCCCGTCCAGGGAAGGCATGGCTTGGCATTTCGGGCTGGACTGTTCCCATGAGGCACAGGGTCAGACTGATTTGCATATGGCCATGTCTGAACTGGGGTGGCAGAGTGGGCTAAAGAACGGTGATAGATTAAACCCCGATCTGTTGACTGGGTGTGTGTGTTTGATTGGTTCAGATGCTCCGTCCACCACCACCCCGCTTTTGTACCACTGTGTTCTCCATAAGTTGGCAGGGTATGCTCAGACGTGAGTCCCTTGCTCACTTTGCCACTGGATTCAAGCAAGCCAGGCTGAAGACGGCTGAAATGCCAGAAACCGGTCCTCGGAAGCTTGTTTCTGGTCCAGGGAAGGCATGGCTTGGCAGTTCGGGCTGGACTGTTCCCATGAGGCACAGGGTCAGACTGATTTGCATATGGCCATGTCTGAACTGGGGTGGCAGAGTGGGCTAAAGAACGGTGATGGATTAAACCCAGATCTGTTGACTGGGTGTGAGTGTTTGATTTGTTCAGATGCTCCGTCCATCACCACCCCCTTTTGTACCACTGCACTCCCCCACAGCCTCACATTATTTGCCGCATCAAGTGCCCCTCTCCCTGAATTCCACAAAGCAGTTAATTCCCATGATGAGCCATTGCATAAATTATCTACATCATCTCACAACCGTGAGCTGCAAGGTCTCCAAACTTGAGTCCATCAGCACCTGGCAGTCTGCCCCTGACCGGAGCCAATACTGGAGACATTCGCGGACTGCCCTTTCAGCCCACCTGTAGGCCAATGGACCTGGAACAATACCGCAAACATAATGCCTCTTTCACCTACAAAACTATTCCACTCAGCAGGCTCAGGAAGCCCAGATCCAAGACCTGGCAGCATGGAACTAAAGATCACCCCTTTCTGGAACTGTCATTCTATCTGAAGTAGCCCACCTGTAGCCCTGGCCTGCAAGGTAAAGTCACTCCAGAAACAACCATGGCTGTTCCTACAGCAATCAAGACTCCATTTTTGCAGACATTCCAATCTACAGTTTCTACTCAAAACTATCACTTTGACAAACTGGACCTTCCAGTCAACGTACTTAAATCGCGTGTTGTCTTCCCAGCAGCAATTGACAGCAAGTTTGACAACCCACCGCCAAATTCACCCAGTCTATTTGCTGCTACTCTCCTATCATAGACAGTTTGGTTTCGCTTCCGACTTTCCTTAATATTGTCCTCTCTGAAATCAAGGAGCTCACCAGTGGTTCTGGACAATGCCAACAAATTGCATGGGCAAGCCGCCTATATCCCTCCGCAGCCCATAACATCCAAATCACAGACGCACATATTGTGTCATCTTTTCCAGTCCAGAACTTGACGCCCTTCAAGGGTGACCAGCCCACCTGTCACCGCTAATGTTGCCAACACTTAGGATGGTGAAGGCCCTGACTGTCTTTTAATGAGTACTCACTCACAATAAATAAATTCAAGCCCTGAGCAGGCAGGGGCCTCATCCTCGAAGGAGTCTTCTTCAATTCTAAAAAAATGGCCTGGGTCGCAAAATTAAAATTAGCAGTGAACTAGGAGCAGCAACAATTGACCCCTCAAGAAATAAATGGAACTGACTGCCCTCAGCCCTGTCCCATAGATGTTCTGACTGAAATTACCTTTTAGTATATCTGCGCCCCAAGCTATTCCTGATAACCCTTTGCTCCTGGAACCTCAAAGGCCTCCTGCATAAATTACAGTCCCTCGATTTAATGGTCTTCTTAAATGGTTATACCATTATAGCCCTAGAGGAAATATGGGCAGAGCTGAGTTATCATATTATGGGCTTTATTGAGCACTGGAAGCTGGCCCTGACAGAGCACAAGTTCGGCATATCAAAGGGTGGTCTGTCCATATATACCTCAGTAAAACTGCGAAGGAACATCAACCCAAAAGCATTTCAAGAGAGCTGTCTGCAAGGAATCAAGTATGAATGAATGAATGAAGGCAATCTTATATTGCGCAACTTAGCCCAAAAGGCATCAAGGCGCCTAACAAATGATGTAAAATGTAATATGAGCCGAATACCAGATTACAGATAGGCCTCTGCGAAAAACCATGTTTTTAATGCTTTTTGGAAGAGCATAACAGATGGTTGTGCTATTAGTTCCGTGGGGAGGGTGTTCCACAACTTTGGGGCAAGAGAAGAAAAAGCCCTCCCTCCCCACCTGGCTCTATATACCCGGGGGACAGACAGATGATTCTTGTTGGAAGAGCGAAGGGTTAGGCTGGGAACGTAAGGGACCAGCAGTGATCTTATGCCTTCTGAGCTTGCTCCAAACAAGGTCCCATGGACAAGGCACAGGATCTTAAAAGAGATCCTAGCCTGAATCGGAAGCCAGTGCAAGCTCTTCCTAGCTAATGTGGCAGAGGAGAGACTTGGGGCATCCAGGACAAATCTAGCAGCCGCATTTTGGACAATCTGCAAGCGCTGAATCAGGCCCTTATTGATGCCTAAATAGAGCATATTGCAGTAGTCAAGTCTCGATGAGATCAGGGCCACCACGATCTGCTTTCGAGCTTCTGGGGAGTGATAGTGAGTTATCTTTCTCAAGATCCTGATAACACCACAGCAGGTGGAAACGGTTCTGTTTACCTGCTGGTCCATAGAAAGCGAGGTGTCAATCAGTACGTCCAGATTCCGGGCGAATTTCGAGGGCAACGGGCAAACTCCCAGGGATGGAGGCCACCAGTCGCTTGACCAAATATCCTGATCTCCTCCGAAGATCAAGACCTCGGTTTTCTCTCTATTTAACTTCAGTGAATTCAAGATCATCCACTGTGAGACTGCCTCCATGCAGTTCCTGAAGTTAAGGGCGGAGGTACTCACCGAGTGGGAGAGGGAAACTATGATTTGGTTGTCGTCAGCATAAGACAACACCTCCAACCCGAAAGATCTTACCAGCCTGGCAAGTGGGGCCACATAGATGTTAAAAAGTGTGGGGCTCAAGGCCGACCCCTGCGGGACCCCACACTGCACAGGTTTGGCGGGGGACAGGTACTCTCCCAACTTAACCTTCTGTTCCCTCTGATTAAGAAAGGAGGTCAAGAGGCTCAGCGCTGGGCCATCTCCCTAAGGCAGTTACCAGAATTGAGGGAGACAGGGTGTCGAAAGCTGCTGTCAGGTCGAGCAGGACCAGAAGAGTAGTCTGGCCCCTATCGACCTTCGAACGGATGTTATTTACGACCACCGTAAACGCAGACTCGGTGCTATGGAACCTTAGAAAACCATGTTGGGAAGGATCCAACATGCCAGAGGTATCTAGAAAAGCAGTCAGGTGTTGAGGTGTTGGTTAAGATGTACCTCAAGCATCTTTGCTGGGGCCGGCAACAGAAATATTGGACGAAAATTCTTTAGTATCTCAGGATCTAAAGTGGACTTTTTCAGCAGGGGCTTAATCACAACCATTTTCCAAGAGGATGGAAAAACACCTTCAGTGATTGCACTGTTCATCTCCTCCAAAAGGTGAGGCAACAAGACTTCCCTACGGTCCTTAAGGATCTTAAGGGGACAGGGGTCCAAAGGGGATCCGGATTTGATTTTGTCCAAAAGCAGGTCTAGCTGCTGAGAGGTGAGAAGAGGGAAATTAAGCAGGCTACTATGGGGTTCATTTACCTGGCATTCTATGGGGGGCAGGACCGGAAGGGATGGGGGACCCAGCTGGCCCTTCAGAGCTTCAAGAGTGGAGTGAATATCAGCTATTTTTGTGTGAAAGAATGTAGAGATCTTATCACACAGCTCTTGGGAGCCCACTATAGGATCTGGTGTTTGTAAGGTGCAGAGGGAGTCTACAATCTTGAACAGTTCCCTTGGGGAATTAAGAGAGGCCGTTAAGTTAGAAAAACTGACCTTCTTTTCCTCAATTACCTTCGTTTTATACTCTCTAAGGAGGAGTTTATGTTTTTCCTTCTCCTTAGGATCAAAAAGAGTTTGCCAGAGCCTCTCCTGTTTCCTACATCCCTGCCTTAGTAGCCTAAGTGTTTCTGAGAACCAGGGAGCCGGGGGTCTCTTTCTGGCAGAGTAGCACTGTAAGGCGGGGGCCAGAAAGACCACTGCTCTCGCAATAGAGTACGAGAGATCGGGGGCAGTGGCGCTGAAGGGGGTAGCCTAGAATTAATCATGAAAGCGGCCAGTGTGTCATTCTTAATCCTCATGTAGTTCCGTTTGAGTTCCTTTTTCCTGGGGTCAAAAGATGGAATAGAGGAAAGGTGAGATTTTAATTCGAGAGGGACAGCCATATGGTCTGACCATGCAAGGGGAATGGGGGGACCTGTCGTTAGTCTGGGGTCATTAGAGAAAACCCCATCCAGTGTGTTGGCAGCTAGGTGGGTAGGGCTGTCCACCAGTTGCAACAGCCCACATGAGGCCAGGGAATCCACCAGGAAAGAGGTGTCACTGGAACCTAAGTTTTCCAAGTGG
Source organism: Lissotriton helveticus (assembly GCF_964261635.1). NCBI lineage: Eukaryota > Metazoa > Chordata > Amphibia > Caudata > Salamandridae > Lissotriton > Lissotriton helveticus. The sequence continues at coordinate 1,906,941,822 of NC_136057.1, read as the reverse complement.
AAATTCAGATCTCCCAGAACAGTCAGGTGAGGTGTGCCAAAAAACGGCTCTAAAATTTTCAGCAGATTTTGGCAGAAAGCAGACCATGGGCCTGGAGGCCTGTAAAGCAAGAGACCAGAAAGGGAAACTGAGGGAGAGGGGTTAAGAGAGAAATAGATGGCCTGAAAGGGGTCAGACGGGGAGGAGAGTGGTTTAATACGGCAGATGGAGGAGACCTTGTGCAAGATACCCAGTCCTCCTCCCCTACGACCAACTCTATCGATCCTGGCTAACGCATAGCCCTCTGGAATGGCATTCACAAGGTCAGGGCCAGCAGAATCTGAGGCCCACGTTTCTGTAATGAAGACCCATGCGGGCTTCCTAGCGGAGACAAAGTCTCTAAAAGCAATATTATTCTTTACTAAGGATCTTGCGTTAATAAGAAAGCCAACCTCGGTGGTTACTGAGGGCAACTTTTGCCTCTCCGAAAGGGGCCGCTTATTACAGAAGTCAGGAATCTTGGTACAGGTGTTTGTGATGTAACAACTACAACAAGGAGTCCCAAGAAAAGCCTCCGGGGGGAGCTTATGATGGCAGAATAGTCTATGGGGCTTAAGTGCCAATAGATCCTGGAGGGAAAGAAAGGATGTTGCTTGACGGGCATGGAAGTTTAGAACAGCATCCCTGGTCCATGGCCCGTCCTCAGCGCGGACGGGCGCAGACGGGCTGGACTTAGGCAAGACTTCGGCGCGCGCCCCATGTGCGGGTCCGCTGTACGCAGAGAAAGCCATCCAGCCTAAATAGGGAAAGGAGCCTCGGTGTAGTGCCCCGCGTGACCCTGTTTCCGCCAATCAGGGCAGGGGGAGGAAATGTTTGCCGGCACCCTCCACAACAAACGGGAAATCCCGTGGTGGACCGGGGTGCTGGCAGGGCAAGAGTGAAAACAGTTAAAGCAGGTAAGAGGCACAAGTAAAATACGGTGCATACAAAAAAAAACAATATTTTTAAAAAAGCGATTTAAAAGGACCACATTGCAGTCATGTAGCCTGAAACATGATTTAGCAGCAAGTCATCGTATTCATGGCTCGATGCACATAAAACAAAAAAGTACAAACTAAGTCGGGGGTCTCAACAACAAACACTACCAGATACTCAAGTAAAAAGTAGGAGTACTATGGAATCCCTTGTCGCAATAGGAAAAAAAGAAGAAAAACAAGAGATGTGAAAGGAAGGACCCTTAGCAAGGGATTGGATTCCCATCAATTACCTTGGTGATCAGTATCATCATTTGGGTATCCTACCAACCAACCAATATACCTCTTGATCATAGAGGCTATCTCCTTGGAATAAATCTCAAGTGGGTCGAGAAAGGAGAACCAGAAAAGAGGGAACAATTCAAATGTTCTAAGAGAGCTGATCACAGATGGTTTCACAAGTAACCATGAGAATAATGCAGTGCAGAAAAAGTCGAGGATGGAGGTAACTGACGGGGTACCCACCGGGTGGACGGCGTCCCCCCACTTATTTTACCAGGGGGACGCCGTCCCCCCTGCCAAACAGCTGGACTTCACTCTTTGGCCTCTCTGGGACGAGGAGCTCGGCACCTTTCGTGGCGTCACTTCCTGTCGTGACGTCACTTCCGGTGACAACGTCCCCCCACTTCTTTTTTTACGACTAGAGCCATCTATACATCAGGGGCCATACCATGATGGGCGGTGTTGGCTCAGTGCCGAGTGGAGTCTCTGGGTTTATGCTCCTGCAGTGTGTAAAGTAAATTCTTTTAACACAATGGGGCATATTATCAAGGACCGGTGTTAAAATGATCGTTGTTTTATCGGCAGGAAACTGCGGATAAAACGGCGATAATGGGCTTGATAATACGCTCTTGTTAATTCTCATAGAATCCCATGTTAACACCAGAACCTGGGCTTCTATGGGAATTAACAAGAGCGTATTATCAAGCCCATTATCACCGTTTTATTGGCACTTTCCTGCCGATAAAACGGCGATAATTTTAACACCGGTCCTTGATAATATGCCCCAATATTTCTCCGAGTTAGACCTTGATTTTCAGACCCTACAGGTCGAAACAGTAAGATTTGCCTCTTTCAGTTGCTGAGCTGTGCTGTCTATAATAATACACTAACTAAATACATATTTGGTAAGATTAATTCCCTTTACACACGGGGTGCCGCTCGAGAGTGGATTCTACAGTCTGACTCTTTGCCCTGTTAGAGGAAGTCTGCATCGAGGTCCCTGCCGTTTTGGGACACCTTTGAGGAAGCAAAGACCTTCGTGGCCGCAGAGGAGGTGAGAGGCGCGGTGACCGGGACTGCGAGGACCAGCATTCTAGGAAACACCGACAGCTGGTTCCTCTTCCCGGCCGAGCCGCGCCCCCTCCCAGTGCCGCGCCCCCTGCCTGCTGCTCATTACCTCTCGCGGCCCCCGCTTCGCGGGAGCCGCTCGAGAGTGGATTCTACAGTCTGACTCTTTGCCCTGTTAGAGGAAGTCTGCATCAAGGTCCCTGCCCTTTTGGGACACCTTTGAGGAAGCAAAGGCCTTCGTGGCCGCAGAGGAGGTGAGAGGCGCGGTGACCGGGACTGCGAGGACCAGCATTCTAGGAAACACCGACAGCTGGTTCCTCTTCCCGGCCGAGCCGCGCCCGCTCCCAGTGCCGCGCCCCCTGCCTGCTGCTCATTACCTCTCGCGGCCCCCGCTTCGCGGGAGCCGCTCGAGAGTGGATTCTACAGTCTGACTCTTTGCCCTGTTAGAGGAAGTCTGCATCAAGGTCCCTGCCCTTTTGGGACACCTTTGAGGAAGCAAAGGCCTTCGTGGCCGCAGAGGAGGTGAGAGGCGCGGTGACCGGGACTGCGAGGGCCAGCATTCTAGGAAACACCGACAGCTGGTTCCTCTTCCCGGCCAAGCCGCGCCCCGTCCCAGTGCCGCGCCCCCTGCCTGCTGCTCATTACCTCTCGCGGCCCCCGCTTCGCGGGAGCCGCTCGAGAGTGGATTCTACAGTCTGACTCTTTGCCCTGTTAGAGGAAGTCTGCATCAAGGTCCCTGCCCTTTTGGGACACCTTTGAGGAAGCAAAGACCTCCGTGGCCGCAGAGGAGGTGAGAGGCGCGGTGACCGGGACTGCAAGGACCAGCATTCTAGGAAACACCGACAGCTGGTTCCTCTTCCCGGCCGAGCCGCGCCCGCTCCCAGTGCCGCGCCCCCTGCCTGCTGCTCATTACCTCTCGCGGCCCCCGCTTCGCGGGAGCCGCTCGAGAGTGGATTCTACAGTCTGACTCTTTGCCCTGTTAGAGGAAGTCTGCATCAAGGTCCCTGCCCTTTTGGGACACCATTGAGGAAGCAAAGACCTTCGTGGCCGCAGAGGAGGTGAGAGGCGCGGTGACCGGGACTGCGAGGACCAGCATTCTAGGAAACACCGACAGCTGGTTCCTCTTCCCGGCCGAGCCGCGCCCCCTCCCAGTGCCGCGCCCCCTGCCTGCTGCTCATTACCTCTCGTGACCCCCGCTTCGCGGGAGCCGCTCGAGAGTGTATTCTACAGTCTGACTCTTTGCCCTGTTAGAGGAAGTCTGCATCAAGGTCCCTGCCATTTTGGGACACCTTTGAGGAAGCAAAGACCTTCGTGGCCGCAGAGGAGGTGAGAGGGGCGGTGACTGGGACTGCGAGGACCAGCATTCTAGGAAACACCGACAGCTGGTTCCTCTTCCCGGCCGAGCCGCGCCCCCTCCCAGTGCCACGCCCCCTTATTCGTCATAAGCAGACCTGCCAACGCGCATCGCGGGACGCGCGCGGGTCGCAGCCCGGGGCGAAGACCGGGCAAAGAGCGGGCCGTTTGAGGCCGTTCGAGAACGCGAGAGACCGGACCGGGCTACTGTACTAAGCCCTGCTTATACGGACTATTACTGTACGTACTCACCCTATTTACTGCCACCGAAATTATTTATGTTACTGATTCCCCACAAAGACCCCGTGAACCTAATTAATAATGAAAACGAGGGGTAATAAACTAAAAAAAGTGGGGGTAGGTGAGCAGCTGCTAGGGCCCATGGACGACTTTATCACTAAGGCAAACTCGTTCATAGACCAAAGCATCAGTTTGATCGAGGATAGAGTATCAATCGACCTTGCTAATGCAAGGCGATCATCCATGGGGCTACTGGCCGCTGCAAGAACTCCCGAGTCAGGTGGCAATCTAGCGCAATCGCCACAAGGTAACAATAGACTTAGCCTTCCAAACGTCGTAGATCTCTCAGCCTCCCAACTCTCCTTATCGACCTCAGACTCAGATTTAGAAAAAACACCCGAAATGTTACCCGATTACACCCCAGAGGAAGTAAGACAAGCAAGAGGGAGGAGGGAAGGGGCAATCAAGAAAAGAAAGGAAAAGGGCGAAAATACATTAGTCAAGGATATTGTTGAGCAAACTGAAAATCCAAACACGGTAGGGCCAACCTTGCAAACAGCTGATGATACCGACTGCCATGTGTTGGTACACCATTCCCCACACTATACACCGGATATTACCACTTCAGGTTCCCCTGCTCTTCCATCCCCTAGTAAAGAACTAGAATTAGTCGATACCTCAGAGTTGGTAAACAAAATAGCTGGCCTACTTAATTCGCTTTTTCTTCCTTTAGAAAGGAGATTATTAAACATTGAGAACCAATTATTTAAGCTCATAAATCCTCCAAAATTAAAGCCGACTCAAGAGCCTCAAAATACGGGGACAAACAAGCTGACTGCACCCATTCCACAAAAGAGAACCACTACTTTATTGCTCCCACCTCTTAAACAACAAACAATAGCAAAGGTAACCTCAGTGGAGAAACCCCCTCCTAAAGCTACAACACCTATACCTCAGGCCATCACGGCCCCAAAAACATCGGCCCCAAAAACACCAGCCCCAAAAACACCAGCCCTGAAAACATCAAATCCAGCAGTAAATAAAGGAGGAACCAGTGGAACACACGAGGGTAAACTCCCCATCAACATGCCACCTGAGGCATGTCCATTCGTGGTTGTGATGACTGGTGTACCAGAACTGGCGTGGCAGGCCGTAGAACCTAATTGGTCCCTAAAAAATAAGGCCCAACATTGGCTAACTACAAACCGCCCAATCCCTCCTAACTGGCCAAGTAGAATATTAACGGTATGTAGGACCCCATGGGTAGGTCATGGCATGAAATTAATACAGGGAGACTGCATTGTCATTACCTTTGAGGACCCCAGAGTAGTTGACTATATTTGCTCTCGGGAACATTATAGCACAAGTGGTGGGATAGATACAAAGCGTCTTTCCTTTTTCTATCCCTCGAGACATCATAATAGCTACCTCCAGGATTTTGATAGCTCTTGGCGTAAAGCAGTCCCCCAGCCATGGGAACTTGACATCCCCAGACCTAAACCGGCCCGCGCTATAACGATTACGATAGTTCTTGGTGGATACAGGACCCCCACTACCAAAACTATGAGGGTCCTTGGCAGATTATGGGACCACGGAACAGAGGTAGAGATCGGGAGCAGTGGGGTGGGTTTTCACAGAGACCATACAGACCCCCCCATAGGGAAACACCACACTGGGACAGCTGGCCGGGTATACCGACTATGAATCGGTTCAGTGGCCTAGAAATGGTTGACTGACCATTAGCAGAAGATGTAAACATCAACCAAACCATTCTACCCCCAGATCCCATAGGGGCGACTATTTCAGGGTCAGAGAACAAAATACAATTCCTGTCTGTCATCTTTTGGAATATTGCAGGCCTCCGCCCCAAAATCGAGGATGGCTCTGCTGCTCATTTCCTAGAGGAAGGGAAAATAATCTGCCTACCAGAAACATGGGCCATGAAGGAGCTACATCTCTTGGGCTGTAAGACGTATTTCTCTCCAGCCGTAGCAAGTAATGTGGGAAGGCCTAAGGGGGGCCTGGTCACTTATATAGCAAACACTATAAAAAACCTGAAGGTATTAGAAACAGAATTTGCCCCAAATTTCCAATTACTTTGTCTCTCGGCAGGGAAAAAAGTAACAATCATCCTAATAAATTTTTATAATAATTTGGAGGACGACTACTTTTGTACTACTCTCTTAACAATCCAGGAAAAAATCGCCCTGCTCCGACAATTGTATGAAAAAAAGGGACAGTTCACTTACTATGGGGAGGGGACTTTAATCTACACCCTTGCCTGCGCGTGGGTAAAGGGAGTTGTGGGATAGTGGATGAGTATGACACTCCCCTCATGCACTTCCCCCACGTAAGGACGGGGATAGCTATGAATAACCTCCTTTTAGATCTAGAATTGTCAATAGCAAATAAAACTGGCTCAACTGGGAACCTCCTAGATCCAACGTATCTAGGGCGGGGGCATCAGACCACCGTCGATTATATTCTCTTGACCGATGGACTAATACATCTAACCAGGGATTTCACACTAATGAAAAATACCTTAAGTGATCATTCCGCCCTTAGGTTGGATGTTTATTTGAATGATTTAGAAACCCAAACAGCAACCATAGCAAAAACCCTATCCCAAAATAAGATTGAACTGGGCAAGAGAAACGGGTATACCCTGAAAAGGCAAAAGATCGATCCCATTCAACTTACTGACAAATTAATAAAGATAACATACCCCAATATAATAAAATGTTTAGATCTCTCAGTAGATGATGGGGTTGTTCTTGAAAATTTCAAGATATTATTAGAAAAAACGACAGGATTGCTGACTAGAAATTCTAAACCAACTAAGTCAACACTACCAGGTTGGTTTAACCACGACTGCACCCTGGCCCTAACCAAGCTAAAAACGGCCCTTAAACAACCACATAGAGTCCAACAGCAAATACAGCACCTTAGGCTCCAATAGAATAAGGCAAGGAAGCTGAGAAAGCAGGAGCTAAAACAAGCACTATGGGCTGAACTCCACAAAAGTGCAACTATGAAAAATAGCGAGCTCTTCTGGCGGATAGTCAAGACCCCCTTTCTATCTGATCCCGACAGCCCCAAGATCGAAGTGGCTATAGAAGAGGAAATCTGGGTAGACCACTTTTCAAATATATTTAAACTAACATCCCCGACTGAAGGGCCAGTCCACTCTTTACCCCCAGTCGAGTTTCCAATTTCTTTGCAATTCGACATACTTGATGTAATACAGGCATTAAAATCAAGTAAAGGTGGTAAAGCACCTGGTCCTGATGGGGTGCCAGTAGACCTTTTTAAACACCTCCCGGACCTCTGGGCCCCTATACTCACAAGAGTATGTACTGCAGCAGCGAAACTGGGACTGATGGAGTCTTGGTCCAAATCCATCATGGTGCCAATTTTTAAAAAGGGGGACCGCCAGGACGTTACATGTTATCGCCCCATTTCATTGTTGGACTCTCTGGGCAAAGTAGTTGGCAGAGCGGTACTTGAGCAGCTTCAGCAATGGGCAGATGACAGGAATATTATATCTGACCTACAATTTGGATTTAGGGAAGGCTTCGGAACTGTAGAACAGGCACTCAATCTAAGCATGATTGTGTCCAAATACATTCACGCAAAGCAGGGGACAATGTATATGGTATACGTGGACCTGTCTGCTGCGTTCGATTGCGTTTCTCATGCGAAGCTATGGTCTCTCTTGAGAACCATGGGGGTGGATCCCCCCCTCTTGGACTTCTTGAGAGAATTATATTCTGAGGCTTCTGCAAGAGTGCGCTATGGTATAAAAGGGGAGCTCACCGCGCCTTTTAGAGTGGAGCGGGGAGTCAGGCAGGGGTGTGTTCTGGCCCCCTTTCTCTTCTCGTTGTACACCAATGGATTGGAGGGGGAGATGCTGAGAGGGGGCAGGACCTCCCCAGAACAGACCAACGCTTGATCCCCGCTCTACTCTATGCGGATGACGCGGTCATCCTGGCCCGCACACCAACTGAACTCCAGAAGTCTCTGACTAAGTACGCTGACTTCATGAGCGCTCTAGACTTACATGCAAACGTTAAAAAAACATTTGTCATGGTGGCTGGTGGAGGACGAAAATGAACAAAGAATATTTACTTAAATGACAAAAAACTTGGGAGGACTCCCCAGTATCCCTACCTGGGTATAATGATCGACGAAAGATTAAACTGGAAGGCAGCCATAGAAGCTCGGAGGCATCTTTTCAAGAGAGCAATTGTAGCACTGATGAACTTCTCCCAACGACTGGGAAGGAGACCACCAGTTGAATTGTTGAGAATTTATGCTGCGAAATGCCAAGCAATTGCGCTATATGGGGCCGGGGTATGGGGGCATACAGATGTTGGCTCCCTTCAGATAGCAGAGAACTCTTTTATGAGATTTCTCCTATGTGCGCCAAAATGCTCCTCTATCTATGCTTGCCATATGGAACTAGGAATTCCCTATATAGCAGACCTGATAAAGGTTCAACCATTGTTACTTTGGAGGCGCATTTGGGTCTCGGACAAAAACGTGCTGACCAAACATATCTTAAAGGATTCCATGGCACTGGACCGTGCGCACAAAATAGCATGGCTTACCTATGTCAGGCGCTTTTTCTTAGACTTGGGCCTAGAAAGGTATTACCTTACACCCGATAAGCTAACTGAAATAACAAAGAAAGAGTTGAAGCAAATAGCCCTGAGCCATCTAGAGACTCTTAGGATTACTTTGTTATCAACTAAACAATCCACATTACATGCAAATATGGTACAGCTTACCCCGCAAATCCAGCTTTATCTCACATTAGAGATCAGTACCTATGATAAGATGCTTCTGACAAGGCTTAGACTCAATCTTTTCCACAGACTTGTAGCCTTTCCAGTAAAGAACACATGGGAACCAACTTTGGTTCACTGCCCATGTGATGACATGTCGCCACAGTCCTGTATACACACAATATTGTTCTGTAAATATTTTCATACCCACAGAAAAATCTGGCTATTTCCCCTGTTAAAGCGCTGGGGCTTTAGACAATGCCATCCCGCCATGTTATGCTTACAAATGCTAGATTCAGAATGTACTTGTTACCATGTATTACATTTTTTAAAATGTATTGTTAGGCATAGGAACAACCTTTAAAAGATGGAATAATCCCAATGTTATCTATCCTTTTAATGTCTTAGAATCTTGTTAAAATATTTTTTATGACAGAACTTGATATTTTTCAAATATGTAACTGTGTAACTTAAGTTGTTGCTTTTATGGTTTTGTAAACGTCTAAAACCGAATAAAGAAAGAATTATATGTTACACACTGAAGGAGAATAAAAATGGTCTCTCTGTTCTGGGCTGAGCAAGTGCAGCCCACCATAATATGACCCCAGGTCCTGTTATGGAAAAAGGCTCATGCTCAAATGACTTTTGCACACTTTTTAGCTGTAGCTTTGGTTCCCTTTCATATCATGGAAAGGCATATTTATTTTATTTCATGTGTGCAACATAGTTAGATTGCACCCATGCACAATATTTATTATTCTAACGATACAAATGTTTCCACATCTGTGAGTGTTTTTACAATATGTTAACACACGTTTCACACATACCCATTCTTAATGCCATACATGAAAAAGAAAACACATCGCCAAAAACGTTGTTTGAGCTGGTTGCAATTACTTGCTTCACACGGTAGCTGAGAGGGCTTTATGCACACTTGATGTTAAACTCGCCATCGTGCATTACATTGATAGGACCAAATCATTTCGCAACTCTCAGCAACTCTTTGTTCCTCTCCAAGGACATCCTATAACAAAGGTAGTTATTGCCAGGTGGCTTGTCAAGTGGATTCAGACATCCTATCTCTAAGCTAAAAGGAACTTGCGTGCCCCCCCAAGGTCATATTCCATCTGGAAAAGGGAGCCACTGTGGTTTTCCTAGGGAACATCTCTTTAGGGAACACCTATGAGGCATCTACCTGGTCAACTCCAGATACCTTCACCAAGGACTATTGTGTGGATGTCTGGTCCGCCAACAAGCTCGGATTGGCCACAGCATTTTAAGGACTTTGTTTCAAGCATCTGCTGTATCCATTGAATGACCACCACTTATAGGAGTACTGCTTTACAGTCTATGTAGAGCATGTGTCTCTACAACCACACATGCTACCACACAAATATGTGAATTACCTTGGAAGTACCTGTTCATTCCATGTAGTTCTGTAGATTCACATGCAACCCCCTGCTTTTCCGGAAACAAGTGGTTTCAGATATTTTCTATCACTTTAAACTCACCATTTCTTGTACACAAAGCCACACATGGTCACCATACTCTACTCTACTTACTTCTCCATCTGTACACTCCCCCGCTGTGCAAAAAGATGTCTAACAATGGAGGGGGTGCCCATTTGCATTGCTGACCAGGGAGGAGTCGCACCGTGACTCATTGCCTGGAGGACTTCTTTAAGCAGGGGAGGGTTGCAGATATCCACACCCAGCACTGGATGGCAGCAATGTAGAGCATGTGAATCTGCAGCACTACACACTACAAACAGATGCTTACAGGGTAAGTAAAATATTCCTTTGGGCTGGAGGAGATGCTTGATGAGTCCAACTTATGAATTCAGCATTGGTTGTGATTTAGGAATGCATTTAATAGACAAGGATGTCTTTGAACAGTGTGTACTGCAGGTGTGGGTAAGTGGTTTCCTAGGACAATGTGTTCTATTCAGAAGTTCTAGAATTATTTTGTCTGACAAAGGTAGGTGTCCTTCAAGGAAAGTCCAGAACAGTATACATGCAGGAGCATGTGGACATGTTAGGCTGGAAACTGAGAACTGTCCTCACTGTGAGAGCTGGAGTCAGGCTGAAGTATGTTGCCTTACAGGTAGGGGTACAAGCTTAGCCATGAAGTAAGGTTTTATACCTGAGAGTAGAAGTATTTTTGTAACAATATTTTTTACAGACAATAGTGTAGTGGTGTATTGTGCTAAAGCAGCACCTCATCTTTGAAGCTACTTCATCATGTCAGCAATGTGCTGATACATGCAGACAGGTCTTTGGTCCTCGACCAAACTTATCTGGTGCTATATAACATCACTAAATTTTAAAATTAAGATATCACTCCATCAAATTATGAAGATCACATTTAGAGTACTGTGTTGAAAAAATCCATTTTTTTCGCGGGCAAAATCTCTGCTATTTAACTAGCAGCCGGCAAAACAGTACATCATTTCTGACCACAGGCTAAATAGTAGAGATGTTCAATTTGACCAGCAGCCAGATAGATAATGTGAAGCAGGTCTTTATTTAACCAGATATGAAGAAAAAATTAACTGCAGGCAATGGTAAGGTGGTGGTTATCTTGTAATGGGGATGCAACACGTATGGGCCTTTTGAAAGTAAGTGCATAAACAAATGAACAATAGTGCATAGACTAAGCTAAGCTGTTTATGGATGAAAAACAGTAACATTCACTTTGAATTAAAATACTTATTTTATTTTAATATTCAAATAAGAAAAGCAGGAGTCAAGCCTCTGTTTTAGGAGCTTCAATATCTAGCACATAGATATTTGGTTTTGCAGTCTAAGAGTATTGCCTTTCTGCAAACAATAATGAATAAGTGTAGTTTTGAAGCATCTTACATAGATGTTTCATTTTTTAATGTTTTAATGTTTGTGATCCTCCTGTGATGATTTTTCAAGTCTGGGATCTTTTTAAGCTTCTTACGGAAGGCCTGGTGCTAGCTTTAGACTTCTTTTTAAAAGGGACTGTGCTTGCTTAGTATATCAAACTTGGTAACACAGCAGAACTCGACAAGTAGCACAAAAAAGGGAGTGCAGAGAGATAGGTTGTGTCTGGGCCAAACAGGGAGTGATACTTACATAAGACAATAAGCATTGGGGGGAACCGTCCTTTGGGGCAATTGTAGGTGGTAAATTAAGTAAGACACAGTAATGGGACTTATGAGGAATGGAGAAATGAAATCAGGAAACGGGTAAGTATTGCATCTGGATAGTTCTCTCAGCTTCCTGCTGAATATACACCATTTTTCTTAGTGTTTACACAGCAGAATGGGTTTTAGGTATAGATGCTTATTGCTCCCATGTTATGAGTGGCCATTCGACCACACTGACATTTTAGTCACCTGCACAATGTATCTTGAGAGAGGTCATTTTGATTTTTAACATGCTAAGCAGTGTTTAAGTGGGCAATATTATGCCACTATTGTGCTCTCATTTTGAATTTGACAGTGCTATCTCATGTAGAAGCCAGGAGCATGGCCAATTGCCGAAAATGGTGGCCCCATATTGAAGAAGCTTAGGTCCAGCCTGGCCTGCATGACTGTGCGGCCTCCCAATCATCCTGATGGGGACTATGCAATCACATCAAGGGGTTTAGATTCCTCCCCTCTGTCATTCAACCCCAAGAAAATTCCACATAAGGCCTGCCTGCCTCCTGGAGGGCCAGGAGCAGGTGAGCAGACTCTCCAGGAATGGACGCCTGGAGAAGGACAATCTGGCTCCGGCAGCTCTCTCAACGCTACACAGTGGAATGCGGGCTCACCCAGTAGCCCAGTATAGATGATGTTGAGGCCCAATTACGGCAGACCAAGGTCCCCTTAAGTGAACAGGTGGAGTGGAGGGGGCCGGGTCATTGTGGCTCCTCCTCTCCCACATGGATACAACCTCTGTGTCAATTATTTTTCAGTGCCTGAAAAAGATGAAGTGCTTGACCTATCTGCACCACTGCCCAGGATCTGTGGCCTGCTGGAGACCAATGTGGTGCCCACATTTCTCTAATCCTCTCCCCCACATTTATGAGGGATACTACGAGGCTCTGGTTCGGGCCTGTCAGGGATGTAGGTGGAGACCGGCTTGCCTACTGTTTTTAGCTTTGCGCCCTAACAGTCCATAAGGGGGGCCCATATGCTGAGACAGGGGTTATATTGGGAGTGCCCTGAAGGGTTTGGCAGACTCCATCTGCATGGGAGGGACTGCTTGAGCCGAACCCCACTTGCTTTGGGTTGACAGATGGGCCTCCTGGAGGTAAATTCCTGCTCTGAAGGGGGTGGACTCTAGGGAGGTTGCGTAGTAGTGCAAGTGACTTTCCCTGGACTGAAGAACTTTTTCAGGTGTCAGCTAGGAGTTCGATAGAGCTGCCAGCTCCCACTCCTACGTCGGTATCTAGTGTGTCCCCTGAAAGGAATCTAGTCATCATTCTTGGTTAACATCTTCTACCGTTTCACTTCTTGAGGAGATTAGTACAAGACACCAACATGGTTAAATCCAAACACATGTACCCCGACATCCCTATCTGGAATTCCCTGGGAGATATCATTGCATTGGAGGGCTTTCACAGGGACTCCGTTTCACCCTCTCAATCTGAAGACTCCATACGCGATAAACAGGACCTCATCCTAGCTGAATTACAGGACTTCCGAGCAGCCCTGGGACAAAAAACTTGACACTGTAGCTCTTTACTTAGGGGTACTGATGGAAGACCAATGGAAGCTCTGTGAAAAGGTTCAGCAACATACTCTTACCCTACAAGAGCTCCTGGCTTCAGTGCAGATCGCGGCGTCATGGCAGAGTTGCTGATGGCATCGGAGATTGCTTTTCTTGCTTCTTTCAAGTTTCTTCCAGCTCCCAACAGTAGGATCAACCTTCAGAGGCCCAAAACTGGAACAGGCACCTCCTGTCAGAACTGTCAGAAATAGAGTTCAGGGGAGCTGGGTTGAAGTATTTGTGTCCCTGAGACTACAGAACAGGAGGCCGGTACACACAGGCCCTTGGAGATTCTTCTTCAAGCAGTTTAACAGCAAAGTTCCAGTCTTTATCCTTTCCTTGGCAGATGCAGCAACTGCAGGCCAACCAAACACACCACGCAGCAAAGGGGCAGTAGTCCAGCTCTTCTCCTTGGCAAAGGTTCCTCTTGAGACCAGAAGTGATATGTAGTTATATGGTTTGAGGTTAACTACTTATACCCCATTTCTTCTTTGTTCTTCTGTGTGCAAGGGGCTCTGAGCCCAGTCCAAACCAGTTCTGTCCTCACTGGTGCAGTATGACCACAGGGGGTGGAGGAAGCATTGTGCAAAGGAGACAGACCCTATTGAGATGCAATGAAAACTCCTCCCACTACTCAAAAATCAGTCAAGGTCTATTCAGATCATCTCTGAGTCTTACAGGAAGGGTCAGGCACACCTTAACCCCACAGTGGCAGTCTACAGTGAATTCACATCCCTAGCCCCTGTCACTCCAAAACCATACAGACAATCCACAAACATGCAGAGGCCCACAGAATGGTTAAATAAGAAAAGGCCTACTTTCTAAAACTGGCATTTTCCAACACTCAATTAAAAAAACCACTTAAAGATGTGTTATTAAATTCTGAGTGCGGAGAGCCTAAACTTTATTCCTCTATCTTGTCCCAAAGGGAAGTTATTCTTGTAAGATTTTACAAAGTATCTCCTATGCTTTCCAATGGGCCAGATAGTCTTTCAGTAGTGAAAAACTAAATTGTCAGTTTTTCACTATCAGGGCATGTCACACACACCAGTACATGTCCTACCTTTCAAATACACTGCACGCTGTCCAATGGGGGTACCATGGGCCTACCTGAGGGGTATCTTACATGTAAGAAAGAAAAGGTTAGCGCCTGGCAAGTGGATGCACTTGCCCGGTCAGCATGGTACTTCAAAATTGCACGCAGACACTGCAGTGGCAGGACTGAGTTACCTTTGCAGGGCTACTTAGGTGGGTGGCACAATCAGTGGTGCAGGCCCACTAATAGCATTTGATTAACAGGCCCTGAGGCACTCAGTGCACTTTACTAGGGACTTACCAGTAAATAAAATATGCCAATCAGAGAGAACTAATTGTAATAACAATGTACACAGTGAGCACTTGCACTTTGACACTGAACAGCAGTGGAAAAGTACCCAAAGCATCTAAGTCAGCAAAAACGAAATCCAGCACAGCATCAAAAATACAGGAGGTAGAGGCAAAAAGTCAGGAGAAACATGCCAAAGATGCCAAGGTCAACAATATGATTCTCTGCAAAGTATGTAGTAGAATAGGCCCACAGGGTGCTGACCGGGCATTCACCCTCCTGGGGTGCCCTTTCGACCAATTTTGCCCAGACTGTTAACTTTTCATCACCAAGATCATATACTGCAGAAGGCTACGTTGATGGACCCTTTAACTGCAGGCTCCCTGAGAAATATGCTCTTCCCTGATTATGTATTGACAATCCAGCACCATTTTTTCAAAGGCCCTGAGGAGGTGGGGGCCTAGCAGAGCAGCAGCGGGGCCCTTTGGGCTCTCAGAAAGACCAGGGATCCCCTGCTTCCTCCCAGTGTGGGGCTCACTCAGGACTCAGGTAGCAAAGAGCAGCTATGATTCCTACTATAGACCAGGCCTCCAAGGGTCAGAAGGCCGTCCTGCAATCGGCAGCAACCCTCAGTCTACGTTCTAACTTTATCCCTAAACAGAGCACCCCGAGATCTCTCCTCTGACTCAGATATGAGGCCCCACCCGGGGAAGGCTGGGGGTGACACCACAGACAGACACTGAATTAATCTAGCAATTGATGGCATTGATCCCCCCAGCCAGATCTATATTCAAATGTAGTCGGCACAGGCCCTTTCTCCTCTCAACTGAGTCAAAGCTGATGGAGGCCTTCACAATGTCCATTACCTACTGCTGAGCCAGCAACCTAAAATGGTTGATGGGTTACAACACCGATAGCAAAAGCTTCTCCCTCACCACCTTTCCACATTTGTCATGCTAAGGAGGTCTTGATATATCATCCATTTTCTCTTCAGCGCAGGGAAATGGTCCCCCCTGTATCAGTCTCTACACCCTATATATAATGCATGGAGACTCTTTTGATTTATAACAAGGAATGTCAGGGGTTTGGAGACTGCTACTAAGTGTTCTAAAATCCATTCTTAAATTATACGTAGAGGTGCCCATTGGCCTTCTTGCATGAGGCCCACTTGGATAAGTTTGAAGGTGGTTGACTGTGCCATTGCTGGTGAGGTCTACTTTTCTATACTACCCACTCCTACAGCAATTAGATTGCACCTGGGTCCCAACACTACTTGAGGCAATGGAGGTGCCTATTTGATAATCAGGACGGGTCCTGACACTCCTGTCTTTATACCGCCCTATCTCACTACTATCTGCTGATTACAAAATCCTCAGTAAAATTCTTGCAGACCGTATCCCATCTCTATTACGAGAGCAGATCCACATGCATCAGAATGGTTTTATCCAAAGGCGCAATACCTCGCTAAATATCAGACGCCTCGCCTCGATGGGTGTTAAAGAAATTACATCTTGAGACTGGCCCAGCATGGCCTGCTTTTCCCTGGACTTAAAGGAGGCTTTTGACTCCATGTTCTGGGTTTTTTCCGATTTGGCTTTGGCCCTCAACTGATTGGTTAAATTCAATTACTCTATACCAACCCCAGTGTCAGAATCCAGACAGGTAGTTATGCATCAGAGTCTTCCCTAGTTGCCAGGGGAGCCAGACAGGGATCTCCTCCTTCCACCCTGCTCTTCGCACTATCCATGGAGCCACAGCCAGTTCTTCTTCATACCAGTGGATTAGAGTGGAACATTTCAAAGGGACTTAAAACATGTTGTCTTGCTATATTCGGATGATATGATTCTTTATCTTTGAGATGTTTATGGAGATCTAGGCCCTGTTACCTCTACCCTGAATAGCTGGCTATTGAGTAAATTATAACAAATTCACTCTTGGCAGTCTCTTTGCTGTTGGAACATTGATGTCCTTTATAGCCTCTTTGATTCCCATGCCTTCCCTGGTAGTGCCTTCTTGACTTAAGGAGCACTTAGCGTGTCTCTGCAGTGACACTGGGGAAGAAGGGGACCTGAACCAACTCCACATTTGCTGCTACATGCTCTGCATTCGGTGGGACGTGGCAGGAGCCTGCTGATGTGGCTTAAATCGGGCCTTTGCAAGGGATGCACTGAAAGTATTGTCCAAATTACAAATTACCTGGGACGACTTCCTGTGACAAGCACTACACAAAACAGGGGGGCTTAACACCTTGAAATATCTGAGCAAAATTTCTCATGAGTCCCGCTTAAAATACATCCGATTTTGCATTTTACACAGGGCATACCTGACTTATCAATGCTTATACATGATCTACCCTCTTGTCCTAGACAAATGTCCCCACTGTAAAGCTGGTTCAGCAGACTTGACACATATGTTCTGGACATGCAGAGTACTAGGGAATTACTAGGATACTGTACTGTCAACAAAGCCTGGGTAACGGGGAGAGATATACCCCAAGTCTAAAAAAGAGACAACGCAGTTCACCAACCATGGCCTACTTCTAGCGAAATGAGCAGTGGCAATAAGCTGGTAGTCATCACAGCCTCCATCTTTGCTGCACTGGCGGACGGAGGCAACCAGGTGGGCACAAGTGGCAAGCACCACTCTTCGCCGCTAGAAGAGGTGTGGTTTATGATAATACTCTCTAGCCTCTTATTGAGGCATGATACTCTAAAATTTTATTACCCCCAAGATGGTGACACTAGGCCACCCAAGACATCATCTGCTATTGCCCTTATACCTTGTTAAGGATATAGGCAGACACACAACAACATAATTCATCACCCCACTCCATCGACGAGATGGTATACAACAGCACTCAAATACAACCCTTACTCATGACCAAATACGCTGACTCTTCTTAGTGGTGGAGGGCATCTGGGGAGTGGAGGCAGCAGTTTAGTTCAGTAAATTGTTTTTTTTCCCTTTGATATGCCTTAAGAAAAGACGATCTGGGAGAATGGTTTGAACTTCAGACTGCCACATCCGGACTTACATCTGATGGGAGGACCTGACAACATCCTCCCCACAAACAGGGGACTATTTATGAGCTAGTTTCACATGGATGGGCAAAAAGACCAGGCCCAAGAGGATTGGTCATATAAAGACCGAAACAAGGAGGACCAGACACCAAAGGATCATGTCTAGTGGATGCAAAACCAGGAAGAGAACATGGACTGTGAGGACCAGAAATAGGAAGACCACTTCTAGGCAAACCAGATTGAGAGTGAGTAACCAAAAGGAGATGGACAGGCAACCACAGCCAGTGGGACAAGGGCTAAGAGGACCAGGGAAATAAGGTCTAGTGGAGCCACAGCTAAGGGAAAAAGGAAACTTAAGTCACCGAGGACCAGGAGTATCAGGACCTTACACACCAGGACACGCTGTACCAGAATGAGGCAGAAAAGAAGGACCAGGACAAGGAAGGACAGGATGACAGAAGCCATGAAGACCAGCTGCGTTACTAAGAACAGGATGACCTGAACAAGAATTATCAAGACAAAGTGGACAAGTTAGTCCAGTATGACAACAAGCAGAAGGACCAGGGCCAAGAATATCATGCCTTTTGGAGGAGGACCCCGAGAACTAGTCAGGTCAGAAGCAGGTAGACTAGGGCTAATAAGACCAGGGACCAGATGGGGAGGTTTAAGTAGACTAGAAGAATCCGAATAAGCAGGACCAGGAACAGGGCTAGAAATAGAGAGGTCAGGTGTAATGGGACCATGAGCTGGAATTCGAAGTGGAGCAAGAGGACAAGGAACTGGGCTATTAGTACCAGGCTGGCGAGGATCAGGGGAACCAGGATGACCAGAGCCATGAGGACCATTGGGACCAGACCAAGCCTAAAATTAACAGGCCCAGCACAAGACGACCTAACAAGGAGTACAGGTACCAGGTGGGTCACAAGGACCAAGGTAAGGCGAACAGGATGAACCAAACCAGGAGTCTGGAAGTCCCAGCCCTATGGGAGCCAGGACAACAGGGCTAGTGGATACAAACCCAGCAGACAAGCATGAGCAGGGTGAGGATTAGTAGTACAAAAATCAGGGGACCCGGGAAGGGCTAATACAAGGATGAACCAGGAGCAGGGCCAAAAAGACTATGGCCGGGAAGAACTACAACCATGAGCACCAGATTCAGGAAACCAGTATCAGGATGACCAGAACTAGTTGGACCAGGGTCAGGAGGACCACACCAACTGAGAAAAGGAGGACTTGAATAGTACTAGGAGGGGTAGCAATGCCTAAAGGCTCAGAAGGACCTAGAAGAGAAGGAAGATGATCAAGAGCAGGAGGACATATATGTGAGTCTAGGCCATATGTATTGGGATATCACTTTTATAAATGGTTGTTAGCCATTCTTCTTCTGTTGACACCCTCGGAAATGCCACCTTTTCACTCCACATATAGAAATGATAAGTATTTTCTGTAACATCAGAGCATGCAAAGTGAAGGAAAAAACAGGACTGTTAGACTCTCACCTCTGAGTATTAGAAAATGCTTGCTGATGCTGGCACAGTAGTCTGATGTTGGATATGAGGGCAGAGGGACTGAAACTTGTCAGAGGAGTTTAAATGTGGATGGGTTAAAATGAGTGTGGTCTGTGAAGAATGGCAGAAGCAATTTAAGAGTCAGGAAAAATGGTTAATAGCTAAGGAAGGGGTCAAAGAGCTACATGAATCAGCAAAGGGGAGCTCAGAATCATAAGATGAAGATGAAAAGGGATTGATGGAGGCCGCAGATAGATCGTCTCCGATACCACAAAAAAAGATTCCGTATGACCCGAGATCTTTGCACTGACATTCCATGGGCTTATAATGTGCGGTGGGTATGTAGCAAGTGCGTAGTAGTAAGACTTCATTTGTAAGTAAAGTCTAAGTGCATGGACCATTGGGATGCTTTTTGCATGACGTGATGGAGAGCAGATACAGCTTTCCCTACACAGTGGGCCTGTATTGACTGCATCCATGTGGATGGAGACCCAGAACTGAAGAGAGGGAGAATGAAGAAAATGCTACCCAAACAAATTCACTGACATCCTTTTTAGAAAAGAGCTGCTCATTCGTTTTCCTGTGTTATGACAAAGGGTAGATGGTAGGAGTAAGGGGTAGGTTATAGGTTTGTCTTGTTAAAAGTGTCATCATTTCTAAGGAGGTCTGCCCTTTTGTCTGTGGCTGATGCATGCTCATGAAGGCTGACGACAGCTAGGAGCTGAAATCTCATGCTTCATTGTGTCTTTGTTTTAAATACTTCTACCTGGATCCAGCACTGTTTCTACTACTATGAGATCCATTACCTAGCACAAAGGCTGTGTCTGAGGGTAAGCCAGGAAATGATTATTGAAGGAGAATCACCCAAAATCAATTCTGAAACCTCAATAGTGGATCCACATCCCCTGTCTGGAAAATAAGCATTAAGGTTGAACTGTGAAATGATCAATCCGTAGGTCACAAGAATGGAGGTAACAAAATGGCTCTGTTTATTCAGTGTCTTATTTCGAACAATATTAGTAATAAAGCCAATAAATATAAATCTCTATGAATTTCTATTTTTCTGTATTTGGTGAAAAGGGGGTGTATTACAGTGACTGCCTCAGGAGTGCAACTGGCATTGGCGCCCTCTTTGTGCACCCTTGGTGCACTTTGGCATTACAGAAAGGCTGCAGATGCTTGTGCAGCCCCTTCAGTAATACAGATAGTGCTGGTGCATATAAAGCTCCAGTATTCGAAAAACAATGTTTAATTGAGGCCACTTAGTCCTTTATGTGTATCTAATAAGCTACACTTTTTTTCAAAACGTATATTATTTTGTATATTTACATTTGGATCCCATATGCAACAATTTGGTTAGAAAGGCAAGTATGGTGCAGGACAACATATAATGATTTTGATGCAATTGTTTTATTTATTGCAACATATGATCTAATTTTTTTTATCTCTTTTTTATGATGAGTTATCATGATCCAGTGCTCACAAAAAGGGTGACATAAAAGTGCTCTAGTGGGTGAAAAACACTAAAACATGCATCTTTTTAAAAACAAAATGCTACGCTCCTTTTGTTAATTTTACATAATGAAATAAGGAGTTAGGGGGGTCAAACGGTGTTTCAATCTCATTCAGTTGAGATCATCATCAGGACATGTGAGTGAGCACCTAGTATCTTCGAGAACAGTAGTCTATCTGAAACACGTTGAAAGGGGTGTTGGTTTTTTTTGTGTAATGCATTGTTACAGTTGTTACTTGCCTCCATGAAGGCTGCCCAACATGTGGGAGCGCATACGTAAAATCGTATGTAATAGTATTTTTTTTATTTGTATCCATGCAAGTGTATTTTGTATGTTCTGCCTTAAGCTCGTGTTAATTTTCATTCCTTTTTTCGCCATTCCACCAAAACATTATTTTCCCATTACCTGTTGAAAGTTACAATCTCTCCTCTATTGAGATGTGGTGCCAGTCGAGTGAATGGAGGGTTAACTATACACTTGGCCAGTTCAAATAAAGTCCATACGTTGAAAGTGAAAAAAAAAAAAAAGAAAGGGGTGTGGAGGTCTCTCATGTGTAGAGTGCACCCGTCAACAAAAAGCGGTACGCTCAGTTTGATATTTTATTATTGCGGTTAATGAGCTGAACCGATCTTAGCGATTCTAGGAAGTGCGATTTCCTTACTCAGGCTGGGCACTCGCTCTGGTGACTCGGATAGAATCTATCTGCAGTGGGCATTCCCTCAGGTCTCACGCCCCATGCAAATAAGGGAATCCCTTTGCCTCTGCTCCGCATGGTATTACAGACGTGGGTGCAGAGGAAAAGAAACCCTCAGGAGGTGCACTCACAATGCACCACATAAAAGGGGGCACACTGTGAGTGCACCTCCTGATGATAGCCCTTTGGCAGGAGAAAAGGTGTCCCATGAACCCCCCCAGACATATCCTTGCAGGCGGGTGCCGTCACTGACGGCACCCGCCTGCAAGGGAATCTCTAATCTCCTTAAAAAAAGCAGACGACTGCCGCCTGCACAGTAAAAACAAGGAGTCGCTGTAAGCAGCTGCTCCGTTTTTCACCTGAATACGCTGCCTCCAGTGCAGCAAGAGTTCGTGGCTGCCCTGGGGGCAGCGCATCCATGGTAATAGAGCGTATTTACACTGTTTGCGTAAGGTGCACGTTTTTAATAGCGCACCTGGCACAAACAATGAAAATGCACTTTTACCATAATACAGCCCTATATGTCTTTTTCCGATCACAGGTAAATAATGAAGTCTCTTTTCAAAATATCAAAACATCTCAAATTAAATGAACAACAAAAACAAAATACAGAACTATGATGCAAATAAACACCTAATGATTATAAAATCTATAACAAATAAATGAACAAATGTAAACCAAAAACTGATTTAATCAAAAAATAGTTCAATATATTATACTACCAATCCCAATCCAAATCCTCAAAATAACCCACAAAAACAAATACCTTAAAAAGGTAAAATATTAAAAACTAAGGAAAATGCATTTGTATCTAAAATTATATAATAAAACATACACATTACAACGTTACAATATAAATGAAACTAAATTAAATGCCACCAAATGTTATTACACTATAGTCTTAAGATCTTTTTTATTTACAACAAAAAAAATAAGCTTACCATTGATATTAATATTATGGTCAAGCCATATTTTGGAGGCGATAATCAGGCACCATCCCTCACAAAGTGTCAGTCTCACACCACCAACAGCACTCTCACACCCCTCGCAGACAAGTAGTCACAAGCTACCGGAAGCACTGCTATATCCATCCCAGTGCAGCAGTCACATATTACAGAAAGCATATTCATTCTCCTCACTCACCAACGGTCACAGTGGCAGAAGCACTCACCCCCTCACGCAGTTGAAGCAAAGCCATTGGGTCTGGCTGCCACCGCTGGAAGAATCTCTGCAAAGATTAGGGAGTTAGCTAATGTGGGTGAGGAAGTGGGTGAGTGCTAGAATGAGTCAATGAGTGCAGGGGGTGTTGCGTTTTTGGGCTCATTGGCGGATGGGTGTGAGAGTGAGACTCCGAAGTTGGAAGCATCCAGGCACGTTCATTTATAAGCCAGAACTATTGGCTTTGCCAATGCTTAATTCCTATGTACGTCAGTGGATTGTATGTTGTTTTCCGTGAGTAGGTATCTATATGTTTGTTTCTGTGCCTGGATTTATTTTAGTCTTTGCAAATCGGTGCCCACATTGCTTCTGTTGGTTGCATGTTTGGCGCCAGCATGTCTTTGTGCAAGGATACATTATAAGAGTTTTGATAAGCGCCTACATGCCGGTCCATATGTTTGCTGTCTGTGCAGCTATGTTTACATGAGTCCCTCTGTCCGTCTAAGTGTGACTGCTCTTGTTTTGTCATCTGGTGTGTGTGTAGGTGGCTGTGCATGGGACCATGCATGTATATTGTGGTTTGTGTTGTTCATGGGTACCTAGAGTGCTTTTCTTCATGAGTGGATACCTGTAAGTATGTTTTCCTGTCTGCACATTTGAGCGCTATTTTCCGAAAATAAAGGACTGACTGAAACTCACTCTCTTGACTGGAGTCCAGTGAAAGACAGCTAAGATGAAAAACTGATCCCGTCCCACACACCTAGAACCTTTGACTGCAAGTTGTATTAAGACTTCCGCAGTATGTGCATTAACACGCCGAGTAAACTCTCAAGAAAATGCGAGAGATTCACAGAAAAACAAAGCCGTGTAAATAAGAAATCCGCGTTCATAGTACTTACCGAGACAGCTCGACTTTTAAAGATACGTTAGTCTTTTCCGTCCTGTATGGGCAGAGGCTGCTCCTGCGTTCTGCTTTTTCGTCCAGTTTTCTCACATTCGGACTATGTGAGGTGGTTAGAACTGGCCCGAAACGATCTTTCTCACAGTGTGCACTTTCCTGAAAGACTGCAGAGCTAAGCGACTCGCCCAGGCAGAACCTGTTTGGGAAGGAGAGGCCGGCTGGGACAGTCAGGGTAGAAAGGAGGACCTGTTAAATATCTGCTGAAAGCACCACCAAAGTTGTTTTCCGGGCAAAGATTACATAATAGGTGCCATCTGTCCATGCCTCCACCTTGCCCATTGGCCCTGGCGCCAAGATGAAATTGGTTCCAGTAGCGAATCAGACAGCTAATAAATGACCCACGTTTGAAACAAGATGCTGTTCTGAACTTGTACACACATGCTGTATAAGGTGCCTCGCAAAGTATGGGACAATTAATGCATTTGTGCCTTCTTCTAACAATGCCTATTACGCAATTATCTGAGAAATCAATAGGAGATCAGGACAACAAATAGCACACTGACCTGTCAGACCAGCTCTTCAAATCCCGGCCCCCTGATATACCTCCGTAAAAAAACGATTGTCCATAGATTTTCATTTTTGATTTGTGTTTTTGGATCATTAGAGAAGTAATTTAGCTTGGGTAGACATTGTTTTTTTTTTTTATAAATTTTTATTAAAAGAAGAAAAAACAACATACAAGGCAAAAAAACAGTGTACATGGACATGTGTTCACAGAGGAGGACACCTGAGCACAATGTTACACAGTAGATCAATAGCACACGGAGTGGGGAGGGGTCCAGAGGGGAAACAAATTAGAGAAAACATAAAGAACACCGCATATGGAATGTCGGATCAGGGGGACATGGGGACATCGGGTCTCTCCACGAATGGGGGCGGACATATATTTCCACGGTATGCGTTCCATTGGCTCCAGATGTTGTTCCATTTCCTAGGATTGCCCCGCGCCACATACACAGTCTTTTCTCTGAACATACACCAATCCATATTCTCCTTCCATACCGATACCGTGGGCGGCCCCCGGGAGACCCACAACTGCGCAATGTCTCTCTTAGCGATCATATTCCCAAGGGTCGGCCACTGCGTCTGTGCCACACCATAATCATTCGGCTCCCACACATTCAACAGACAGCGTCGGCCTCGGGCAACAACTCCACTCCAGTGACCCTTCCCATCACAGCATGGACACGATTTCAGAAAGTCACCACCTCAGGACACTCCCAAATTATATGAAGGAAAGTTCCAAGCATCCCACAACCACGCTTACATAACCCATCTGAAGAGTAACCCATACGAATCAAGTGCGGACCAGTAACATACACACGATGTAAGATTTTCAGCTGAACGAGTCGGAGTCGGGCAGGAATCGCAACTTCTTTAGGTGAGGATAATGCAGCTTGCCAATCCTCGTCGTCCAGCTCCAAACCATCGCCGGTCCAAACCTCCCTGAGGCGCACCAGCAGATCCACCCGGGTATTGATCAACTTCTTATATGTCAAAGAAATGGTACTGTCGGGCACGTGGCCGTCAAGGACCCGATCTTCAAGAGGGGAGGACTCAGGGATGTCGGTACCCGCAGGGAGAGCCGAATTTAAAGCATGATGAATCTGTGCATACCGAAATAATTCCCTGTCACTCAATGCATATTCTGTCTTTAATACGGCAAAGGTCTTGATTTTGCCCTTGACCCAAAGATCGCCTACGGTACTGATACCAATCATGTCCCATTTTTCAAACCCTTTCGTTTTCCAGAGACATCCCAACCTTTCAGACGCATACAACGGGGTCGCACAAGTCAATCGACCTCTCCATCCCGTAGACGCATTTGCATCATACCACACTCGTACAGCAATCTTGGTGGGTCCAGATAAGTCCTTTCCCGCCACCTTGGAATAGAGCGCCCTTCTGTAGTCCCCTCCCTGTAGCAAATATTTATCCATCTCGAATGCCGGGTTAGGAGCTGGAGCGTACGTTGCATGATTGATCGCACTGAGCTGCGAGGCCCAATAATAACGCTTAATATCCGGCAGCGCTATACCCCCGTCATACCAGGGAAGTGTGAGTTTAGCGAGGGCGATACGCGAACGTCCATCCCAGATTAACCGTCTCTGCAGGCTCTCAACCTTTCGATAGTAGCTCGCCGGAATAATATCGAACGTATTCTGAAGCGCGTACAAAAAACGCGGCAGGGACATCATTTTAAAAAGGGCTGCGCGCCCGAGTGGTGATAGAGGCAACCCACGCCAGCGCACAACATCAAGTTTCAATCTCTGAAGGGGAGGGAGTAGATTACGTTCATATCGAGCCACCGGGTCCAAAGATATAAAAATCCCCAAGTACTTAAAGCCCGTTGGAGAGACCTGAATGGGACACCTACGAGGCAAGGGAGGGGGACCGCCCGAGAGCACGTAGACACAGGATTTAGCCCAGTTGATCACAAGGCCCGAGTTCCTCCCAAACGAAGTAAGTACGTCAAACAAAACATTTAGAGATTTTCGAGGGGACGTAAGGTACAACAAGATATCATCCGCGTAGAGTGAGACGAGATCCTCAAAGTCCGGGGACAACTAGATCCCCTTAATCGAGGGCTCCCAGCGCAACCAGGCAGCCAGCGGTTCAAGAGCAAGAGCGAAAAGCAGTGGGGACAACAGGCAGCCCTGCCGTGTGCCCCTCCCGAGGACAAAAGACGCAGAAACTCGACCATTCACGACCACCTGCGCCAGTGGCTCCTCATACAAAAGTTTCACCCAGCCGATGAACCCGGGGCCGAAACCAAATTTCACAAGAGCTGCCCAGAGATAAGGCCGCTCTAGCGTATCGAAGGCCATCGTAGCATCCAAGGAAGCCAAGATGGCCGGCTCACGAAAAGACGCCGCCCTCGCGAGAACACAGTGCAAGCGCCGCAGGTTGAGCGCCGTGTTACGGTGTGGGATAAAACCGGACTGATCCGGATGGATCAAGTCACTGATAACATTTGTCAGGCGGTGAGCTAATAATTTGGCAAGAATTTTCGGCTCAGCATTTAGAAGCAAGATTGGTCTATAGGAAGAACCGCGATCCCGTGGCTTCCCCTCCTTGTGAATCACCACAATAGTAGCAAGACGCTGGTCACGAGGAAGGGAGCCGATGTCTCGCGACTCAAGAAACATATCGCGAAGATATGGGGCCATTTTGTCAGGACACAATTTGTACAATTCAATGGGCAGACCATTGGGACCCATGGCCTTGCCAGAACGCACTGAACGAATGGCCGTAGCCACCTCATCCGCCGAGAGCGCCGCGTCCATTAGGTCTCTATTGGCCTCAGACAGGCAAGGCAATGTAATATCGCGGAGCAACAAATGAGAGTCTTCCTCCGGCCTGTCAGAGACCGGAGAATACATAGTTCGGAAGTGCTCCACAAAGCACTCAACAATTTCAGCCGGGTCAGTCACACACACTCCATCAAGGTTCTCAATCAGCGGAACTACACGACTCGCCCTTTCTTTCTTGTCCAGCCACGCAATCAATTTACCCGCCTTATCCCCAACATCATACAGTCTGCCCTGCTGTTCTCCGCTCATGACTTTCGCAGCATCAGTAACCAGGGTCCTATATTCTAATTGTTTGAGGCTGAGGGAATGAAGCTCGGCGCGAGACACTCCGAGCTCCAATTCACTCTCCAGCTCAGCTATCTCTGCCTCCAAACGGACCACCTCTTCGTGCTTACTTTTCTTGGTGTTAGCAATTAGAGATAAAGCCTGCCCACGTATCACAGTCTTAAAAGCTTCCCACAATGATACAGCAGAGGACACAGAACCCACATTTTCAACAAAATAATGATCAAGGGATTTCATCAACTCAGCACGGGTCTTGGGATTGCGAAGATAACAGGGGTTTATTGGGGCGACTCGTCCCACATTACTCATAGTAGTATCCATGCTAAGCCACAATGGGGAGTGATCGGATATGCCCCGGGCGAGGTGCTTCACCTCCCTGATAGAGGAGGCCAGCGCCACCGGCATCAGAACATAGTCGAGTCTAGACAGACTACCATGGGCTCCGGAGTGGAAAGTGTATTGCACCTGATCCGGGTGTAGCAACCTCCAACAGTCTACCAGACCCAAGGTCTCCAAGAACCCACTCAACCAGGATTGGGACTTGATAAGATCTCTGGGGGGGTAGCTATCCAAGTTACCGGAGACAACCGAGTTGAAGTCCCCGCCCATCACCAAGATGCCCTCTGGGAGCCCCAGTACTACACGGCCAAGATCCGCAAAAGTCGAAGTCTGTAGACCCGGCGGGATATATAAGTAACAAATGAGACAGTCCTCCCCTCCCATCTACCAGTGAGAGCAGCGTAGCGCCCCCTATCGTCAAGAACCACATCATCTATTGCCAGAGGGAAGGAGGACCTGACGAGGATACCCAAACCCCTAAAACCAGAGGTAAATCCAAAGTGTGCCACAAGACGATACCCTCGCCGATTCATAGCGTGGCACGTGTTCCCAACCATATGAGTTTCCTGCAATAATACAATATCAGGGGAGAGGCACCGCAGCAACTGTAACACCACACCCCGTTTTATCCTATCCCCCAATCCATTGACATTCCAACACATTAGTTTCAACCCACTACCCCCCATCCCGCAAAGAAGTGCTGAATCCACCCCATAACGAACACAATGACCAGATCAGTAAGAGAAACGATACGTTGCCTTGAAAGAAACTCACAAACACCCAGAATCCCCCTCCACCCCCCAACTAGAAACCGTTGCAACGCCCCCCACCCTGCACCCCTGCGTTAGACTCAAAAGCCCCCCCAACTTGCAGTGTGCCTGTCGCCCCATCACTAAACTAGTCTACAAAAAGAAACACCTGAGGAGGAAAGAGTCCCACTCCCCCCGCCACCCTCGGGTATACAGCAATAGAACACAGTAGTAGAAGAAGTATCGAACCCAGCCGAGTGACATGTGAAGTGTTCAGAAATGAGGAATCATAATGTCACTCTTGTTCCGACACACCGCCCTCGGCTCCACCAGGATGCCCGGTTGAGTCATTGTGTTTGGGAAGGGTGTCCAGCCAGACACTAACTCCGTCGGGACGATCAAAGAAGAAAGTCCGGTCTTCATATTCGACACGCAGCCTGGTTGGAAATAGCATTGCATATTTCAGGCCCAAGTCTCTCAACCTACGCTTCACTCCCTGAAACCCCATCCTTTGCCTCTGAACAAGCTGGGAGAAGTCCGGGTAGAAACTCACCGTCGTGTTCTCGAATTTTACGGGGCCACTCACTCTTGAGGCCTGCAGGATAATGTCTCTGTCTCTGAAATTGAAGATCCCGGCGATGATAGGTCTCGGAGAGGCACCCGACTTCAGTTTTCCGCCTGGCACTCGATGGGCACGTTCCACGGCGAAGAATTTACTCAGGCCTGTAGGTGCGAGGTGATTCAAGACGAGGTCCTCCACAAGGAGATCCGTTGTCAGAGTACCAGAATTTTCAGGGACCCCAATAAGGCGTATGTTGTTGCGTCGAGCCCTATTTTCAAAATCCTCCAGTCGGTGGGCCATGAGATCGTTGGTGGATCGCAAGTTTCCAACTTTCGCCTGCAGATCAGACACATCGGTCGTGAGGCTAGAAGTCTTCAGATCTAGAGACTTGACCTTTTCATTGGTCTTCGACAAATCAGCTCTGATCAAAGTAACATCAACGGCTACAGTGTCAATTTTGAGAGCGAGAGCCTCGTATTGCTGACCAATGGAAGCCTGCATGTTGGCAATGGCGCCCATGACATCCTGCAGAGTCAATTCGGTCAACGCAGTCGGGTCGGCACTGGGGTCCTCCAAAACTCGACTGGTGCCACCGGGGGACCCCTTAGGTTGGGTATAGCGATCCATGACGTTGGTTTGGATCGGTCCCCCACGTAGAGGCGTTTTGGTCTTCCGCTTCTCGTTGTCAGGCATGGCAGTCATTTTGAATGGTGAGCCCCGAAGGGCCCCGCGAGACCTGGTGAAAATGGCCGCTCACCACCAGACCACCTAAGATCACGAAAGTGGGCCGCAGGGGCGAAAGCAGCAGCTCAGCCCAACACCCAAGCACTCACGACCGTTGGCATGCAATAGAGAAGCAGAGTTAGGCTTGACCTCGGTGGGGGCGCGAAGAAATCAGGCGATCAGATGAGGCCGGAGGCACAAAAACGAAACCGAAAGTCAACTCAGGGCAACAGGGGTAGCCCCTCAGGCCGTTGTTGTTTAACTACTTCCCGGCGTCTTGGCGTGCCAGCCCCCGGTGTCGCCGTAGGGCGGGCCTCAAAAACTCCGATCGGCTTATCTGCGGTTCCTGAAGTCCAAATGAAATTTTGAAAACAGCTAAGGTGTCAGCCGAGGTTCATCTTCAAGAACCCGTCGTCAAAGTCAGGATATCTTTCAGGATATATGCGGAGGGCGGTGAGGGACTCGGGAGCCCTGTGCTCACACGGCCATCTCGGATGCGCGCGAAGCTCCTCCTCCTGGGTAGACATTGTTGATTCAGGCCTTATTTTTCTGGACATTTTTGTTGGTGGATGTGTTGCAGTGATGATGTAATATTTCAGAAACCGTGAGACCTAAATACTTCATTTTGGTGTCAAAACAGAGATTTTGGGTATCAAGTAGTCTTGAAGAGACAGAAAATACCTGCTCAGAGCAACCTGCCCACCACTTTTGAAAATGGTGGCTATAATAGAGGAAGAAGAGACATATAAAGAATTGAAAAAAATAATAATCATTTTTAATCCTTTTAGTTATACACCAAACAATGTTTATGATCTGAATATGAAAAAATAATGTTTATCACTCCTTTGTTAGACACATTTTTATAGTTCACTTTATTCATTTGTTTCGGCAATCACTCATGGTACATTTGCAGAATGTTGAACATTTGAGAACACGATATCGACAGAGACATCTTTTGTAGCGTGTAAGTTCTGTGGGTAGAGGCTTGAGAAATGTATAGGGTTTTAGAATGTTATCAGTGTGAGGACTTGGCCTGGCATATGCTGTCCACTATTCTAGTGGGCACCTTGCACCAATCCAAACGACCCTTATTGATGGTAGGTTAAAGACAACCTTTATAGAAAGCTATTCTAGGGGTAGCTGTGGAGAGCAGCTTTCAGGCTAAGTCTTGGAGGAATGTAAAGCAGCTTGTTTTACCAGTCTAAAATCTTGTGAATAATCAAATGAAAGGATAACCAAAACAGGTATATATATAAAATATATGTATTTATTCTAAACACATCCCTCTAGTCTCTTTATGAGGCTAGAGGCAAAAGTACATTCAGAAAACTCAATAACACATAGTAAATTAGCACAATATACGGTGAGACTGAGGGGCATACCAAACCATATATTAAGTGGTGTAAGAACCACAGCTTGCATAGATGCAAGTCCTAGAGCCTTTAGAACTA
Source organism: Lissotriton helveticus (assembly GCF_964261635.1). Classification (NCBI taxonomy): domain Eukaryota; kingdom Metazoa; phylum Chordata; class Amphibia; order Caudata; family Salamandridae; genus Lissotriton; species Lissotriton helveticus. The sequence goes on along the minus strand of NC_136057.1, from coordinate 1,906,910,813 downwards.
CTGGAACCACCAAAGGTAGTGACACAGGGAACCCACGGGGGACGCGTGCAGTGTCTAAATACAGCCGCAAATCACCATTAACTTCTATAGGGAAAGCCGCGGTTGGAATTTTAAATATAAAGGACACTTAGGAGAGGACTTGGAGCAAACCCCTTTATAACTAAGAGGTTATAGAGTCAAAACCCACGGGTGCACCAGAGTACTCGAGTTACCTCACCCAGGGAAGCCAGGTGCATAGGTGTCTTATCGTGTCGGGTTTCGTCGTCGTTTTCAAAAGCGATCTGCTGCAAAGTGCTGCTGGTGTCCAAGTGGAAAGTGTCTGGTGTGATACAAGCCTGGATCAAAGATGAGAAGAACCTGAAAGCAGAGGGGACAGAGTCTGGGTCACTTGCCAGTGACCAGGAAGACAATAGGCGGATGCACACAGATGTCGGGTGATTTCAGGTGAAGAAGGTGAAGTTTGACTCTTCAGCCACAAGGACCAGGAGGCGTCGATGACAACCAGGTTTTGGAATAGAGCTGTCCCACAAAGGATGTCGAGTGCTGCGATGTCGGTTTCTTGATTGGACCCAACAAGCCTTGGTAACAGCAACCCACACAGAAAGCAGAGATAGGCTTTGGTGCAGACCAGCAAGGTCTGAGGGACTCACCACTTGGTAGGGAGTCCGGGCACATCTGGAGCAATAGGGTAAGCCCAAGGAAAAGTAGAGTTACCTTCGAGGGGACCCACCAGTCGATGGACCAGGGATCGCAAAGGAGCCTCAAGTGGAAATGCAAGAAGCAGGCTCACGGAACACTCAAGGAGTGTAGGCCCACAATCTTTGGTGCAGATAATGCTTAGGGCTTGGGCTACAAGTAACCCAAAGCACAACTTCAGGAAAGCTCGGGAAGTCCATGCACTAGCAAATGTGCACGATGTTCAGAGTTCCGGTTTCACATCACTCGTGAGGGCTGCGGTCTCAGCTTAGCTGGGGACTCGGGTCAGCTTTTGTGAAGTCTGAGAATCCTCTTCTTGAGCTGCAAGTACTTCGGAGTCCGGCGGGAGCTTCGGAGATGCAGACCGACAAATGCTTTGTTGGCGCCTGTTTGAATAGGGAAGTTACTCCTTGACCCCAAGGGAGATTCTTCCGTCCTCTAGTCTTTAGTAGAGCATCGAAGTTCCAGGATTCAGTTTCAGTGTTTCATCCAGGTGTCATCTAAAGTACTGTTGCCAGGGTTCCCTTACTTATATTAAGAAAAGGGGTTGGACATACTCTGGGGACCCACCTATCAAAGGGTATGGAAATAGGGGTGGCTACACCCATTTCCTTTGTCTAGTTTTGCGCCAGAGCAGGGGCTGGTAGCTCCTGCAACCGGTTTGAACTGAAGTATGCACAGGGACACCAAATATGCCCCCAGTGCCGACATCAAAACACTCTCAGAGTGCACCCACCCAGCCCCAATACACTAAAGCCTGTCTGGGAGGTGGTTACACCTCCCTGTGACAGGAAACCTATTGTCCATGCCTCCCCTGCCGAAGTTTCGTTCAGTAGCAGGAGGCCAGACTTGGGTCTGTGGCTGCAGCATCCATTTTGTGATGCTGGGGCTCTTTTAAACTATTATCGGGCAGACCAGTGTGTGCATGTCTCTCCCTCTAGAAGGGTGGAATTCTACCCTGCCGCCGGGACTGGCGGGGGGGGGGGGGGTTAGGATTCCAAAGTGGTTGGCACCAAATGGGACATGTTTCCATGCAGCCATTCCAAAGTTAGCATTTACAGCGAGGTTATAATGCACTTAAGAGTATATGGTGTTGCTGCATCACAGAACAGCCTCAGAAAATAGGCTGTGAAAGCTGCAGAGGGGTCCTTCTCATGCATGGGCACCCTCTCACATAAAACCAAGCACTCTGCCTTCAGGATTGATCAGGCCTGCTATAGGAGTGACTGATAGGCTTATATGTGTCAGTGATTCAAGGTGATATAGGTAATCTATATCTTAGTAAGGGGTGCATGCACCACCTTACCCAGGCTGCACTAGCAGTCCTGTAGTGCCATTTTGGAAGGCTTCTCAGGGGTGGCATAATACATTCTTCGGCCCCTGGTAGGCCTCAGGGGTAACTATGCCCTGAGTACCTGGTGTACCATATAGTAGGGACTCACAAGGATAGTCATAACACAAGAAACTTGAAAGAAGGGTCCAGGGGATTTTAGTTTAAAGACCTGCGAGAAGTAATTCCCATAAAAATTACAATCATAACACAAAAAACTTCTCGAGTCTAAGGTAACCTGAAACCAGCATGGGAAAAGAAGAAAAGAAAGAGGTGAATCTGCGTCTCTCTAACAAACCCCAAAAGGGGAGCAATCCCTTTCAGGACGAATGCACTCACCCACCATAGGTGGCATGCTGGCGTTGGGCGTTGGGCTCTAGGCTCAAATAGGCAATATTTATTGCCAGTAGGTAGTATAGGAGGGTTCCCAAGGGGCGGGGGTGGTTGGGGGTTGTTGGGGTGTTTTGGGAATTTTCACGTTGGTTGGTGGGGAGCATTGGGAAAAAAATATATATATTCAATAAAGTCATGTGACATTACAACCTCTAGTAGTTATGGTAGAAGGGGGATCCATATTAATGTTGGGGGATAGGAGTACCCAGGTAGGGTCTCAACAACTTGATTGTCTCAGCTGGAATGTCAATGGTTTGAGGGTAACAAGAAGACAACGTCTTATTTTTCAGTATTTAAGGAATAGTCTGGCAAAAATCCTTTTGCTTCAGGAGACTCATCTCATGCAAGCAGAGTGTAAAGCTTTATTTGGCAAATATAAATGAGTGGACACAATTATTGCATCGGATCAGCAATGTTGCTCAAAAGGGACTACGATAATACTAAAAAGAAATTCTGGTCTGGAGGTAACTAAGTCAAGGTAGACTGCAGAGGACGTTGGGTCATTGCAGAGATTAGGTTCAGGGGGGTAAAACAGACTTTTGTGACCTTTTATGGGCCTAACGAAGATGATATCTTCCCTTTGAATTGTCTATGTTTGGCCCTTGCAGACTTTGAGGCTCCGCTCATCCTGGCTGGAGATTTCAATGTACTGCTAGATAATAGGTTAGATAGGTCTCCCCTCGTCTTCAGATAGCTGTTCCCCGGGTAAAAGCGCATCTTCTGAACATCCTGAAAAATGTTAACTTATGTGATATATGGAGAAAAAAACATGGCGAGGTTAGGGAGTACTCTTTCTTTAGTAAGAAGAACTCCCATTATTCTAGACTAGACTATGTATTTATGGAGCAAGCTGATATCCATAGGGTCCTCTTAATTAAACACATGCCCATTCATTTATCGGATCTTGGTGCATTGGCCCTTAACCTGGACTTTCCTCCAGATGTGTCAATCAGGAGGTGGACACTGAATAGGAGGTTTCTCCTATTAACCTCCACGCCTGGCTTTTTGAAGACTGAAACCGATATGTTCTTTCAGAATAATCTTGGGTCTGCCCCACTTTATATTGTTTGGGATACCTTTAAGGCATGGCTTAGAGGGATACTAAAAGGGGCGGTCTCAGGCTGGGCCAGGTCAGGGAGGGAAGAATGGGCCGATCTAGAGCTGCAGATAGCAAGGGCCGAAGCTGAGCTTAAGACGAGACCTCCCGATGATCCGGGGAATGAGCACTGGGTAAAGAAGGTGGAGGACTGTCAATTAAAATTTAAAGTAAAATCAGAAGAAATTTTGCATCAAAAATGGGAGATAAGCAAAATGAGGGAGTTTGATCAAGGGGAGAACTGCGGCAAGCTTCTAGCTATGAAGTCTAAGTTTGATAGAGCTAACTCGTATATAAGTAAGATTAAGAGGGGTACACAAATAATAGAGGGAAAAGACGATATAGCCCAGGTTTTCACAGGGTTTTTTCAAGATCTATATCATGAAGATGTCAACAGGGTTGATGAGCTTACAGATGCCTGGCTTAAGGCGAAACAACTCCCGCGGCTAACAGAGGCAAGTTTAGAATTCCTCTCTCGAGATATATCAGGGAGTGAGATATTAGATGTGTTAAAATTGGCTAAAAAGGGGAAAGCTGCTGGCCCAGACTCAATCCCGATTGAGGTGTATAATATGCTTCATGATGAAATTACTCCAGTCTGGCTGGACTTGTTTAATGGAATATTAAAGGGCATTTCTCCTTACCTAACTCATGGTCTGATGCAGTTATCACCCTAATTTTGAAACCTGATAAGGACCCTTTGGAGTGTCAATCGTATCGTCCTATAGCTGGAATGCCCTACCTCTTAACCTCCGCCTGGTGTCATCGGAATCTAGCTTCCGGAATAAGCTAAAAACACACCTATTTTCACGATAATTGGGCTTACTCCATACTCCTGTTTTACGAGTTCTTTGGTTTCAGTGCGGGGACACGCCATCTGAGCATAACCAGGCGCTTTATAAAATTCCCTTATTATTATATTATTATTATTATATCATTATTAAATGTGGACTATAAAGTTTTTGCAGGGAATTTGAACAAACAGCTCTGCAAAATCATACCCCAGATAATCCACGAAGGCCAGAAGGGTTTTCTGCCAGGTAGGCAAATGTCAGAGCTGGTGTATACCCTGATTTGTTCAGTGAACCTGGCCTTAGCTTCGGGTTGCCCCATGTCAATTATTACGGTTGACGCGGCCAAAGCTTTTGACCACGTCAACTGGCATTTTTTGGACAGAACCTTAAACGTTATGGGCTTTTCTGTAGCCTTTAGAGAGGTTATTAAAAAAATGTATACTTCACCCCATGCACGCATCTTAGTTAACGGTAGTCTAGCCCCAATTGTGAAAATAGAACGCGGAACGAGGCAGGGTTGCCCGCTGCCCCCATCCTATTTGACATTTACTTGAAACCTTTTGCTCAGAGTCTAAGGTTAAATGAAAAGATTACTCCATTTAAAGTGGGTGGGCTTGCCAGGAAACTCGCCATTTATGCAGATGATCTTGTCCTGTTTTTCTCGTGTGTAGATACCACCCTGCATGAGCTTATACATGAGTCTGACACTTTCGGGAAGTTCTCAGGTTACGAGATAAATAAAGATAAAACGAAGGTAATGGCTTGGAATATAGCTAATCAGGGGGAAGTTCATGAGACAGAATTAAGATACCTTGGGATCACAATAACTCAAGATATTAGAAAAAATTCCAACGGTGAATCCAGCAAAAATCTCAAGCGAAGTGGAGACTCTTTTAAAGAGATGGCAGAACATACCATTATCACAATATGGTAGTGTTAATTTAATTAAGATGTGTGTTCTCCCAAAATATATCTGTCTCTTTAATAATATAGCTTTGGAGTTTCCAAAAACTGAGATTCGTAAAATCCAGGGTAGGATTTCTTCCTTTATTTGGGCAGGAAGGGGGATTAGACTATCGTGGAAAAAACTTAGACACAAACTCTCACAGGGTGGTTTGGGTTTACCTGACTTTCAATTTTATTGCTGGGCCTATCAACTAAAAAACGCTTGGATTTTATTGCACTCCCCGGATGAGTCCCGATTGGTCGTATGTTTAAGGCCATGTTGGAGGGGGTGGGGGAATCAGGTTTTATGTATAAATTTGGCTCCCCTAAATTCTACAAAAAAGTGCGGTTGAAAACACTGGGGATGGCGGCCAAACTGTGGTCGGACTGTCGTCTTTGTTTGGGGCTTTCCTATTATAGCAACTGGGCCCCTGTGTGGGGCTCTCCTGGATCGCCGGATTGCCTTCTAGATGCCCTATCCTACCCACTAAAAGCGGCAGGAGTCTTAGTATGGGGGACCTGGTATAGGATGGTAAATGCCTTCCTTCGGAATTCTGGAACCAAACCACCGCTGGATCCCTGTCCAGATTCAAACATTATCAGCTTTCATCATCATGGTGTAAATCTCAAAGTTGGTCTAGCAGTCTGGAAGATGACATGGAGAATGATCTGCAAAATCAATCCCTGAGGAAGAAAGAAGTTGCTCTTTGGTATTCCTAGTTTCTGGCTGCTACAGAAAAAAGAATGGATAAGCCGTACCGGATCTGGGAGAGTTACTTGCCAGGCGAAGATTGGAAAGAGTTATGGCAAGTATCTATTGACATGCTTTATTCTGTGATTAAATCTGCTGCTCTCAGAAGAAATCATTTTTTCACAATACATAGGATACACTGGAGCCCGCTAAAGATCTCTAAACTGAAGGGTGGAGGTGCTGCAAGTTGCTGGAGGTGTGGCGCTCAGAGTGCGGATGACGTCCATATATTCATTTCCTGCCCCAGAATACATACATTTTGGTTGGATGTCGGTAAGACCATATCCAGGGTTATGGGTCTAGAAATAGAGGTAATCCCAACTCTTATTTCTTTTGATGGGGCGGACATGACGGCTGGGACACGACTTCAGTCTGGGTCTCAATGTAAACTGGTGTTCTATATGATTCTGTTGGCAAGGAGGAAGATCTGCCTGTTGTGGCGACAAGAAACATCACCTAGTTGGAATGATTGGTGGAAGTCTGTTCAATATTATCGAGCCATAGACCAGAGGGTTACTAGCTCAAGGGGTAGGCCTGTGTCGGGGCTATTTTGGAATTGGCTGGACGACCCCCTGAGTAGAGATTAGATCATAGATCATGGCTTAAACTGGTTAGGTTGTGATTTAGGACACTTCCAATGATTAACACCTCTGGGTCAGCTAAAGTTGAGTATAAACGGGTATTTCCCGTTCAGAATAAATCAGCTGAGACTAAGTATCCACCAAAAGCTATTTGCGCCGTGGCGGGACAGGTCGAGAGGTGGCAGTAGCTACGGAGGTCATATGAGGTAAAAATAAAATGAATGTGTGATGTGTGCCTTCATAAGAACACTGGGATCTCTGGGTCAAGTTTCTTGTACAGAATATGAAGCAGAATTAAGTGTCTTTTCTCGCCTGTTCCATAACATATCGATAACTCTGACAATTTTTGACTTATGAACATTGCAACAAATCTAAGTAGCACAATAATATATATTATATTATAATATTGGTCTGTCCTAGTTGATCAGCCTTCTTTAATGGTTAAGGAGCTCCAAAATGTCTGTTTAGCCTGTGTTTGCATTACGATATATGCACAGGGCCTTGCAGCACTCTCTAGTTTCCCACGTCCACGGTGTCCTTTTCTTTGCATTTTGTTACTTGTAGTCATGAATTTTTACTGGGATAAACAATATTTCAGGTACAATAAATCAAAGTAAAAATCTGGACGTTATAAACTCCTCATTATTGGACCGGTGAAACTTGAGAATTCTACATATCAGCATCTGGCATGCCTTTCCACCCATCCATACACTTATGGTCAAAGTCCCCTCAGGTGGCTGTTGTTTCTTCCCAAAAGATAGACAGGGTTTTCTGATGATCCATGCATCCAAAAGGCACCGCTTTCTGGAATTCTCTCTTGCAAATTCATGACAATATTGGAAAGGACCATAGCTCTTTCTCTTTCTTCAGACCAAACACTGTCTAATGAAGATTAGCAGATGCAACTATGAGGTTGGTGAACATATTCTATAGCTTCCTTTTTATTTCTTGTTTTCTGCAGATGAACCAAGACTACACAATCAAGAGTGCATTTGATTAGTAAATGCCTATTTCTTCCATCAGCAACATGGTGAACAGACTGACTATTCATGGGATGCAAGTCTGCACTCCTGCCCTGTTGTGCACAAAGAGGCATGTCTTATCACAATGCCCTCAAACTAGACCATAAGGTTGTGTTTCTCATCATAAGTTCCCCTTGAAACTGCATTAATAGAATAATGAAAACAGCTCTCAATACATACCTTGTGGACAGCGCTGTTATATGCAGAGAGCAAATGAAACCTTAAACCACTTTCTTCTGATCCAAGGAAAAGGACCTCTCTGGAACAAGCTAAGTTCATATCCATAAAAGTATAAACCTCTGTGAGTCGTGCAGGAAGGACACACATCTCTTAGCTATATACGTTTGATGTGTTCTACCTTGCAAAACGTCACCATTGGTGCAACAAGTCCTGCAAAGTAATCGTGTATGTGTGTTACTTAACTGGCAGACCCACAAAGGGTTGTGAAAAGTCCACACACACCCAGACAAGCATGGCTCCTACATTATAACACTGGAATGGTGAGATCGCCATTGAAGAAAATGGATCAGCAATGGCCATTATAAACTGGTACAGGTCCGCTGCTTTTAACATTACAATGTTCAAATGCACAGCCTCTGTCCCCCTCTTTCCCATACCTCTCCAAAATATATGTATTGGGCAGAAGAAAGAGAAAGGGAAAGCCTGTGCAGCAGGGCACACAGGAACTTTCCCCCTCCCTCCTCCCATAGCTCACAGTGTCACTGGAGCCTTGGAAGGAGGGAGGGGGGATGCTGCTCAGCTCCTGGGTCTCCATGGCTCCGCTGATGGAGGAAAAGAAGACTAGCCAAGCTGAAGGAGAACTAGGGGCTGACAACAGCCTCCTTTCACAGCTATTGCTGTTCAATAGGTTTTAGCCGTGGCCCAGCATGAGGTGTTATCTGTTGAATTTTCACAGCAACAGCTATGAAACAAAGGCTTCAGAGCCGAAAGGGGTATTGGTTCCTTCTGGCTTTGAGTGGCCTTCGTTTTTTTTAATTAAGACAATGTGCACTCATGGGCGAAATGTTCTCATAGCCTTATAGCCTGCCGTAGCAGGGTATACCACACATTAAAGGCCCGCTCTCTAGTTTGTAGTGTAGTTCCTATATTCCCAATAGGCTCTGCGCATTGGAATAATATATTCAGCAGTATAGACGTAGGACTGAGGTTATCTAGGTCTCTACTGACTATATTAGACTTAAGGTTTGCCAGCTAGCTCAGAGGTCACTAGAAACTTTCCCGAATAAACGAGGAGGAGTTTAACCTCCCTGGATAGACAAGAAGGGCTTCTGACAACCATAAAACATGAGAACTTTGCTCTCCCTGAATAAGAGTGTATCTCTAGAGTCGTGTGAAAACAAAAGACAGCTATTTCACTCAGTCAAATGTGCGTACTTAGTTTCACCAGAATGCAGAGAAAAGAGAGACGGGCGTTTTCAATAAAAGGTGTTATTTATTGAGCAGTCTTCTTCCTCATACAAGAGAAATGAATTGCCACGATTGTAATGCTCATGGTAAAGTAAAGTGCGTACAGTAAAAGGAGGATTATAAAATAATACTGTAAAAGCATTGATATGGTTTCTTAGCCATATGATACTTTAAAATAGATAAAATATATACATACATATATACATTGACTAATCGTACTCAACTGGTGCTTCTAAATACGCCTACCCCGGTGTACCTGACCTAAGCCTAATACGTGGGAGGGAGTAATTAAGTAGCAGTTTAAGTTAAGTTTGTTTTGCCAAGAATCTGACTCAAGAATTCTCTGTAAGGGTTTAGTCAGTTCCGTACCTGGGTAATAGAAAGCAGGAGGTCTGGTATCTCTCTCTCAGGACTCGATATCCCAGCAACCCGCAAGGTTACCATTACCTACACCTCTGAGGAGGAAGCCGGAGGCCAACTCTATAGTTTTTAAAATTGTGTATTTTGTGTTTCACTGCTTTTAATACTTACCAAACCTCTCCCTGAGCTTAGATAGAACTAAGCGCCTAGCGGACACCCCACGAGCAGCGGAGCTAGCGCTGCATCGCGGGAGAGCTGGTTGAAAGGCCGCCATCGCTGCACTCGCGAGGCCACGCCCACCTCACTGGCCACGCCCACTTCCCCGCCTATAAGTAGCGCTGATTGAAAGCGCAGGTAACCATTACCTACACCTCTGAGGCGGAAGCCGGAGGCCAACTCTATCGTTTTTAAAATTGTGTATTTTGTGTTTCACTGCTTTTAATACTTACCAAACCTCTCCCTGAGCTTAGATAGAACTAAGCGCCTAGCGGACACCCCACGAGCAGCGGAGCTAGCGCTGCATCGCGGGACAGCTGGTTGAAAGGCCGCCATCGCTGCACTCGCGAGGCCACGCCCACCTCACTGGCCACGCCCACTTCCCCGCCTATAAGTAGCGCTGATTGAAAGCGCAGGTAACCATTACCTACACCTCTGAGGCGGAAGCCGGAGGCCAACTCTATCGTTTTTAAAATTGTGTATTTTGTGTTTCACTGCTTTTAATACTTACCAAACCTCTCCCTGAGCTTAGATAGAACTAAGCGCCTAGCGGACACCCCACGAGCAGCGGAGCTAGCGCTGCATCGCGGGACAGCTGGTTGAAAGGCCGCCATCGCTGCACTCGCGAGGCCACGCCCACCTCACTGGCCACGCCCACTTCCCCGCCTATAAGTAGCGCTGATTGAAAGCGCAGGTAACCATTACCTACACCTCTGAGGCGGAAGCCGGAGGCCAACTCTATCGTTTTTAAAATGGTGTATTTTGTGTTTCACTGCTTTTAATACTTACCAAACCTCTCCCTGAGCTTAGATAGAACCAAGCGCCTAGCGGACACCCCACGAGCAGCGGAGCTAGCGCTGCATCGCGGGACAGCTGGTTGAAAGGCCGCCATCGCTGCACTAGCGAGGCCACGCCCACCTCACTGGCCACGCCCACCCTCTCCCTAAATGTGCCATCCACGCAAGCGCAGCGGGAGCGCCGTTTACGCGCCGAAGGCGCGCCTAAGGCAAGCCCGTCTGCGCCCGTCCGCGCACGGCCGGGCCTAGGGCCAGAACCCCTGCTGGATAAAGCTGCCCCTAAGGCAAGCTACTCACGTCGGGACCTCCTAAGTCTCAGACCCCCCATCGCCCCCTCCTGTGAGTATGTTCATGACCTGAATGGACCATTCATCAGCTGTACTTACTGCCATCCAGTCCAGCTCAAACTCCCTACTCGACCCCACAAGCCCTCAGCCCTTAACCTCGCTTCGCTGAATTGTCGCTCTCTCCCCAAACATGCGATGCTGATTAACCACCTCATAGAAGACCATGACATAGACGTCTTCTTCCTGACGGAAACGTGGCTCTCCCCAAACTCGGAGTCAGATATGGTGCTAGCAACCCCACCGGGCTTCCTCATTCAGTCCCTACCTCGTCCCTCAGGTAGGGGTGGTGGTGTCGCCATTATCCACCGGGATCATCTCCTCTGCAAATCCAATGATGCGCAGATTCCCGACTCTGAAAGCCTGCAGTTCACAATTAAGTTAGACCCTACTAACTCACTCACAGGGATCCTAGTGTACCGCCCCCCCGGTCATCCAGGTCCTTTTGCTAGTTCTCTCTTGGACACAGTAGCTACACAGGCCCACTCCATCACTAATTTCATGATACTAGGGGACCTGAATATTCATTTCGATGACCCTTTAGACTCTGGGGCAGTCGACCTGATCACCGATCTGGCGGCTCTCGACATCCGCCTCCTAAACTCTGGAGCTACTCATAACAAAGGTCACTTGCTGGACCCTGTGTTCACGAGCACCCCCACTATGCAAGCTAGTGAGTCCCTTCCCCTCCCCTGGACGGACCACTTTTTAGTCTCCTTCCAACTACCAGGAACTTTTAGGAAACCTCAAAAACCGCCCACTTACACCAGGGACAGGGCCTGGTCCAAGCTCTCCACTGAAGAATGGGCCAGGACCCTAAAGTCAACTACCCCTGCTTAGGCAGAAGACCCGGCTATCGCCGATAGTAAATTTAGAGAGTGGATTACTACCTCCCTGGACTCCGTACTCCCATTTAGAACTCGGGAGGACAAAAATGGGAAACCAGGTTCCGCCTCGTGGTACACCCCGGAACTTCGATTACTACGCAAAAATTGTAAGAGAGCCGAACGACTTTGGAGGAAAGACTGGCAGCACGCCAGCAAGGAAGCCTACCAAAACTCAGTTAGATTATACAAAACTGCTATTAGGCGCTCTAAAGCTTCCCATTACGATACTCGGATAAAAGAATCCACCAACTCAGCCAGGGAATCTTTCCTAATCGTAAAAGAGCTTCTGAAAGTACCAACCACTCCTTCCTCCAACATCCCCCCAGTGGACCGAAGCAACGAATTAGCCACCTATTTCAATGACAAAATTGCTCGCATCTTAGCATCCCTTCCCCCTCCCTGTCCCTCTAGCCACATGGACAATGATTCACCCCCCAGCCAGACTGAAAGCAGCATACGCCCCCAACTTGCGACATTTAGGCCAGTAACCTGCAACGAGGTAGAAGTAATCATGACCAAAATGAAAAGCGGATCACCTTTGGACCCTGCACCCTTTAGATTCCTTAAAACCGTAGCCCCCATCATCACCCCCACGATCACGGAGCTTATTAACAGCTCACTTGCCCGGGGATCTGTTCCCGCTAGCTGGAAGAGCGCAGTGGTGAAGGCACTCCTTAAAAAACCCCAGCTAGACCCAGCAGATATGGCAAACTACTGGCCAATCTCACTCCTCCCTGGCATTAGCAAGGTAGCTGAGAAATTGGTCAACCGACAATTGTCTCAGTTTCTCGAGGCAAATAACATCTTACGGCAATCCCAAACTGGGTTCCGCCCGGGCCACGGCACAGATACTGCCCTTCTTGCCGTCATCGAGGAGGCAAGGCGCATTTTAGATTCAGGAGGGTCAGTGGCAGTGATCCTCCTGGATCTTAGTGCAGCCTTCGACACAGTTAACCATCGTGTCCTTCTCCATCGGCTGGCGGCAGCAGGGCTCACCGGGACGGCACTCAGATGGATAGAGTCCTTCCTTGCCGGGCGCTCGTTCCAGGTATGGGACGGCAATTACCGCTCGTCCACCCTCCCCCTCACGAGCGGGGTCCCTCAGGGATCGTCCCTGAGCCCGACGCTTTTTAATGCCTACATGGCCTCCCTTGAAGACGTGGTGACACCATTCGGTATAAAAATAGTGAGCTACGCCGATGACACACAGCTGGTCGTCTCCCTATCCCAACTAGACGACCACCCAGACAACCTGGCAAATTGCCTTACGGAAATCCACGGTTGGATGTGTGATTCATCACTAAAACTAAACGGGTCAAAGACCGAAGTGATGCTCATGGGAAAGCAATGGGTGACCATCCCCCCAGCGGTCTGGCCAGACGTGTTTGGGGAAATTCCCACCCCGAAACATGAAATCAAGACCCTAGGAGTATGGCTAGAACCCGAGCTTTCAATGAAAACGCAAGCGGCCAAAACTGCAGGAACCTGTTTTGGGCTTATGCGCACCACCCGCAGGATTCTCCCCCTACTCCCACCCGCATCCAGGAAACTACTAGTCCAAGGGCTCATACTGTCACGTTTGGACTATAGTAACATGGTCTACCTGGGAGCCCCTGAGGCCACAATGGCGAAACTGCAACGAACACAGAATGCAGCAGCCCGTCTACTCATGAACCTTCCCTCCAGAGTGTCAGCGAAACCTGCCATCAAGGCCCTGCACTGGCTCCCTGTGCGCCAAAGGGTGGAATTCAAAGCCATGTGCACGGCATACAAACTGATCAATGGAGTTGGCCCTTCGATCCTCAGCGACCTGGTTACTCCTTATAAAGCACCCAGATCCCTGCGGTCCGAGAATGAGCACCTAGCCAACATCCCCAAATTTAAAAAGACACGCACTGGAGGCCGACGCTTCTCCGTGAAAGCTTCCACTGGATGGAACTCCCTCCCACGTACCCTTAGATTGGAACCCAATTATTTTATTTTCAGAAAAAAATTGAAAACACTTCTATTCCCTAAATAACGTCATCCCCCTGTTTTCTTCCCTTCATCTGGGTAACAAATCTTTATAGCGCTGGGATGCCCTCGGGTCACCAGGCGCTTTACAAGTCGTTAAAATAAATAAATAAATAAAAAAGGGTAGGCTGGAAACGCCAGAGCTGGATTTCTCGGCAGCAGAAAAGACAGCGTCTTTCTCAGCGCGTCAGGGAGGAGGGGCAGCGTCCGTGGGCTCTCGCATCAGCTGGGCTTTCGGGCAAGTAGATAGCTGCTCTGCTCCAGATTCACCACCGTGTGTTTGCTTAAGGCAACGTTGGTATATTTATACCTGAAAGGTGCCTGGGTTTGACGTAAGGTTGGACATAAGACGTCAATAAAGATGTCACTAAGAACTGGCCATTCTTACAGTGCTTTACAGGAGTTCTAGGACGAAATCAAAACAAAAGCAAGTTGGATTTCCCAGGTTGCTGGAGGCTTGGTTTTGTTTAGAGAACTCGGTGTGCTTACTAGGGGGCCGGAGAAGTAGCCTTGCTTAATGTGACAGCATGTGCTACGACTGAATTATGGATATGATTATTATGTCGTTGTATGGATATTATTGATTATAACCAGATAAGGGCATAAAATAGGAATATCGATTCAGGTTTCCTAGATAAAACACTACACCCACTCCACGAATTAATGTCCATCATTACTAAAACTTAAGCAATAGTAAACATAAAAGGTGCATGTGTATACCAACCCACCCCAAAATACATTTTTGCATTTGAAATGGTGTATGCGAAATACATGAAAATGATTATAGGTACTGTACTTTTTTCAAGCAGTGTAATCATTCATTAAAAAGGATGCATATATATATCGGCATGAATGATTTGCGAAATTTACACATGAAATGGCTCTTGATACAGAAAAAAGGGTCGAGACCATTCCATCACATATAAATACAGCTGTTGTAAATGTGCTAGAGGCTGACGTGATATATTGTCTTTAGAGTTCCTAAAATAGAAGCTCTGTTCTCTAAGAATAGTTCTACTTCAAGCAGAGTACGTGTGCCAAAAAAAGTAAATATTTTGGAATCGGGGAAAAAAATAATTTCGCTTTCAGGGGAGAGAGAAAAAATATAGTTCCAAATATGTTCAGTAGCTTTTGTTTATCAAAGCCGAAGGCCGAATTCAGAGTTCAGGGAACGCTGTGTACTAGTTTGCTTAAAAGTTATTCTTTTTGTTCGGGGGGGAAAACATCATTTCAGACAGACTTTCAAAAAAGTGGTTTACCGCTTCAGGTGAAAGTTCGACCAAGTTGGAAAATGCCGCAACTGTGCAGTGGTGAGCACGATTGCTATCATCGATGACAGGATCAGCAGTGCTCACAGAAGGTTGTACCTGGGTGATGTTGCTCTCATCTCGTACTTCACTACCCTTTAATCCCAGTGGTAAAGTCTCAACAAATGCCGTTATCAGGATCGGTAACTGCTGGGGACAACACGATGCATGAGCCGTTACAGGAATTAGCAAAGTATCTGTATCCAATGGTACTGCTGATTGTAGTGTAAGACAGACGTCCAACACGCATTCTTCTCCGCATAGCATACATCGAAGCACAGGTAAGATATAATTCTGCCAGATGGGTCTGAATGAAAGAAACCAGGTCATATTCAGATCTCTTAGCCGGGCTAATCCAAGGACTTTAGTTATGCGGTCCCGATAGCGTATAGCTAGGATCGTTTCTTCCATTGTTGCAGGATTTTTGTCTGCGTTTTGACTTGCCATAACGAAGCAGAAGTATCAAAAATAAAATGCCTGCTATGAGTCCCAACAGGAGTGGTAGGCCGCCAAAGACAGAATGGACAAAATTAGGAAAAATGCCCAGAACTGTTGTGAAGGGTGTTAACAGTCCCGAAAAAATTGTCTTAAATATATGTGGGATACCGCCAGTATTGGACATATTTAGGATTTGGCTTAACATTTCTGCGAAATGTAGGGGGCAATTTGCTGATAAAAGGCTATGTATCTCTGCCGTTGTCCTTGCGACTTGCAGATCATACGTTTCTTTTGATGACGTCAAGGGAACAGTTGTCTGCAAAAGGACAGACTTCATTCTGCTTAAAGTATCAATTCGAATAGAAGAGATATTCAAAAATGGCCAAAGGTTTTCCTCCCTGTCTGGAGTGCTGTTTGGAAACAATACTTGCATACAGCAAGTGACCATGGAACTAACGCTAACTAGATAAGCTTTTCCTGGCACCATGCCACAACATCTGTGGTCCACTATTAGAATATAACTCCCGTTAGAAAGCCGTCTAAAGAATGGCTCTATTCGAGTTGCAGGTGTGCCATGCTGGTGACATGAAAGGTTATTTGAAGTCCCCTCACAGGCCCCATGCAAGTTAATACCTTTACACAGAAGTATACCACTTAGTGATCTTTTACAATTATTACCACTAAGAAATACATTCTGTTCCTTTTCACTATAACATGTGTGTGTGTAAGGTAATTTCCATGATGACTTAATGTACCCGTTACCCAACCTTTCATACTGGCCTGCTGGTATATATTCTTGACAGAATTTAAATTTGAAAGTTGTTATCGGAATAGTTATTATTCCGTGTATTATCCATTCTATGACAGGTCGTTCTGACATTGTCAATGGTAATCTCTCAAGTTTTTCAATGCTCAGAATTGTATATTCTGCTCCTTTCTGTGCCAAGCTGATTTGTGTATCAGTAAGGTTAAAGATAGAGAATAATGACGTTGTGATGATTAAACGCCAAGGCACGTAGCCTGAACGCAAATTTTGTAACGTCCAGCCAAGCTGTACAATAGAACGTAATTGGGACTGACCATGTTGTAACATTAGCAAGTCCTGTTCTATTATATCTATAGCAGATGATACAATGCTGTCCAGTGAATATATTCTGGAAGACAGAGTCATTAACCCATTGTCCACAACAGAAAGTGATTTTTCCAAATTAATACGGTCAATTTCCCGTATTTTTTCTGCTGTTTCAATTTGCATTATTTTCCAAGCTTCGTTGTAAGCTGCCTATATACCGGCCGCTATGAAACATTTTTGACGCTGTTTGCGTGGTCCCATTATGAAATCACACAAGTCAGCATCATCTTTAAGTAAAGTCAAGTGTTGCTTAATTTCTGCCAGTGTGGATGTGTGTAGCCATTCGAGGCAGAGTTTTCCTACACTGTATGTTGTAACTATCCCTGGATGTTGTCTCTGGGAGTATCTAGGGTCTGGCCTGGTCAATTTGAACCCCTGTATTTTGTTCAGGAATCTATCTTGACAGTTATTTGTGTCTGTGGGCCAGATCAACCATTTCTTCCAATCAGGATGTGTTCTGCTTTGGTTAAAAATATGGGATACGTCTATCTCAACATCTGTAGTGCTATTATTGTCAGGTGTTGGCTTTGGAATAGACGGTTTGTTTAAGTCTTTAATTTTGGCTAGGCCAAGACAGGTTGTCTGTTGAATGGTATCATTCAAGAATATAATTTGTTCTGGGATCATGCAGGCTCTAAATAATGATTCTATACCTTGGACCTGCCAATCTTTGGTACCCCAGATGGTTTTTGTTTCAATATTGTTTTTCCAAAAATCAAAACCAAATGTAGTCATTTGTTCATAAAATGCTTCTGAATAGATTAATTTAGTGTTTGTCAGCATTGTTTTAATTCCTGTCTTATTTAACATTTTGAAATAAAAGGCTTCTGCTTCACTTGTATTAAACCCTGAGAAGTATGGGAATTTCTCATAAAATGTTTTAGAACTGCCTTTTGGTGGAGTTGCACAAGTTCCCATTGATTATAATTTAAAACATTTCTAGGTTGAGCAGATGTATGCAAATAGTGATGTGCAAAATGGTTGTAGCAGTACATTTCTTCATAATTAGATGAACCCTGCAAGTAATCATGTTCTGTAAATTTTGCTGACATTACTAAATCTGACATCATATCATTAATACTTTCAAAGTCCCAATCATCAGAGAATGTGCTCGGTTTTACAAAGTCACTCAATGAAATCTTAAACTGGTGTGGATACTTCAGGAGCTCGACCGGGCCATAAATATCGTAATCTGTTTTGTCCCAAGCTACCCCACCTGGTATTGGATTGGCTGTGACATTCACGGATGATAGTTCTCTTTTCTCGATGTGAGATGACTTGTGTGGCTTTAGGACCAAGTTGATGTTCTGACTTGCTGTGTCCATTGTACTATATTTTCCCTCAATGAATTTTCCCAAACAAAGAACCATGATGAGCCAAAGCAGGAGGAAAAGTACACCTAACACAATCCAAAATTCAATCCATGGAGAAATCAGATATGTTTCTTTCAGTTCATGAAAGAGTTCTGTTACTTTGTCTTTAAAAGATTTAATTGTAGGCTGTTCTTCAGGCTCGCTTGGATCCTCAGAAAAGTTATCGAAATTGATGAAGCAGCCGGATGCAGTTCTATCAATTGTTGGAATCGCTTCAGGATTTTTATTTGCTTTTGGAATTTTCTTTGTTTCATTAGCATAGTCTGTGGCTACATCGTTGTAGACTGGTGTTTCTTGATGAACTGTTTCAATTTGGGCTTCAAGAGGCACAAGTTCCATGGCATTATTGCATAGTCCTTTTTTAATCACTGCAGGTTTTTCAAATGTGATTAGTCTCTCAGTTTCAACCTCTTGGTTTGTAGCAAGATTTGGTCTTCTGCTATTTCTTGGGAGTCCACTGGGCCTACTACTTATTATCGGGTCGATGGATACAACTCTGTTCTCCTTTTTACCAGCAAGGGGCGGTAGTACAACTGATCTTGTCCGTTGAAAGCTAAGACAGGTACTGCTTTTCTGTAAGAAGGCCCAAATTCCTTCTTCACCGCGACCTTCTCTCTGACCAGATCCCCAATCTTTGGAATCCAGACAGGCCTTGCTGGGACTCTTCAGTGGCTGTTGGCTGGTGTTTTAGCTTTACGTTGCTCAGGTCTTTTCTTGTGTCATTTAAGTCCTGTAAAATAGACAAACGATCTTTGATATCAAAGCATTTTTCTTCTACCACTGAAGTCTGACTATCTAAGTCCTGAATATGCATTCTAGTACCGGACAATAGTTCATACGGACTGAAACCTTTTAGAGAATTTCTTGGCAGATTGTTAAGACTACGTTGGACACTTGTTAAATGTTGGACCCACGCAGTACCCGTACCTAATACCCTCGCCGTTATAGATTGCTTTATGTCTCGTTTTTTTCTTTCCACAATCCCGTTTCCCTCAGGATGGAAGGGACAAGAATACCACAATGCAATGCCCATGCTGGTCATGGCCTCCTTATAAGCTCGAGAGCTAAAAGCAGGACCCTGGTCAGAATGTAGCATGCCAATTGCGTATGTGCCGATATAGACTCGCAAATCTTTTATAACAGTTCTGGCGTCAGCCGAGCGCTGGGGTCTACATTTTTAGTGAATCTAGTCTTAAATAATATACATAGGGACGCATGTTTCCTGTTTAATCATGCGTATAGATCGCCTTATGCTTTCTACTAGGTGTTCTGGCACTACTTAGGCTAGTTCGCCACTGCGATCTCTGTTGCAGTTTTGACAGCTCATTACAAATTTGTAATGTTGCAGGCTCATCCCCGGCCACCAGTATTCTGATTGTAATTCTGTCAGAGATTCCTTGATCCTTCGGTGCCCTAGATCTTCACCCATGTGTGCGTCTGCTATTAGCGAGACTCTCCTGTTCGTGTTTGGAATCACTCTATCCCCCACTCCAGGGATTCGAGCAAAAGGAACGGAGTTTGCATCGATTGTGTATGTATAATTGAGTGGATAATTCACGGGTAATGCTGCACAGTCGCCTTTTGAAGACGTTTTTACCGCCAGCATGGTTTCCCCGTCTATGTATTTTTCTGAACACTTTTTTGTGGCTACGGAAGCCGGTTTAGTTGCTTCCGCTGTGGCTGTTTCAGCCAATGAATTCCCTGCAGCGTGAACGCCATCACGCTGATGACTCAGTGTATGTATCACGTGAGTCTTTTGTAGTTCTTTCTTTACAAGAACTACTTGTTCCCAAAGCGATTTTTGCTTAATAGTGGCACCTGTGTCATCTTTGTAACCGTTTTGAACCCATTTCTGCAAGTCTGTATTGTATGATTTGACGCAGGAATGCGAAACGCACACTATTAGTGTCGGGAATTCGCGATCGGCAATGTCGAGCGCCATTTTTAAAGCTATTAATTCAGTCTGTTGACCTGAATTGTTTTTTACAGATTGTGACATTGTTACCAGTGGTCTCAATTTACCTCCGCGCCACCGGCATTTGGCAACCTCGCACGTAGCGTTATAAGCTTGTTTTCCCCAAACTGAGGGTTCTGCATAACTGTTTGTGTATATTACGCAGGCGTAAAGTTGTATGGGCAGAATGTCGTCAGGCAGAGGATATTCTTTTTCATATGTTAGATATTTCAATTTTTTCATTTCCGGGTCAAAATAGTATTTCACTTTTTCTGTAGCAAGAGAATTTTCCCATTGTATCCATTTTGGATCTAATGCCACAGTAGTTAAATTACATGGGCTTGTTAATGCCTCGAAGGCTGATTCTGCTGTTAAAACAGTAATCCTTTTGCCTTCGGCTTGAGCTCTTTCTTTTGCTACAGCTGTTTGAACCGCATTTACAACATTTTTCGCAAGACTGAATGTTTTTTCAGCTTGTGAGTACAAGTTTGATTTGTATGCTATTGGTACCTTTTCTCCCTCATTAGAGGTCAGGTACGTGAATCTGCATCTTCCTGGGATGACTCGGATTACAAGGTTGTGTGTATTGTCGCGAGTTTGCAATTTTGTTTTTGCTAACATGTCTGTTTGCAATGATCTCAAAATTTCTGTGTGTTTTTGAGTCCAATTGATTGGTTTAAAATCTGGTTTTATTAATTCATAGAGAGGTTTTACCCTCTTTGCATAATTTAGAATGTAAATTCTTCCAAAATTCAGGTATCCTAGTATTGATTGTAAGTTCCTCAGAGTTTTTGGTGCTTGGAGTACAGCACACTTTTCTAAGAAATAGTCTGCTAGGCTTTTGCCTTCACTTGATAATTCATATCCTAAAAACAGGACAGTTAGATGGGCAATTCGTGTCTTTTTAAAGTTGAATTTGTAACCCTCTGCTGCGAACCCAAGTATTATGGTGTTCACTCTTTTCAAGTGAGTATCCAAGTCATCATCTGTCAGATAGATGTCATCGACATAAGATAATGCCTCATCATCATACATTTGTAGTAACTCTGTTACTCTTGCTGAGAATAATCCTGGGCTATTCTTGAACCCCTGTGGGAGTCGACAGAAATGTTTCTGCGAGCCCATTATTGATAAAGCGGTCAAATACCTGCTTTCAGGTGCAATGTTTTGACAAAAGAATCCGTTAGAGATGTCTAATGTCGTTTTGTATTTTTTGCGCAAATGTTATTCATTAGTGCTGCACTGTGTGAGTTTTGTACTGCAAATGTCTTGCAACATGAGTTAAGGTGTCTGTAGTCCAAAACTAGACGATATGAATCGTCTGGCTTGGAGACAGGAAACAAAGGATTGTTCATGTGTGAGGTGCATGTTTCAATCACCCCCTGGTATTCAAGTTGATCTAAGATCTCCCTGACCTGTTTTTTAGCTTCTTGCTTAATTGGGTACTGCCTTTGTGCAGTTGGTTGACATTTTAATTGGATTTTGTGAGGAGGAGAGTCCTCATCCCATCCTACATGATTTTTATATAATGCAGGAGCTTGGGCTACTGCCCACTTTCTTGCAAGTGTATATTTTTTATGAATTGGAATGTGATTTGAGAAGGCAGGCATAATCATTTCTTCGCCATGAGGGCACTCCCTGACAAACTTTGGTGGCCAGTCCTTTTCAGCTAAAAGGATGTCATAGCCTTTGGAAAGGTTATCCCAAAATAGACCCCTTACTTTCCTAGTCTTATCTCCCTCTATATGTAATGTTATCTCGTATATTTTATGAGGTTTGCTAACTCTGCTGTCTGCAGTTTCCACTTGAATGTATTCATTCGTGTCCACTGTCTCCAGATGATTCATCAGGATCTTGCGAGCTATGGTCACTTCTGCTGCGCTGTCTAGCACTGTCTGGGCCCACTCTCCGTTTTTCAGCTGTGTCCTCAGTATCCTCGGCATGTTTGACTATTTTAATGCTGGCTACCTTCTTTCTTGGAAATTGTAATTTTTTACTTTGATGAGCAGGTTCTTTGTCTTTGGACTTGACGTGCTCTTCCCTTTGTTCTGATCGTCCTCTTCTTTCCGATTTCTGCGAGGAAGTCTGAAAAGATCGAGAGGGACGTGTATCAATATCTTGATATTTATCAGGTTTCTTTAGATTATCCCTGTTTCTAAGGTTGTATCTTTTCTCAGAGGGCTCCCTCTGGGGAGACTTGTGTCCTTGGTCCGGAGATCTTTTTCTCCGCCGAGGAGACCTTCCTCTGGACTGGAATCTTTTTTCTTTGGGAGTGGATTGTTTATTTCCATCCCAGCTCTTTTTTGGAGTGTTTAGATTATTTTTAATAAATATTTTTTCAGGATTTTCAGTTAGTTGGGGTTTTACTGGTTTCCCACCCAAACTATCTCTTCCTAGTTCTTCATAGGATTTTTCTATGATTCTGGCAAGTTCAAATGGTTGTTCTACTATATCTGTTTCTTTCAATTTCTGGAGGAATGTTATATCCTCCGTTGCCAATTGAACCAACTCTCTATATGCCTGTGTTAATTCTTTTATTTTAACTAAGAGTTCTTCACTTGACATTTTATCAATG
The DNA here is from genome assembly GCF_964261635.1 of Lissotriton helveticus. Classification (NCBI taxonomy): domain Eukaryota; kingdom Metazoa; phylum Chordata; class Amphibia; order Caudata; family Salamandridae; genus Lissotriton; species Lissotriton helveticus. The sequence continues at coordinate 1,906,888,381 of NC_136057.1, read as the reverse complement.
TCTGGATGTGGTGTGTAGCTGGCTAGAATCGGCCACGGTGCTCCTGGTCTACCTAGTGGAGCGAGCCTGGTGATGTGATTATTATGTTTTAGGGCGCCTTTAAACCAGAGCAGGTGCTCTTGGTATTGTAATGGGATTTCCACCTCCTCGAAAGGAGTGTATTCATCCGGTGGTTCCTCTATCTTGTAATAGTGGAATTCATGCGTGACAGCATTTGCTGCTGGAAAGTTTATCCATGAATAGAATACCTCTGTCTGCCGATATTCATGTGCCTCAATTACGAATACGACTATACCACCTCTCGATGTTAATCCATTTTCTATAAGTTTGAAAGTTATAGTTTTTCTTATGTAGACCGGAATGAGTATTGCATTCGGGTCATTCTGTAGGAGACTTGTGTCATCCTCTAGGAGTTGAGCTGCTATTCTAGCTGTCTCCCTTTCTTCTTCATTTTCAGACATTTTTACTGACAGAAAGGTTTTTGTTGCAGATCAAGTTTCAAGGAAACAAAGATTAGGTGCACAACATTTTGGAACACTGTATCCTTCAACGTTGACTAAACCAAAACTATACATAGAAATCTCTTCCTACTAAGTTCCGGCGGGTTTTTAACCTTTTACCCACTCCAGATGTCTTTTGGAGTATTTACGGGAAAAAGGGTCTGTGTGAAAAAGCACGACTAAGTTACTCTAACGTCTTGCATTAGATTTATCGCCTTACCAAACGTTGGGCGCCATGTAGTGTAGTTCCTATATTCCCAATAGGCTCTGCGCATTGGAATAATATATTCAGCAGTGTAGACGTAGGACTGAGGTTATCTAGGTCTCTACTGACTATATTAGACTTAAGGTTTGCCAGCTAGCTCAGAGGTCACTAGAAACTTTCTCGAATAAACGAGGAGGAGATTAACCTCCCTGGATAGACAAGAAGGGATTAGCTTCTGACAACCATAAAACATGAGAACTTTGCTCTCCCTGAATAAGAGTGTATCTCTATAGTCGTGTGAAAACAAAAGACAGCTATTTCACTCAGTCAAATGTGCGTACTTAGTTTCACCAGAATGCAGAGAAAAGAGAGACGGGCGTTTTCAATAAAAGGTGTTATTTATTGAGCAGTCTTCTTCCTCATACAAGAGAAATGAATTGCCACGATTGTAATGCTCATGGTAAAGTAAAGTGCGTACAGTAAAAGGAGGATTATAAAAAAATACTGTAAAAGCATTGATATGGTTTCTTAGCCATATGATACTTTAAAATAGATAAAATATATACATACATGTATACATTGACTAATCGTACTCAACTGGTGCTTCTAAATACGCCTACCCCGGTGTACCTGACCTAAGCCTAATACGTGGGAGGGAGTAATTAAGTAGCAGTTTAAGTTAAGTTTGTTTTGCCAAGAATCTGACTCAAGAATTCTCTGTAAGGGTTTAGTCAGTTCCGTACCTGGGTAATAGAAAGCAGGAGGTCTGGTATCTCTCTCTCAGGACTCGATAACCCAGCAACCCGCAAGGGTAGGCTGGAAACGCCGGAGCTGGATTTCTCGGCAGGAGAAAAGACAGCGTCTTTCTCAGCGCGTCAGGGAGGAGGGGCAGCGTCCGTGGGATCTCGCATCAGCTGGGCTTTCGGGCAAGTAGATAGCTGCTCTGCTCCAGATTCACCACCGTGTGTTTGCTTAAGGCAACGTTGGTATATTTATACCTGAAAGGTGCCTGGGTTTGACGTAAGGTTGGACATAAGACGTCAATAAAGATGTCACTAAGAACTGGCCGTTCTTACAGTGCTTTACAGGAGTTCTAGGACGAAATCAAAACAAAAGCAAGGTGGATTTCCCAGGTTGCTGGAGGCTTGGTTTTGTTTAGAGAACTCGGTGGGCTTACTAGGGGGCCGGAGAAGTAGCCTTGCTTAATGTGACAGCATGTGCTACGACTGAATTATGGATATGATTATTATGTCGTTGTATGGATATTATTGATTATAACCGGACAAGGGCATAAAATAGGAATATCGATTCAGGTTTCCTAGATAAAACACTACAAGTTAAAGGCTCTCACCTTGGGCTCTGGCCTTTAATGCTGGAGCAGGATATTAATGGCCGGTATAGCACCTTTTGCCGGGCTATGAGGGTAAATTAGTGCACTTCATGGCCATGCAGGCGATACCATGATAATAAAGGGTCCATCGAGTGAATGATTCACAGTATATCTCAAAACATAAGTTGATACAAGCATCAAACAAAGGAACAATCTGCCATGCCTATTGCTGGTCATTGTTAGCAATGCAGAAATTAATAAAGAGAGGCTTTTCTTCACACTGTGTGTCCCCTATAACACATGCTAGTTAGCAGAAAATGGAAGAACGATAGTGTGAGAAAATGGGTTGTTGGTTGAGGGGGATGTGAGTCCTTCTCACGCAACAGCCACAATCCTTGTCAGGGTGAACCATAAAAGTCACCAAATTAACCTGAGCTTAACACTCTGGTTGCTTGCAACAAAAGCAGGCAGGCTTAACTCAGAGGCAATATGTAAAGTATTTATGCAGCACTCAAACAAAAAAAGTGAAAAGGCCACAAAAGGAAATTTCTAACTAATTTAGACGGAAAAAAAAGTAAAATGTATTAGGTTACTTGACACCAAAACAACAACAATCCAATCAGAAGAACCAGAGTTATGAATGTTTTATGTTTTTAGCGTAATCTAGTGCCTAAAAGATAAAAATGCTAACCTCATATACCTTAAATGGGCAAGATTGGGGTAAGAGTAAAAAAATATAGTTGACCACGATGGTACACGGTTCGGATACACAAGGTGGATTGGGCCTAGTATCCGCTTACCTTGGGACTTAGAATACATTTTCAAGAAAAATGTCTGAGAAGGTAAAGTTCAGTAGGGCAAAGCAGCCAGCGGTATCCAAGGAGAAGGTGTCGTCATTGTGGAGCTGTTGAACGAAGTTGCAAGATTTCTTTGTTCGGATTCAGGGCCTGATTTAGATCTTGGAGGATGGATTACTCTGTTACAACGGGGACGGATATCCCATCCGCCGAAATGTAAATCTTATTATATCTTATGGGATTAATATTTGAGCGGACGGGATATCCATCACAGTTGTGATGGAGTAACCCATCCACCAAGATCTAAATCAGGCTCATAGTCTCTTTTTTGGCACTTTAAAATCTCCAGGTGGTCGAAGCTGCAGGCTGTATTCAACGAGGGCTCCAGGATAACGGACACATTTCTAGAGAGGAACCATTGCTGAACAGGATATTCTGCTGCAGAGAAAAATGTAGAATTAACTATTTTGAAGTCAGGCCGACCAGAGATGCACCTTGAGCAGATCGGTGACCAGGCAGGTCCTGGTCTCATCTCTGTTCTTGAGGCACTTTTTGACTTAAAATGTACAACATTCCAAATTTGGATTTTGGCTGGTTGAGCACCCTTAGCACCACTTCTCAGTGAGCAATGCATCTATTTTAACAAAGTAGCCGTCTGAAAGGTAAACTGAGGACATACTGATCAAAAAGTTGATAAGGGCAGTATTTTTTTTTTATGGATTCCATTTGTCCCCACCAAGTGATGAATCTGAAGGACCACTTATCCAGGCAGTCTTTAATTGTATCTAGTATAATTTTTTTGTTTGAGGTCAATGTAGTCTTTGAGATTTTGAGTGAACCAGATTCCCAAGTATTTTATCCTTACAGGCGTCCATTTGAGGCCATAACTGCTAATAATAGAGCTGTTACAAAGCACAGTAAGTAGCAGAACTTCTGTTTTTATCTTTTTTTAGACAACATCCTGGATACATTAGAGAATTCATTGATAGTAGAAATGATGTGAGGGAGAGCTGGCTCCGCTTATGTGGGGAAAAGGAGTATTTTTTACGCATAGGAGGCCAGTTTCTGCAGGCCTTAAAAGAAAGGAATGACGGGAATAAGGAGTTTTTCTCTAATTAGTGTGAGCAGAGGTTCTAGGGCCAGTAAGAAAAGTAGGCAGGAAAGAGGACACCCTTGCCTGGTTCCTTTTTGAAGGTTAAAGGAGCTGGATCGGGGGCCGTTGACACTAATGAGAATCATCCTGTATAATGAGGGGTCTAGGATGAAGGAGGGCGAAGGTAGGAGTGACATGGAGAAAGGCCCACAACACCATATCGAAGGCCTTCTCTGCTACCAATCCTATCGCACAGGCAGGGTGGTCGAGATGGTGGACTTTTTTGATGGTGTGGCTGAATAGCCTGATGTTATCTGCACTGAACCTTTCTTTGATGAATCCATGGTGTGAGGTGAGTATTATTTATTTTGAGGATAGTGTGCAGGCTGAGTTCCATGATTTTTGCATAGATTCTGCAATTTATATTTATTAGGGAGTGGTGGTGCTAGTTTTTGGATTGGATGGGTCTTGCCCTTCTTTGGGTATGACTTTTATAGATGCCTCAGTGGTAGTTCCCTCGACTTTGCCTGTGGAGAAAAAGTGGGCAAATAGATCATCTAGGGGAGAGATTAGTGACATAGGCCAGGTTTGATAGAAGGCAGCTGATAGAAGGAGGCTGGGAAGCCGTCCGGTCCGGTGTCTTCCTTAATTTAATTTTATTTATTGCGTTTATGATTCAATTGAACGAGATAAGATGTTATAATGAGTGTTTTTTAGAGTTTCATTAACTTGGTAATATTAATTTTGTTAAGGTATGATTCATAGGGAGTTACTTTTGGACTAAGTATTTTGAATTGAGCGCTAAGGGCCTGATAATGAGTTGCTCGTAATATCCAGAACTATGAGTTAATCCCTGTTTACACATGGGTCAGAATTACCAGTTTGAAGGTATTTGACTAATCTGATAATTATCAGATGTGCTAAGTAGTTCAACCTTCATTACATGTCAGCCGGGTAAAGCCTGCCGAAACTTAATAGGGGAAAACATACAGTATTTACTGTATCACACGGATTTTGTTCCATTAAACACAAAGTCTGCACGTTGTTCTCTATGAACGTATAATAGGTGTTATTTATTGTCTTTGATAAATAACGTTCCCTCTGTTTAATGTGCAACAATCCGCATGTGTTCTGTAAATACCACATATTTCCCCTGTTAAATTTTGGCAGGTTTGACCTGCGGAAATTTAAGGGAGGCTGAGCAATTATTGGATGCATTAAATACCTTCTAACTTATAATTCTTATACATGCATAAACATAAGTTCACGCATGGGCCTGAATATTACGTGGAACTCGTAATCAGGCCCCTTGTGCAGCAGCATTGCTCCTGCAAAAGTCCTTCATAAACAAACACTTGCATTTTTGTTCTTTTTTTTGTTTAAGAAATTTTTATTGATAATTTTTTAAAGAGAAAACCATACATATGTCATATATATTGGTAGAAATTCTAAAACACATGTAATAAGATAAAAGTAAATATAAAAAAGAAGAAAGAGAGAAGGGAAAGAGAAACAGGGGGAAGAGAAAAGAGAGAAGAGCAGAGGAAAGAAGGAAAGAAGGAAGAGTGAGAGGCAATACAGGAAGACAAGAGGGAATAGATTTAAGGCAATCAACTAGGAGAGTTGGAAGAAAGATACGAAGTAAAGGGGAACCAAAGGAGATCAGATTTGATTTTAAAGGGGGATAGAAGAGGAGGAAGCAATAGCTATCCTATGTTCATCACAAATGAAATTCCACCATGTATGTACAGAAAGTTTAGAATTATCCTTCCAACACGATAAAATAACTTTAAATGCAAGAGCAATAAACAGGTCCAGCAGTCTAGCGGAAGAAGAAACAATATCAATATCAGTTGATAATGAACCTAGAAAAACATTCAGTAGGGATAATGAGGAGGAACAATGAAACATTGGCATGCAAATATTCCAAACATCAGTCCAAAAGGACAAAACAGGAGAACACTCATATAACTGATGTTTAAGTGCACCTAGTTCTTTAGAGCATGACCAATATAATGGAGAGGAGGAAGGGGAAAACTTATGAATACAAACAGGAGTAATATTAACTCTATGGTAAATGAAAAACAAAGATTGCGTAATACGAGCAGAAATTGATACTTTAAACAGTTTCGACCATAAATGATCCCACAACGACACAGGAAGGGAGTTAGCAAGATCAATTTCCCAAGCAATCTCCGTAATTGATTTAAGGCGATCCTTAATATTTGATAACAAAATTGTATAGACAAGAGCAGCCTTAGGCTGTTGGGTAGAAAATAGAGGGTACAGTTGAGTGGTAGGAGTGTAAATGGGAAAAGCATCAGGTAACTAAAGAGAGGATAAGTGTAATTGAATGGCAGACGTTATAATATTATATGCATTAAGAGACGATGAAGGCAGGTGATATACATTTTGCAGCACACGGAAAGGGATGATAGTGTTACCATCAAAAAACTGATGAACAAACAATATATCCTTCTCTTTCCAATATTTGAAGTAAAACGATTTGCCTTTGTATTTGAAGAATTTATTATACCACACAACGGAGGATAGGAAACATTGGAGCGGAGATAGGTTAGAAACGAATGCATTGTGAAGTAGTGTTTGGGAGTATTTTAAAATAGGGAATTTAGTCAAAAAAGAATAGTTTGTCATAAATACAAAACCTTTTAAGAGAAAACGTTGTAGGAGAACCCATTTAGGCACAGGATTATCTAAGAAATCATAGGCTAATGAAAAGGACTGTTTAATCAAGAAAGCGGAGTGATAAGATTTAAAGTTGGGGAAACGAACACCACCCTCATTTTTAGGACGAGTCAGTTTATGTAAAGCAATACGAGGGTGTTTGTCATTCCACAAAAATTTAGTACAAATAGAGTTGATACTGTCAAAATATGAATTAGGGATTTTGAAAGGGAGCATAGAGACAGTATAGAGGACATGGGGAGTAATCATCATTTTAATCATATCCAATCTACCCCACCAGGAAAGGAATAAGGGGGACCAAATCAGAAGGAGGGATTGGAGTTTCTTTAAGAGGGAATCAAAAGTAAGTTTAAGTGTGTCAACTAAGGATGATGAGAACCATATACCAAGGTATTTAATTTTGGAGGGACACCATGCAAATTCAGTATTACTAAACATATATTGATAGCAGACTGCATTTAGGGGCAAAACTTCTGTTTTGGATAAATTGAGCTTATATCCCGATATAGAGGAATACAACCGCACTTCATCCAAAAAGTACGGAAGGGAAGAAGTAGGGTCAGCCATGTATACCAGTACATCATCCGCATACTCAGACAATTTAATCTCAGTAGATGGGAGTTTGAAGCCAGCAATCCTGGGACCGGAACAAATGCGTTCTAAAAAAGGTTCAAGACATAAAATAAATAATAAAGCAGAAAGAGGACAACCTTGCCGTGTGCCCCTAGATAAAGAGAAGAACTTCGAAAATTGATTATTAACAAAAATGCTGGCCCGGGGAGAGGAATAAAGGAGTTTAACCAGGGAAATGAAAGAGGGCCCAAAACCAAACCATTGGAGGGTGCGAAACATGAACTGCCAATTAATGCGATCAAACGCTTTTTCCGCGTCTAAGGACAAAGCTGCTATTGGGACCTTGAGATTTTTGCTATGAGCAATAACTTTGGAAAACATGCAAGCATTGCCAGCAGCAAGCCTACCCTTTACAAATCCTACTTGGTCCATCTGAACTAGATGGGAAATAACAGATTCAAGACTTGAAGCCAGATTTTAGCAAAGATTTTGCAGTCATAATTGATTAATGAGATAGGGCGGACGTTTTTACATTGTGAATGGTCTTTATCAGGTTTAGGTATTATGATAATTAGCGCATCTAGAAAGGACCCAGAAGCCTTAGCATCTGCAATAAAAGAATTAAATAATTGCAGGAGTTTTGTAACAAAAAAGGCATGAAAAGCAGAACAAAATTCAACCGGCAGCCCGTCAGGGCCTGGCGCTTTTGATTTTTTAAGGGAATTAATGGCCCGAGTAACTTCCAGGTGAGTAATATCCCTTTTCAAAAGTGCAAATTCATCTGTGAGGGGAGGGGGAGAGGGAAGGGTGTCAAAAAAGGAGGTTACGTTTATTTCAGAGGGATGTGTATCATCAGTGTACAAAGATTGGTAATAATTATGAAACACTTCAGCAATATCTTCATCCGACGAAACCAGATTATTGAGCGAATCATTGTAGATAGGGCCTATATTTTTACGTTCTGATTTGATTTTTAAATAATTTGCCAACATTTTCCCCGCTTTATTTTGACCACCATGAAATTTAGACTTGATTTTAATAAGGGTATTACAAGCTTCATGAGTGATAATTTTATTTAGGCAGACCTTTAGCTTGGATTAAATCCTGAAGCGCAGAGGGGGATTTAGAAGAGAAGTAAGAATGCTCAAGCTCTTTAATTTTCAAAAGTTGGTCCTCGTATTTCTTCCTGTTAAGTTTCTTTTTCTTAGAGACATAAGATATAGTAAATGCCCTGAGTGTAGCCTTAAAAGCATCCCAGTTATTAGGGATCGAGGTGTCCGAAGGGTCATTAAAGGCAAAAAAAATCAATAAAAAACCCTCAATTTCTTTCATAAAAACAGTATCAGATAGGAGAAATGAATTACATTTCCAACGACTACATTTAGAGGAGATGAGGGAGAGGTCTAGGGAAGTAGAAACAGGAGCGTGGTCAGATATAAATATGGAACCAATCACAGATTTCTGAATAGAGGGAAGTAGAGATTTACTGACCATGATATAATCAATTCTTAAGCGGGTATGGTGTACATTAGGAAAAAGGTATATTCTAGCAAGTCAGGATTACACATTTTCCATGAATCAAATAAAGGACGAGAGACAATGGCAGATTGAAAACTCTTATGAGAGTTGTCAGGTTAAAACTTATTGGAGGATAATCTATCTGAAAAAGGGTGTAACCATTGGTTAAAATCACCCGCGACTATAAAGTCTGGACAATCAATGGACGATATTAGGACTTTAATATCCTTCCAGAATTTGGGATCTGGACGAACCGGACCGTAAATATTTAGTAAAACCAATGTTTTATTTTGGATAACAACCTTAGCCAATGCCCAACGTCCTCCATCATCAGTCTGGAAGGAAATAATCTGAACATTTAATGCTTTATGAAATAAAAAAAAACCCTTTTTTATTAACAGCAGGAGAGAATACTACTTGCCCCACCCATTGCCGTTTCAACTTAAGAGATTCAACATCAGAACAATGCGTTTCTTGAAGAAAAACAACCTGCAAATTAAGTTTAGACAAGTGAGACAATACCTTTTGATGCTTGACAGGGTGACCGAGACCTCGTACGTTCCATGATACAAAGTTACACATGGTTCAATACATACAAAGGGCAGGGTTCTTGTTCTAAGGGACTGGTTGCGCTCTGCTCTGTTTCTGAAAACTGCCTGTTGGGCTCAAAGATTTAAGGTAGTGGTGCCACAGGAAAGGGGTGACCCTCCCAACCCCTTTGTGGATATTGCTCGCGCAATATCTGTATTTGAGAATAGTTCCTATGCACGCATAGTAGAATCAAACATGTAGATAATACAAATAGTATGTTAGATCGCAACAATGAAATTATTGTCCACTTCTTCTCGTTGAGAATTTCTCTTTTTAATGCTCGAGCTACACCGCGCCAGCCGACTCGTGTTTCGTCAAAGCATAGGTCACTTTGACTCTTCAGGGCTTTCTTCTATTCTAGGTGTGTGTTGTAATTCCACTATACCAGTGATAATTCCAACCCGGTTAGGGTAGTCCTCAGGCTGCTTCAGTTGCTCGAGTCTGCACAGGTATCTCCACTGTAAATGTCACAGGACTTGTGTCCGACCGTAAGGGATGAAAGGAGGAACAAGACTCTCTCAATTACGGATCTCAAACTTGATATGACTCAATATGCGGCCAATCCTCTCCTCGTCTTATATCGTGTTTTCAAACTATTAGTTCCGGTACATTGGTAGTGTCCCCTGTTCCGTCCTGCTGAGAATTCGGCGTCTGTTTCCAATGGTGTGTTCAATTCCGGACTACACATGGGTGGTAGAAGGAAAGGATGGATGACAAATGGAGTAGAAACACTTCAAGGAGGTAACTAAAAAAAGGGAAACAGCAAACACTCATTGAACATGAGGAGAACACTCCCAACATACTCACAATACTGAAATACAATGCATCGAAAGACAAAAAGGATAACAGCACCCAGAACAAATAAAGAAAGAGAGACCGTTCAGAAATACAGAAACATAGGTGACAGACGGATAAGGAAAAAAGACAAATAAAGAGAGAACAAGAGACAGGAAAAGAGAAAGGGATATAGAGAAAGAGGAAAAAGAAAAGAGTAAGCAGATCAAGGCATAAGAGCCTGATCTGAAAAGAGGAAAACAACCAAGACAACAGGGGGGAAGGTACACCACAGAGGGGACACATCCCCACGGGCTGCCAATAAACGGACATATAGAAAACGAATAACATAAAAAGATGAAAACGCGGAACCTCAAGAAAGGAGGCAGCAACTAGTAGAAAAATGCACCAGAAACCAAGTTGAAGACAAGAAACACTACACTGAAGGCCATGAGAAGGGAGACAGTCAGTCAAGAATCTTTATTCGATTTAGTTAAAAATCATACAAAGAGATAAGAACATTTATATACAGATAAAAAGCTATTTACAATATCATACAAATCAGTGCGTATAATAAGATTCTTTTCCCAAGCTATATATAAAAAAAGCGAATTAATACATTTTTTTACAAGGTTTAAAAATAAAGCTAATTTGGGCAGGCCCATTCCTATGTTGCATTTTTTAGTTCTAGCTACCGCCACCAGGAAGTTTGCCATGCAAAATGTAATACGAATATTGTTCAGTTATTGGAGATAGAGCAGGGCTGGTCTCACCTGCGTGAAGCCAGCCTCCTTTAAAACAGGCAACAGATATTTTTTCCTAGGCTCCAAAAAAAGACCACAAAACATAACAAAATGCATGGTATCTTGAACAGAGAAATTATTACAACAACAGGGGGGGGCTAAATCTGTTTTTTCCCAAGTTTTAAAGTTACCCAAATAAAAATGTATCAGGTTAAACCTAAACTTGGTCAGGAGAAACCTATGAAATGGCTTCGTAACAAAACTAAGGTAAGGTGCTAGTGCAGTGGAGAAGGGGAGACACTAATTAGCAGTGTCCATGTTGGAAGAAGAGACACTTTGTAGAAACGTGCAAAGCTTTTGTGGATCATCAAAGGAGCTGGTACGGCCAATGTGCGTTATTTTGCAGAAGCAAGGATGCAGAATTCCATATTGAATGTTCAACTGTCTCATCAGAGGACGAAGATTCAAAAATTCCTTGCGTCGAGCATTCGTGGCAGACGAAAGATCATGTGAGATAAAAATGTTGTGACCAGACCATTGGAGACGACGTTTAAGCCGGGCTGCCTTCAAGACAGACATTAACTCTGTAAACTCAAGGAAAAGCATAATAATGCCACGAGGCTTGGAAGAGTTGGAGTTCAGACGACCTAAACGGTGGGCTCTCTGTATATTTAGGGGATGAGAAGAAGGTTGGAGATCCAAAAGTTCCTGTAAGAATTTGCGTATGAAAGACATCATGTCAGGACCCTCCACGTTTTTCGGAATACCATAAACGCGTAGATTGTCCCTACGATTACGGTTTTCAAGGTCCTCAGTGTGTAGTTTCAGTTTGTGGATCTCTTGTTCCAACAAGGGGATTTTAGCAGAGGCATCCTGGATATCGCTCACCCGCTGCTCCAAATTCAACACCTTGCCCTCCATCACAACCCAGCGCTCCTCAATCTGCTTAAGCATTTCGTTGGTGGCAGACATGAATGGTTGGAGACCACGAACCTCCTCCAAAATGGAGTCAAGCACGGGTTAGAAGATGACTGAATGGGGGAAGGCGGGTCATTTTAGGTCTCTTCGGTTTGGTTCCAGTATGAGACAATTTTGGAGCAGGTGAGACATTCGCCATTTTGCTATCGATGTAAAGTACCAATAAAAAATAAATAAAAAAATAGTACAGTACTTTTAGGCACTCCGAAGTGTATACTGCACAAAAACCACCAAAACCTATACTGTTTGAATAATCCTCACATCCTCAAAGATACCAAAACAATAATAGGAGCATAAGAATCCAGCACAAGAAGCAGTGAATGATGATATAACTGCACGCAAAACACTGGTAAAGATGAGAGAGCACTGGATTGAGACAGCTGGAATATTCGTCACAACATTGATCTGAGAGGGACTAAAAAAAAAAACCATGAAGAGAGTCTCCCTCATGAGCAAAAACTATTTAAATGCACAACTTTGTAGTAAAATCCACGTTTAGCTTCATTATAAAAACAATGACAGGCGTAAAGCAAACAGTCTCGTCAGGAAAAGCATAACCTAAAATGGCGGCCATATAACTCCACATAGATCAATAGAGAGCTGCGAAAGACTTAATAACATCGTGAAACCAGCAAAAAAAAGAATTCCGGTTGTGGCACATAATAAAAACCCAGCAGCGCTGCCAGTGTATAAAGTAATTGAAGCACAAATACGATGTGGTAAGGCGCATAACAGATTGAATGTAAGATGCGGGTACGGCGGCTCAAAATGGCGGCCGCCCGCATCTCCAGAGACAAAGAAATTACTGCTGCTAAAAAAAAGACGATGTGCGGCATGGAAACATCCATCAACAGTCTCATCCTGATCTTCACATCTTCCGCCAGCGTTGCAGAATAGGAGGCCATTCAAAAATACGGCGAAAGAGGTTTTCAAGGCATCCGCAGGTCCAATCCACCACGGAGCTCATGGAGATGCCATCCTCGCTCTCCGGCGCGTAAGCCACGCCCCCTACATTTTTGTTCTTGTAGGTGCTATATTGAGAGGTATTGCTCGCTGTATATGTACAATATATTTTGTGTAGCTTGTGGGAAGATATTGCACATCATTCGTCGGAGCTGGTGTCATCATTTCATCAAGAAAATCATTTACTAGGCTTGCAAATGCTCATATAGTCTGTGTGACACCCCCATTCAGGCCCGGGCTTTTAGTCAGCAGCAAAATGCATTCTAGGACTGGTAGTTTTAATTTTGCCATTGTAAGTATGGACTCAAAACTCGCTTCTTCCAAAGTGATTGGCTAACTAGTGAAAACTGTCTGAAAGTGTCACATTTAAGATGTAATCACTTGGTAGCTTACCAGGCACCTATAAATATATCCTTCTATTACATAGTGCAAGCTGCATAGATCTTACACTTCCATTTCATGGCTCTGACACTCAAGCAAATCTAGTCTACGTTCTGATTTTGTTGCTGTGGTACCGCATCTTCCCAGTGCCTCTATGGGTGATTTGTCTGCTTTACAAATGTATTTAAATATATCCTGCTATAACATAACAGGACACAACGTATACCCATCCATAAAAATATTTTATTTGAACAAAAACATTTTATTAAAATATAATGTAACATAACATATCAAACCATAACATCACATACCATAGCACAACTTATATCCATCAATAAAAACATTTTAATACCATATATTAGGATACTTCAACAATTAGACTGGTACTGGTATCTTGCGTAAGCATGTATGCGAACAAATATAGTCAAACCTATCAACCTACTACTGAGTTCCCCTACAACATAGAGAGTGAATAAAGAGCAACAAGAGAGGGGGCTTGACAGGGGAGGGCGAGTTACCATACTGAATGAAGGCAATGGTGTTCCACAGTAAAGGGATCGGGCTGGGGAGACATTGTTTACAACGAATGCAATACAACGCATTCCATTACAACGCAGTCATTACAACAACTGCGTTGTTACATAGCAAACCGTTACAATGCAAGTTGTTACAACGACGTGCTGTAGGGGGCAGGAGGTGTTGGATTTAAAATCCAACACCTTCTCTATTGTTGCACATACTGGAGTTGAAATAGTAAATTATACTATTCCAACATCCAGTGCTCCCTACAGAAAGTCATTGTACTGACTTGCATTGTAATGGTATGCAATGTAACAATGAGCTTGTTGTAACGACGCATTGTTATGGCATGCGATGTATCGCATGCGTTGTAACATCGCATATTCATAGGGCTGTAGTAAGAGCAACAGTGGAGAGATTGAAGAGCTGGGGGTTTGGATGGGCAAGCACAAGGAAAGAAGGAGGATTTGGCCAGCAGGTGTTTGTGCCAGGCACAGGGCCTGGCTTAAGGCAGCAGCTGGGGCCACAAACGGAGTTTTCAGATGCATGCTCTTAACCTGGGAGCTGCATTAGAGCAAGGTTCACCTTTAAGAGTAGGCTTTGAGATCTTTTATACATTTCTTTATTGCGCATTTTACAGTTAACAATCAGCACTAAATGCTAGTCAGAAACAGACTTGTGTGTTAAGGAGTAGATAAGAACAGAGAAGGAATGATAACCAAGCAGTCCTTCAAAGACCCATAATTCGAACCGCCATACAAGTTTGTTCGGTCCAAACAAAAACAAAGAAAATAAGTAATAATAAATAATAATAATAAACTGTGGCAAAATAAATATTATCATACGGCTCAAAGGACCTTTTTAGGAAAATAAATCAATGTCATACATGGGACCCACGTGATTTGGCGATGGCACTCCCCCATGTTAAGCTCACCAGAAGAAGCACTAATGAAGAAACAATGAACCGGGGTAAGGTGGGCGTAAGTAAAAAGGGAACCAAATGCTTTAGATTTGTCTGTTTGATCCAACAGATGATAGATTAACTATTTATGTGACGCTACCACAGACATCATGCATCCAGTCAGAATGTTTTGGGGGAGCTTTTCACTTCCGGGTTTTTAGGATTTCCTTCTTGACCACCCCCAGGGAAGTGTCTATCCAGCATTTGACCTGATGCTAATGTCCTGAATGGACAAGGAGTCATGTAGAAAGAGCAGTTCTACTGTTGACTATAAGTTCAAAGCCACAGTGTCATTCATAGTACCTAGGACTCGGAGCCAGAAGGCGTGCATGGAGGTTCAAGAATTTACCAGGTGTTGAATATTACTGTCACGCCATCTCCAGCGGGCTGATAGCGTTAGGTCCGCTCTGTGTGGTATCTGTGGTGATCAGTGCCAGTAATGTAAAAGTTTTGAAAACTCTGTTTGAACCAATCCCTCCATAACCCTTTATCATCTGAGTCAAGAAGTTCATCCTAGTCAGATTCAGAGTAGTAATTTCCCAATCTAGCAGACCATTTCTCTTGTAAGGAGAGTTGAACGGGGTGAGAGTGAAAATCCTTTGTAAGAATTTTGTGGGTCCTGTGGCCACTCCTGTGAAAGAGCTCCAGAGTTTCAGATAGCCACGAATCCCCGATTGAGGGAGAGGACTCAGCAGTGGTTAAACCACATCAATGCTGATGACGGAACCGCTCCATCACCAGCCGCGGTGGTGCTGTGCTGATGACGGAGCGGTTCCGTCATGGCCCACCCGACGCGCCTGCGCGGCACTGATTTCGCGCCTGCGCGGCGCATTCTATTGAGCGGGCAGGGCCATGACGGAACCGCTCCGTCATCAGCACAGCTCACCAGAGGCTGGTGACGGAGCGGTTCCATCACCAGCGTGTGAGCGCCGCGACGCCCCCCGCCCCCTTAGCGCTGCGGCGGAATAGCCGCCGCAGCGATGGTGCTAAACGTGCAGAAGACTAGGGACCCATTTAGGCGGATGGCCGATTTCTCTGCCATGGCGACAGAGTAAATTACTCTGTCTTCCTGACAGAGGTGCAAACTAAATAATTTAAAAATCACTGTCAAGCTGGCGGTCATTTCTAAAGCAGTGGCAGGAACCACCATCACAGTGATCTATCACTGCTTTTTCCTGTTTGGTGCAGGGCTCTATCAACATGATGGAGCCTTGCACCAAACTGCTTTTTTCAGTAAGCAAATCCTGAATTAAGATTTTCTTGTTGGAAAATAAAAAATAAAATGCTCCCCTCGCCATTGAAGTTCTCATCAATGGCAATGAGAGAAATTTTACTGCCCTTTTTTATCTGGGTGTAACGGAGTAGAGACGAGTACGAAGGAATGGTGGAACCCGTGCCCTGCTGAATGTGCATCTCCACCTTATCCACAGACCAGCGAGTGGGAGGACGAACTGGACGACGAGGGAGAAGAAAGTGGCGCCTTTAATTGGGCGTACGCGGCCGAAAACGAAGACACCGCCCAGAGTGACGTCAGCGGCAGCGGATTGGGTAAAAGACAGGAAGTTATGTACACAGGGTGTGTAATCACCCCGGAGGAGAAGGCGGAAGGAGGCGGAAGAGAGAGGAGCGAACGAAGAGGGAGAGGAGAAGAGGCGAACGTGTATCCGGAGGAACAACGCGGAAGGGACGGAGGGTCCGAGACCAGAGGAGAGCCAGGAGGCCAACGACCCCGTGAACCGCTGTGCCACACTCCCGAGGGAGGAGTGTGGCTGTCACAGGTACGGCGGCGTTGGGCGGCCTGGGTGGGGAGACGGAGCGCTCGAGAGTAGTGTTGTACATACCCCTGTGTGTCTCTTCCCTTTGTCGTTCCCCTTCCATTCCGTTTACCAGCCCCTGTGTCTCTCTTGCCATACCTGATCATTCACGGAGCACTGTACATAGTTAAGACATTATCACTGGGTTCTCCCTCACTTCCCCGGTCCCCCTGGTGCACCGCTTAAAGAGGACTGTGAACTAACGTCATCCCTCTTGTGTTGGTTCTCTTACATGGCACGGAGACGGCGGAATCCGGTGTAAAAGAACCCCCCCCTCCAACAGCAGCGAAGAAACGGAGAAAAGACCTTCGCCACGGACCAGAGCACCTTTGCCCAAGAGAGACTGACCTTCAGACACAGAAGGACGCTTATGTCATACCCCAAGAGAACACTAAAAATAAAACCTTCTTTGAAACCTGTAACTGGTGTCACGGTCGTCCCTGTTCCCACGCCCACACTGGGTTTTCCTGAAAGTGACGGGCGGTGAAAACTGACATTTAATTCTGCCCATCTAAATCAGTTAGGTGGAATTAGAGGTCTGCATCCAACGGCCATTGCTCCACAGGTTCATCAGCAGAATTTAATCATGGTGGACAGAGAGTAGTCACCACCATGATTAAACCTATGGCCTGCCCGCATTTAAATCAGGTGGTCTGACCACTTTGTTGGTAGAGAAGGAACACCATTGCTTTTGCGACAGAGTTCCCTCTCCGTGAACATATATCTTCAATTGGACTTATCTCCATTGTTGCTGTTGACCAAGACTTAATTCATTATCATCTTTTCAAGGATTTAATGTCTGTATGCTGCATGAGTTGTTCTAAGGAAAATATGTCATTATCAGACCATGTGGGCCAATGAACTATTCTGCCACCATTCTATTCAGCTTATAACTTTGTTATTCCAGATTGGGGCATTGTCATGAGGTTAAGCATGGACATACAGTTGTTTGTAGTTTCTCTTCTAGACCTGAGACATCATGTTAAGTAATGGATTGGCATCTTCTGAAGTAGTGGGTTTTGGAGGCACCAGTAGTGTTGAATATAGCAGGATGAAACTGGAGAAGTACTATTGAACTATTGTAACACACTGTTGGCATCGGCCAACAAAGCCTCCCTAAACATGCTAAAAGTTGTACAGAACAAGGCTGTCCGTCTGGTATCAAAACCTCCACCCAGAACGGCTTCTACTCCCCTTCTCAAAAAACTTGACTGGCTCCCTGTGAGAAAACAGGTGAAATGTAAGATAGGCTGCACTGTTTTTAAAGCCCTTAATGAACATGGGCCTTTCTACTTATCTGCTAAACTCTTCAAATACATCACCTCACGACCCCTTCGATCTGGGTCCAAGCTCCTCTTCTGCACCCCTAGAATTAAAAAGGCGTGCAAGGGTGGCAAAGCCTTTACACATCTTGCTCCTGCTTTCTGGAACGAGCTGCCTCTCCTAATTCGCGACTGCCAGAGCCTCTCTCAGTTCAGGAAGCTTCTGAAAACTCATCTTTTCTGATTCCTTAGGTCTGGCTGCTGCACTCCGTCCTCAGTGCAGAGATACCCCTATGGGGTCATTCAGCACTATATAAAATAATACTACTACTAATAATAATAATACTAGATAGCTGCTCTGAAGTTGTCTTCTGTTAGCATTCATTCACTGTGTGGAGAATGAATAAATGCAATATTTTTGTAATGCACAAATTGCATCAGGAAACTAAGGGGATATCAATGCAGAAACACACAAATGACACCCAGTTGACACATTTTGATGCAAAGCCCATCGGATACATCATATGTTAAGGGCACATCAATGTTCATAAAACACAGTGGATCACGTGCAAGAATGTCCGTAGCACATGGCGCACAGCGCAAGCAATAATAGGGTTCAACAATGTTCAAAGTGCATGGCCACCAGTCACAGGTTCCATAACTAGGCCTCAACAATGTACAAAGCGCATAGAGCATAATAACCTGGTGTGGAAAGGTAAACTAAGTCAAGAAGACTATTCCAAGAACTCCAAGGCCTCTCTGCAAGCATGCGCTCCACTTAGCTAACAGCCGATGGCTGACTCCTTGATGCAACAAGGTGAAGGGAGACGAGCGCTGAAGGCTTCAGGGCTGGAGCGTTGAAGGGCGTGGAACTGGAAACAGAAAACAGCTTATGCGGTCAGACAGAGAGAAGAAGTGGCAGCTGTGGAAACAGGAAACAAAACCAAGCACAGCATCGTGCTAGTCGTGGCTATTTATAGCCAATCAGAACAGCCATTTGTCGAGCTTGTGGCTTCACGATCCGCTTTGGGACAACAATGTGCGGGTTGCCTAGCAACACTTTAAACAATTGCACCGTGCCCTGCAAGGCGCACAAGCATGGTCTTGGGAAAAAACAACAAGCTTTGGCAATAGGACACAACACGCATTGGCACAGCATAGAGTGACATAGAAGGAGCAAGAATTGGTCTAGACACAATACCCATATCAACCATAACCTATGGGTATGTTTTCAAATAATACAGTGCATGGCGTGTGGATTCCTAATACTCATGTGTCCCTTCAACCTTGACAGTGGGATGTTTCAGGGGCTGGTTTTCCACATTCCAAGCCTTTCTCTTTCTTGGCAGAAGGCAGGATATTTTTTCCAGGTACTAGACTTCCTTGACTCCACTATTGGGAGGCCATGGACTTTGTAGTCAGGCACACCCACTCAGGCAATCCTAACATCTCCAGGTATGACCTAAGCTCCTCTTCCTTCCTCATAGTGTGATTCACATCATTGCCTAACAGGCATTTTAAAGGCATGGCAGGGCTCATGGCTACTTTTAGAAAATCTTAGGACCCTCCTCCACTCAAAGGGAATCAGAGCCACTGAGTAGTGACTCCCTGTTGTCTGCCACTACAAATTAGTGTAATGTACTGAGGATGACCTGCTCCGAGGACACTAGATGACAACTTACAGTATTCATACTGGCTCTTGTGTCCCTCAGATTCTCCGTTCTCTGCCCTTTGATGGTGCCCAACTGTCTTTACTTGGAAGCATTGAAAGGCAATGGGCTTTGGACACCATCTGTTTGTCACCTGAGACACTAGGGTAACCTCTGCCCTGTCCCCCACACTATAAGGATGATCTCCTCCCCATGAGCTACACTGGCCAACCTTTAGGTCTGCCCACCAGTGAGGGGCAGTGCCATCATGGGACCCTTGGCACATGCTCATATTTGTTGTAGTCCAGGCACTTGGTGACAAACTACCTGTCTTCTTATCAAAGGAGACGTTTTTCTTTTGGTAAGATTGGGGCTGGGTCTCTCACATCAGTGATATATTTTGGGGTGGCCTTGAGATTAGCTTTGTTATTAGTTCTGAATTAGCACAGTGCATGCTGGCTTTGAGGTATGCCCTTGTCTGTTGAAAGCCTTTCTGAAAACATACACAGTAGGCAGCTATAGCCTCTATAATGAGCTGCCCGTGAGTAGTCAGCAGTTGCTTCAGGGGGATGTATGACTTTCGCATGCATACCTTTACCAGGCCCTATTTCCAACCCCATAGTGCACGCAGTAATAGACATCTTACTTTATGTTGAATGAATCATAGAAATTTATTGGGAAAAAAATCATAGAAATTTACTGAAAAAACTAAAGGTTAAAATTATGCTATAGTAAGTTGTAGTGATAATAATCTACTTTACTTTAAAAAAAAATTAAAAATGCACTGAAACAAACATATATTAAAAGACCACAATAGTTAGATGAAAATATCAGTTAATGCACACTGTTTTGATTTAACAGAAACTACTGAAATCCACTAGTTGTAGTTAGCTCAAGTAACTTAACTCGAGCTTTAAAGTAACTATAACTTGCACCCTCACCATGCAGTTTTATTATCAATGATGTAATTTCAGATGTTGTAGTGATGTTATCATTGATGTTTTAAAACATGTCCTGAATGTAATTTGTGAGGTAATTACCTGTGCATGGTGTGGTCCTTAAATATACTTTACCTTGAGTGGTAAAGGCTTGCACGGTAGAGGCATCTGCTGTAAAAGACATGCACGGTAAAGGCATCTGCATGGTAAGGGTACGTGTGGTAAAGGAGGCATAGTAAGGGCATTTTGTGGTATATACTGTGTGATAAAGGCTGTTTGCCAATTCAGAGAAGTGAGCTTTAGCTTGTCTTAGAGCTGTACGATCCTACATGTATGTTCTTGGTGTCTAAGGGTATGTTTGCTGTTGTTGACAGTAGCGGCTCATACTGGGAGTGCTGCGGGGCGGGGTGTAGTGGGGCAAGGGAGGGGCAGGGTGGGGGTTAGTAAACCACGGTATACAGCCAAATGGAGGTAAGTACATTAATAAATAAATAAAACGAATTACATTGTGCACACTACAACACCAAGTGGCGCTGCAGCGTGCGCAATGTAATTTGTTTTGTTTATTTATGTACTTACTTCTGTTTGGCCGCATTCTGTAGTTTACTACCCCCCACCCTGCCCCTCCCCCGCCTAGCCCCACTACCCCGCAGCACTCACACTACGAGCCCTTACTGGTTGTTGAGCTCCTGGTTGTACAAAGAAGTCGATGGCTTGTCTTTCACATAGTGGGTATCAGTAGTGTGTCAATTTCCACCAGTCTCTGGAGGGTCCTATTGAAAACTTCACAATTTTTAACAACTTTGTCTGGCTTCTGTGAGCAGTGGTAGTGCATCTTAGATTAAGATTCAAGGCAGTATGGAATTATTAACTGACACACAGAGGAGGGCAGCAGATGATCATAGAGGGGCAGATGAGGTTTAAGATATTATCCTTGATGTAAGTTGACAGCCTGAATATACATCCAATAGTGGATGTGGAAAGCATACTGAGGAAGGCATCCTTCCTTCCATTAATAGATGTTTTTCATATGAGTTTGAATTGTCAATGTTGATGGGGTTTGGGGCATGGCTTTGGCACCTGAGAAGATGGCTGCCGCTCTTTGAGGCTCCGTGGCGGTGTGGCGAATGGAGGCTTGTTTTGGGTTGTCGCTGCTTGAATGTTTTGCTGCCAAAGTAACAGCGCAAGTTGAAATGGAGCTGTCCTGCGTACATTGCGGTGTTCCTGCACATCGGAGGTGAGCGTTTTGTCTCTTTTTTTTACTGACTTCATTTCAGTCAGCTCATCTCGGCTTGTGGCCGCCACTTTGAGTGCCGATATCGTTCACGTTTGGTTCCATGCTTGGCGGTTGTCTAAAATTGGACAAATGTGTGCTCCCTCTATTTTATGGCTGGCTACTGCTTCTTCTTGCTGTTTTTTCCTATTTTTGGCTATTTCCTAACTGCTTTTGCCATTTTTGCTGCCTTATTATGTTTCTGGAGTCCTGAAAAGTACTAATCTTAACCTCATTTGCTTTAACATAAAGATGGTGAATTCTACCAGCATAACTGCTCTTCATGATATGTTTTCTTGAGGAAGAGTGACCTTATTTCTCAATCTCATACTCCCTTACATGGCAGCTTTGGGATCTTATACTGTGAACTGTTTATGAAATCGCTCCATCTTCTTAAATGGGACTCTTTTCTTTTGAATGCTGTTCTCTACTCAACACTTGTGTAGTGTACAAAACTAGTCTGCCTAATTTTGATGTCTGGGGACTTCCGCTGGTTTGCTTAGCTTATTTCCAAAAGTTACTTCTTCCTTTTTGGCATCATCCGTCTCTTTTCCAAGCAACACAACGTTATAAATCATCATTTTCACAAAGGTGTTAGCATTGTTGGTGTACGGTTTTATGGCGAAAGCATGAGTTACCCGTGCTGCAACCACTTCTCCTGATCCTGCTACTTTGGTTGGCTATAATCCTTATAATATTCTACAAGATAACATGGAAGAGATTAATTCCAATGCTGTTTTCTCCGCTATAAGTGGAGCCACTCATGTTACTACACGAGTTGCGCCTAAATCAGTCTCTAACCTACCCTCTGCATCTTCATTGGGAACTGGGAAACATATCAAGAAAGATCCCCCTTCCCCGTCCAGCTCTCCAACATCTATATCTATGGAACTACTTCTAGATGAAATTTGTGCCCTCAAGCCTTATATGACACCATATTGGCACACCAGATGGAGTTGCGATTCAGACCTCTGATGAAGACAGTGTTTACAAAATGATGTTGGCAAAACAAAGCACAGAGGTAGACAAATGTATTCAGTAATGACAAAAGATGATTTACCGGAAGAATTAAAAACAACTGTGAATCCAGAAGTGTGGGACTTCAGTGGAAAAGAAGTAGGGTTGATGGTAGATGTGGATCCAGTGAAGGTGACTGTGAAGGAAGGTGCAGTTTACCCCAATACTAAACAATGCAAAATGAGCCCTGAAGTTAAAGCAGGTTTGCATCAGAAATTGATCAAATGATTAAACAAGGTATTTTGAAAGAAATAATGAGCAGTCCATGTAATTCGCCTATAATTGGCATTAAGAAACCTAGCGGAAAATACCGGATAGTGCAAGATTTAAGAAAGATTAATACAATTGTGGTACCATGCTGTCCTGTAGTCCCAAATCCAGCAGTGATTCTGTATCAGATACCCTGGAATGCTGGATGGTTTACAGTAATTGATTTATGTCAAGCATTTTTCCCAATAGCTTCACCCCCAGACAGCCAATATATTTTTTCTTTTAAATTTGAAGACGTATTTTAGTATCGAATCGTGTTCCTCAAGGGTACACAGAGAGTCCATCGATTTTCAATCAGATTTTGAAAAAGTGCCTAGAAACACTAGTTATGCCAAATAATTCAGTCCTAGTCCAGTATATCGACGACCTACTCATAGCATCAAGGTAGCGAGATGATTGTGTTGCTGATTCTATTGCATTGTTAAATCATTTGGCTGATGGTGGACATAAGGTATTGCCAGAAAAATTACAACTTTGTCGAACTGGAGTTAAATATTTAGGACACCAAATAGAAAGAGGAGTGAGAAAAGTGACCACTGAGAGAATAAGAAAAAACCAGATGCAGTTACCACAAACTCAGAGAGAGATCAGGATGTTTCTTGGTGTATGGGGTTCTGTAGGCAGTGGATTGTAGTTTTCTTTATTAGAAAAGCCATTAATTCAGATGACAAAGAAAAGAGCGAAAGATCCTGCAGTCTGGGATGATGAAGGTATGGAGGCCTTCGTGCAATTGCTAAATTGTTTATGTGGTATGCCTGACTAAACAAAATAATTTGCACTATTCTGTTGTGAAAGAGAAAGCTGTGAACTTTCCGTTTTAACCCAAAGACATGGTTTGAACCGACGTCCAGTAGCTTACTTCTCCGCTACCTTAGATCCTGTAGCTTTGGCATTGCCTGGTTGCTTGAAAGCAGTAGCTGCTACTTGCTTGAGTTTGGACCAAAGTGAGTCAATTGTGATGGGACATCCTGTGAAAGTGTATGTTCCTTATTAAGTGGAGATTCTTTTGACAACAACTGGAACACAGTACCTTACTCCTAGTTGGATGACTAAGTATGAAAGAATAATTTTGGGAGCTGAAAATATAACAGTGGTTAGGTGTACTATGTTAAACCCTGCTACTTTATTACCAGATATACATGGAGAAGAAGTGAGAGATGAAGTTGAGCATGATTGTTTGGATGTGACTGAGTTATGCACTAAGCACCGTCCAGACATACAGGAAGAACCCCTGAAAAAATCTGAACAGGAGCTATTTGTAGACGGCTCGTGTATGAGACATGAGGAAGGAGGACTAAGTGCAGCTTATGCTGTATGCACAATATCTGGAGTAGTTGAAGCATCCTATTTACCAGGAGTCAAGTCTACACAAGTGTCCAGATTTATAGCTTTACTTAAAGCATGTAACATTAGGAAAAATTGGAAAGTAACCATTTATACTGCTAGCCAATATAGTTACGGGTTGTGCATGACTTTGGCCAGCTCTGGATGCAGAGGAAATGTATGACTTCTTGATGATCCCCTATTAAAAATGGAAAATTTGTTAAAGACCTATTGGAAGCAACACAACTGCCAAAAGAAATAGCCGTGGCCAAGTGTGCTGCACATCAGTCAGGAAATGGCTATGTGGTAGCAGGTAATCGGTACGCTGACCAGGTTGCTCAGTACTGTGCCAGAGATAAAATGGCAATAAACAAGAACATTGAAACAAATGGAATCAGCTGCCAACCTATGCTATTCTCAGCTTTGGAGACATGGGATGAGGTTAGACAATTGCAGGATGAGGTAGACGTGAGTGAAAAGGAAGGTTGGATAAAAACAGGGTGTCAAAGGAGAGCAGAAGATGATGTGTGGATTTATCCAGATGGTAGACCAGTCATGCCAGATTGTTTGCTCTCACAAATGGCCAGAATGTATCATGGAGACACACACATAGGCAGGGATGACATGATCAGACTTTTCAGACAGATCAGTACAATCCAAGATTTAGGGCAGTCGCAGAGAGCCTTTGCCAGCGATATTTAACTTGTCAACAGATAAATCCAGGCAGAAAAAGAGTGGTCAGTTGGGGAAAAATAGGAAAAGCAGAAGGACCATTTGTAAGGTTGCAGGTAGACTTTAAACAATTGCCACCATGCAGGGGGCTAAAATACATCCTTGTTATAGTATGTTTGTTCTCACTGTGGGTGGAGGCATACCCTACTAGACGAAATTACAGCATAACAGTTGCCAGACTACTATTGAGAGAGTTGATTCCGTGGTTTGGTTTTCCAGTAACTTTAGAATGTTATGTTATGTTATGTTATATATTTCTTGTAGCGCGCACTGCTAGTCAAGACTGTCCTGGCGCGAAGAGGGATTCAGTGTCAGAAAATAACAAAGGGATAACATAACAAGAAAGGATATGTGCATTTACATGAATTGCTTGAATAAGTGAGTCTTAAGGTGCTTTTTAAAATAAATGAGGTTAGTCGTGTGTCTCAAATGGTCAGGGAGGCTATTCCATAGCAGAGCAGCTATGACCGTCATGGATTTTCCTCCCAGACGAACTCTCTTGAATCTCGGAGTGACCAGATGTCTGAGAGAGGCCGATCTCAATTGTCGCAGGGGTTGATAGAAAGCAAACCTGGCACTGAGGTATGGTGGGCAAGGACCGTGTAAGGCCTTAAAGGCCAGTGTTAGGACCTTGAAGCGCACTCTGAGAACAACTGGAAGCCAATGAAGAATCAGATAAAGGATCTCACTTTAATAATGAAATAATTCGATTAATCTGTAGAGGATTTAAAATTGAGCAAAAACTGCACTGTGCATACCGTCCAGAGGCTTCTGGAGTGGTGGAACAAATGAATATGCACAATCAAGTTAAGACTGGCAAAGGTGTGTGCTTCCACATCACTGTGTTGGCCAGATGCATTACCTCTTGTACTTATGTGGCTCAGTAGTATTCCTGACAGAAATACAGGACTGAGCCCCATGAAATCCTCATGGGAAGAGCAATGAGACAAGCATTTACACCATGACATAAACTGTTGAATATAACTGATGATCTGGTATTGGACTACTGTAAAGGATTGGCTGACCTAGTGCGTTCTGTCTCTCACCAGGTTGGAGAAGACGCAGTTGCCAGGCAGCCAAATCATGCACATAATTTGAATCCCGAAGACTGGGTGGTAGTGAAAAATCATACCAGAGAGTCGTACCTAGCACCCAGGTGGGATGATTCGAGACAAGTCATACTGGTCACAAAAACAGCAGTGAAATGTGCAGGTTTGCCTAACTGGATACATACTAGTCATCCCAAAAGCTCCTGAGGAACAGGAACCGAAACTGCCTCAAGTAGTTCGGGTCGCTGAAGGTTAAACAACTGAAGAATCTAGAATAACAGATTCTGAAGAAGCTGACCGAGAACAACCGAACACAAGTCAGGACAACTGGATACCAATGGTTGACATACCTGAGGTGATAGTTAAAACATGAAGCAGAACCAGATTAGAGAGACAGGAAATTAGAAAGGACCAGTTAGGTGTAGAAGAACAAGCTTGGTAAAAGGTGAATGCAATTGCTGGAGACTCTGAGCAGTACCAAAGAGGGGAAAGAAACAAAAGATGTATTAAATTCAAGCAGGGACAGACAGGTGTAGAGGAACACGTTCAGGCTGCAGAAAACAAAGGTGTAGTAAGACCTGAACAGAACCAGTTAGGAAAAGTTCAGGAAGAACAAGCTGGGAAAAGTCCTGAACAGGAATAGATAGAGGAAGAACATGTTCAGGTGGATGATGCCCAAATAACAAACCCTGAACATGGTCAAATAGAGAGGGTCCCTGAAAACAAAGATAACCAGATAGTGCCACAACTTAGCGAAAATAAAGGAGCACTTGAAAAAGACGAGGAAAGTGAAAGTACAGTGCAAGCCTAAAAGGTCAGAAAGGGTGATAACTGGCCAGGTGGTCTCAAAGGGTAAAATATCACTTAAAGACAATAAGTGAGTAACCTGAACAAGTGACTGAAGTCACTAGTCAGTCTGGAAAGTTATTTGAGAAAACCAGACGAAGAAGTCAAACACTAAGAATCTTGAACAACATGCTCAAAGGCCCTGTGATACTTGAAGAACTTGAGAATCTAGATTTAAATGAAAAAAGTGACGAAGAAATAATTGCAGATCAGATTGACTAAGGAGAAGCGAGACCTCCGTGAAGTAACAAAAGAAATAGAAATTCATAAAACAAAATAAAGAAAGAAATGTAATCTTCTTAGACTAAAATGGCTGACGATAAGGTTGCTGGAAGACCAAAACGTAATTGTATAAAGAAATGCTGTAGAATCTGTATATGTAGCATATTATTAGTAATAATAGTTTGGCTATTATTAACAATAGCAGTTCCTTACTTAATGATAACAGAAAAGAAAAATAACACTAACACAAATGGAAAGTTAGCTAAAATAAAAGGAGATAACATAGAATTAGAAGCACCAGATGATTTAGATTTACATCACTGTGACAGATAATGACACTGCTTTAAATGTATTTACCAAGTTATTGTTTCAGTATGTAGACGTCATGGAAATTAGTAATTGTCATGAATGTATGAAATTACCAGCTTCAGTAGCAGAAGTTGTCACATAATACCATTTACCATTAACCTCTGGCATTTCCTGTAGCATATTAACAAGTCTATTTTATAGAACAGGAAAGTTACAGTATTATTACTCATGCTTAGATGTGATATTTTCAGAAGTTCATATTCAAAAGAATATGAATCCAGTACTTAGCTTCAAGCTGCACAATTCATAGGAGAATTATTCTTAACACAGAGGACAATAGATATAGCAGAAGCACACAAGAATAACTTAACTTGCTCATTAAAAGAAGAAGAAAAGGTATTTTTGAATGTATCTGAAGAAAGGAGACAGGATTTTCAAAAGAAAGCTACTGAACAGAAAACCCATATACCATCATGGGCTGAAAAAGAGGGAATTTATACACCTGGCACGACTCATGCTGCGATGTCCCTAGATTTTGAAAAGAAAGGGAAAATCTGCCTCCATAGACTAAAGACTGACTATAACAATGTATTTATTGGTTCCAGTGAATGTGAACGCAATGTTCTGATTCTTGGATGTTGGGGACTAAAAGGGGGAACAGACCCAGTCTTTCCCGGAGTTTATTATGTGTGTGGGAATTCAGCTTATTTTAAGCTACCTGCACAATGGTACGGGAGTTGCTATTTTGAAATAGTATTCCCAAAGGTTTACCATGAAAAGAGGATCACTGGAAGCAATGAAAACACCAAACAAATAATCCATAGTAAAAGTGCTTCTTCAGAAATAGTAGGTGATATATTTAACGCATTGATATCTTCAGTGGGAGTCATTCTTAATTCACGTAGACTTTGGCAATTATCCACAGTAGTTGATCACATATCGACTGATACTGCTGGGGGTTTCTTAATGATTAATACAGAAAGCGTTGCAATTAGATCAATGGTTTTACAAAATCTACTTGTGCTTGATATATTATTAGCAAAAGAAGGCAAAGTCTGCAAAATGCTGAAAGCGCAACATTGTATGCACTTATGTACCGGATAGTGCAGAAATTGGAGGATACATTAAAAATATTTCAAAACTGGAAGAATTGAAACCACTAGAAGTTGACAGTGTGAGGAAGAAACTAACAAATAGTATTACCACAATAGGGACTTGGGGCCAGATGTAGGTATCCAAATACCGGTCGGTAACGGCTGAAAATACTGATTTTCAGCCGTTACCAACCGGTATTTGGATACTGAGATTTAGGGCATGAAAAAATACAGATTCGGTAATTTTACCGAATCGGTAAATTTACCGATTCTGTAAAATTACCGAATCTGTATTTTGAAATGTAGCTAGCACTGTAAACAGTGCTACAGGGCTTTAAGGATTCGTTATTTACCACCAACTATTAGTTGGTGGTAAATAACGAATTCCTATGTAAATGCAAATATGTGCATTTACTCCTGTGCCATGTGGCACACATACATGCCCTTAGGGCATGTATGTCACACAAGCACTAATCAGGGGTGCAACAGGGTGTCAAAGTGACACCCTGCCACCCTTAACTATTTCACAATTTTACCGAATCAGTATTTACCAATTCGGTAATTGACATTCATTCCTATGGGCCTCCAGGCCCATAAGAATGAATGGCAATTACCGAGTCGGTAAATACCGATTCGGTAATTACTGAATCTTAACGATTCGGTAAAAAATACAGAATAATTACCTACATAGGTTTTACCGGTTCTAAAATACTGAATCGTAAAATTCGGTATTTTAGAATCGGTAAAACCTTTTTACCTACATTTAGCCCTTGGTTTGAAATGAAGGGAAGAGTTTTATAGGTTAAACAATACTACCAATAATTGGTATAATAGTACTAGTCTCAGTAATAATGGTATGGTGTAGATGTTGTAGAAATAGAAGAATTTATGAAATAAGTGGAAAGGGAAAGAAAAGAAAGTATGAAGAAATACAGTTAGAAGAAATGAAAGGTGAACTGTACCAGAAAATGAAAAACGTAAAAAATAAACATGAAGAAGGAAAAGGAGGAAAAGGAAAGGGAATTGAGATGTGCTAAAGTTGACCTCTGGTTGGTGATGGGTAATTTTGTGATGGCACAAAATACCATCAGAGAGGGGATTGATGGAGCAAGGACTCGTAGAAAAGAGACTTGTTCGAAGGCAATCCTCTCATAATAACTCATAACGTCATACTAATTAACGTATTGTGTAATTAATTTGCACCACATTTCAAATATCTAGAATAAAGAGAAGCTTGCCTACGTGTTTTACTAACAAGTAACTCAAGTGCGCATGCGTCACCTACGTCTACGTAGTGATGACGTGTTTTGGCTTGGAGAGAAATTTTCTGCACTTGCCCAGACACCTCTAAAAATGCCCGCCTGAAACTCATATGCTAAGCATCTGCTTTGCCGAAACTAAAAGTCCCTACTTTACTAATTGCTAATGCGGGGAGAGTATTGATAAAAAACTGGGATTAGTGTAGAGATAGGAGGTATACAATGAAATCATTTTATTTTTAAGATAATATACATTTTCTTGATTTTCCTATTAGTTCGTATTCGGGCCTACTGAGCGAGATTGTGGCCTATATCCTTCGTGACCCGTTACACATGCGCAGTATAAGTGAGTCAGAAGCCGCACTGACATTCTTGAACGCCATCCAAGAAAGAATCAGCAACATACTCTGGGAACAATCCTGATGTCCCGCAAAAAGGAAGAGAAATATACCAAATGTATACTTTGTGATGATAAAAATTTTGAATATGGGTGGGAATAAAGATTTTTGAATAAAAATTAAGGGGAGGGATCATTAGACAATGAACTAAAGAAAATCCAAGGAAAACCTGACATGGTGTGATGATCATCCCTTTTTGCCTGGCCAACCAGAATTAAGAGTTCTATAAGATTGAAACATTAAGGGGTGGTAAGGGCATTAGAGGAGTATAATTGAAGTAGTTAGTTGATTAGACAGACCGTAGAGACCGGAATGTTGCAAAGCTCGGGATGCTGTCGGAGTATTGAGTGATGGCAGAAGAAGAAGTATCCCATTGCAGACTTATAATTTAAGCCAAATAATTAGAAGATCAAGGAAGACGCGAGGAGGAAGATAGTGTCAGAGAGGGGTGTGACACAGGCGTTGGATCTAGAAAAGATCACCTGAATCCTGGCCTTATCCTGTCCTGAATCCTGTCCTGAAACTTGAGACCGTTGTCTCATGTCTTTTCCTGGGGGATTTTTCCAAACTCCTTGGCTAAAGGGTCGGTTCTTACACCATTCTAGGTAACTATAATATGCTATAGATTTTAACTTGTGCTGTTCTCTCTATCCTCTCCTTTCCAGGTACCGTCATCGAACGCTTTATTAAAATTTGTAAACCTTTTCTTCCATGGGTGATGAAGAATCATTATGTACCTTGATTTTTGCATTAATTTCATTAGATAAACATTTGAAACCTTTCCGAGTCTGTGGTCATTTCCATTGTAAGAAAGTGAAGTTTATTTTTCATGTCATTTCACCATCAACTAGTTCAACTAATGGCTCATTGACCAGAGGAAAGAACTTTTTGATCTGTGAAAGATTTGGTTAGATAACTGAATCTCAGACGGACAATTATACAATTGACTCCAGTGGAGAGATTGGTTTACCGCTGGATCACGTCGCCCTTGTCATGGAGTTTTTTTGGGTGGCTATACCGTCTTCTTTATATGGCTCCCCCCCCCCCCCATTTCTCATTGTATGTTCATGGTATGTCCTTTTATTTTCTCTTTATTATTTTTCTTTTCGTCTTTCTATCCTCTTTTGTGCTTTCTTATGACAATACATCTATTTTGTGGCTCTTTTCCCTATTGTTATATTTCTTCCTTTCTCCTTACCTCACTATCTTTTGTTTTCATCTTTTTTCACATAGTTTCTACATTTTTCCTCTCATCCGTTTCTTTCTCATGATTTTATTTACTGGTCTTCTCCTTCTCTTCTCACCATTACTCATTTTTTGTTTCACTATGATATTCCTTCCAACTTTGTACCTCTCCTCTACATAGTACTTTTCTCCTTGGGTTCTTCTTATTGGGCATGTTATTTATGGTGTGTTATTACATTTTAGTATTTGCACTTCATATTATGTTTTCTTCAAAGTTTTTGCTTGTATAAATGTTGTTAAAAGTTTTATCTTGGAATTTCGGGTTTTTATTGCATATTGCTGGATTAAAAGGTGATTTAGTTTTACTACAAGAAATTCACGTAACAAGTAAAAAAATTACCAAGCTTCAATATCAATGGGTGGGTCACGTTTATGCTTCACCAGGTTCAGGCAAACGGAATGGTGTGGCTATCCTTTGTCATAAGCATTTAGATATTCAACTTTTACATCAGGATGCTGATTCTGAAGGCATATGGGT
Organism: Lissotriton helveticus; assembly: GCF_964261635.1. NCBI lineage: Eukaryota > Metazoa > Chordata > Amphibia > Caudata > Salamandridae > Lissotriton > Lissotriton helveticus. The sequence continues at coordinate 1,906,856,571 of NC_136057.1, read as the reverse complement.
TTTAGTTTCATTACTTGTTAATAAAATTCCTCTAACTATTTTAAATGTATATGTACCCACCACTCCAGTTAAGCTTTTTAGGCCTCAGATTTTATCTACATAGATGTCATACACTGATGATTACTTAATATTGGGAGGAGATTGTAATATGGTTGTGGACCCCTTCCTAGATAGATGCTCCAAGTCTAAGTTTATCCCCTCTTCCATACATACTCAATTTACGTCTACTATGACTCAAAGATCCCTAGTTGATTCTTGGAGGCTATGTCACCCCACTCTCCGAGAATATTCATTCTTTTCGGCAATTCATTCCTCACAATCTCGTATAGATTATCTATTTTTTTCAAAAGCCCTTACTCAACATAGTTCCCACTCTGACATAGGATATATATTAATTTCAGATCATGCTCCTATAACCTGGGATTTAGATTTACTCCCTCCCGTTGAAGGAACTAGGAGATGGAGATTTAATAATGCCCTTGTATTAGGCCCTTACTTTACACCTGCTTTTCAGAAATGTGCAGCCTCTTTCTTTTTAGAAAATGAATCTCCTCATACCTCTCCTCCTCTAATCCGGGACACATTCAAAGCTGCTACCAGAGGTTTCATTATTTCATTTGTAGCTCAAAAACATGAGAGCATCCGCCCAGGTCATGAATTCGCTTACTTCATGTATTAAACAACTAGAACACTCTTATTACTCCACAAAATCCCCTTCTGATTTGAATGAACTTATCAAAGCCAAGTTGACCTTTAACAAATTCTCCACTGAATCTGCCAACTTATACTTACTTAAGTCTAGAGCTAAATAATATAGCGTGCAAAATAAGGTTGGCAATCTGCTTGCCAATTATCTCAAAATCAAAAAAGAGCGCAACAAGATTGAATCTATTTTAACTTCAACTAATACTGCTGTCCACAAAAACGAAGATATTCTTTTAGAATGTACATTTTTTATCAACTGCTTTATACTCCTGAATCCCCTTCTCAGCAGGCTGATATTATGCGTTATCTATCCTCTAAACCTTCACCTTCATCCCTTAATGTAAATGTCTACTCTTTGGAGGAGGATATTTAAACTACTGATATTCTTACTGCTATTCAAGCTATTAAGAAAGGAAAAGCTCCTGGCCCGGATGGATTTACCATTGAGTTCTATTTGCACTTCTCCCTATTCCTTCTTCCCAAATTACATCAATTATTCACATATTTTATTTCTATTAAAAAATTGGAAGGATCTTTTCAAGAAGCGCTAATTTGCCTGCTCCCAAAAGAAAACAAAGATCCCACACTCTATAAGAATTACAGACTGTAGGAGAGTAGGACCTGCTCTTATGGTTACCCATACGTTTTGCTGAAGTTTCACTGTTTTTCGACTTTAGTCTGGCGGGGTCCCTGCTCTTCAGGACCCCAGCCTAGCTGCTTCCTCTCTAAATTGATTCCATGTACAATAGGTACACTCCATTTTGGTTACTGGGGTACCCTTATGAGTCCCTAGTATATGGTACCTTAGGTACCGAGGGCATAGGTAACCCAGAGGCCTCCCACGGGCTGCAGCATGTATTATTCCACCCCTGGGAAGCCTTCCAAAATCACACCACAGGACTTCTACGCAGCCTGGGTAAGATGGTATATGCACCCCTTACTGAGATATATGTTACCTATATCTACCTTAAATCACAACACTTATGAACCTATCAGTCTCCCCTATGGCAGGCCTTATCAATCCTAAAAGGGCATGAGCAGGCCCCCTCTGCAGCCTTCGGAACCTATTCTCTGAGGCTGTTCTGTGATGCAGCCAGACCATATACTCTTAAGTGCATTATAACCTTGCGGTAAATGCTAACGTTGAAATGGCTGCACGAAAACATGTTGTGTTTGGTGTCAAACACTTTGGAATCCTGCCCCCTGCCAATCCAGGTGACGGGGGTAGAATTCCACACTTCTAGAGGGAGGGACATGTTCACACCGATATATCCTGTACCCGGTATAACAAAATGGATGCTGCAGCCACAAGACACGAGTCTGACCTCCTGCTGCTGGACAAACCTCGAGCAGGGGAGGCCTGGGCAATAGGTTTCTTGTCACAGGGAGGTGTAACCACCTCCCAGACAGGCTTCAGTGTATTGGGGCTGGGTGGGTGCACTCTGAGAGTGCTTTGAAGTCTGCACTGGGGGCACATTTGGTGTCTCTGTGCATAGACCAGTTCAAACCAGTTGCAGGGGCTACCAGTCCCTGCTCTGGTGCGAAACTGGACAGAGGAAATGGGTGTAGCCACCCCTCTTTCTAAACCCTCCCATAGGTGGGTCCCCAGAGTATGTCCAACCGCTTCCTTGGATATAGGAAAGGAACCCCTGACTACAGGACTTTTGATTACACCTGGACGAAACTCTGCTACAGAAATCCTGGAACTTCGATGACCTACATGACTAGATGCCTGAAGAAACTCCCTTGGAGTAAAGGAGTTACTCCCCTGCTTGGCAGGCACCAAAGAAGCATTTGCCGGTATGCATCTCTGAAGCGTCCGTCCAAGTGGTGGATTTCCAGACTTCTCAGAGGCCGACCCGAGTCCCCAGCAAAGTTGAGACCCGCAGCCCTCGTGAGTAACGTGGGACCAGAACTCCTGGACATCGTGCACATTTGCAAGTGCATCAGCTTCTCCACGTTCCTTGAGGCTGTGCATTGGGTCACTTGTAGCCGAGACCCGAGCACCTTTTCCACCGCAGATTGCTGGCCTACACTTCACGAGTTTTTTCGGTGAGCCGGCCCTTTGTGTTTTTGCTCGAAGTACCTTTGCGATCCCTGGTCTGTTGAATGGTGCGTCCCTGAGAAGGCAACTTTAACTTTCATTGGGTTTCTCTGATTGCTCCAGACGTGCCCTGACTCTCCACCTTTTGGTGAGTCCCTCAGACCTTGCTGGTCCGCACCAAAGCATTTCTTCACGTTCTACATGGGTTGCTGTTGCCAAGGCATGTTGGATTCAATCCGGTCACCGATGCTGCAGCACTCGACATCCTTTGTGGGACAGCTCGAATCCAGCTCCTGGTCATCATTGACGCCTTCTGATCTTCGTGGCTGCAGAGTCAAGCTTCAACTCTTCAACCTGAAATCACCCAACATAGGTGGACATTCAACTATTGTGGCCCTGGTCACTGGCAAGTGACCCAGACTCTGTACCATCTGCTTTCGGGTTCTTCTCATCTTTGATCCACGCTTGGATCACCCCGGACACTTTCCACTTTAGCAGCAGCAGCACTTTGCGGCAGATCGCCATTGAAATCAACTACGATTCCCGACACCAAAAGACACCTATGCACCCGGCTTCCGAGGGTAAGGGAACACAAGTACTGCAGTGCTCCAGTGGGTGTTGGCCCTAGAACCCCTGGAGTCTAAAGGGGTTTGCTCAAAGTCCTCTCCTAAGTGTCCTTTATCTTTAAATTTCCAACCACAACTTTCCACGTAGAAGCTAATGGTGATTCAAGGCTGTGTTCTCACACTCTACGCGTCCCCCGTGGGTCCCCTGTGTCACTACCCTGGGTTGTTCCTTGTGGTCCCAATGATTCTACAGACTCTAGGCCTTGTGTCTAGTCAAGTCGTGGTCCTTAAACCACTATCATAATATATGGTTTGGTACGCCCCAAGGGCTCTATGTATATTGTGCTAATTTACTGTGTGATATTAAGTGTAACGTATGTGCTTTTACCTCTAGCCTCATAAAGAGACTAGTAGGGTGTGTTTAGAATAAATACATATATTTTATATGTATACCTGTTGTGGTTCTCCTTTCATTTGGTCATTCACAAGATAATATACTGGTAAAGCAAGCTGCTTTACATTCCTTTAAGACTTAGCCTGAAGGCTGCTCTCCATACCTACCACTAGGATAGCTTTCAAATAAGGTTGTCTTTAACCTATCACCTCTAAGGGGTTGTTTGCACTGGTGCAAGGTGCCCACTATAACTAGTGGACAGCATATACCAGGCCAACTTCTCACACAGGCCCATTTCTTTAATTAATTTAGATTACAAAATCTTTGCAAAAATCCTTGCCCCTCATTTAGACCCGTTTTTGCCTCAGTTAATTGGAAAGGAACAATGTGGTTTTATTAAAGGATGTCATTTATCGAATAATACTAGGTTGTTTTTTTAATGTTCTGAGTAAATCTAAACCGTCTAAAAAATCGTTAGCAGCAATCTCATTAGATGCTGAAAAAGCCTTTGATAGGGTCAGTTGGTCCTTCATTTTTTCAACCCTTGCTTGGTTTGGTTTCGGCCCAAAATTAATTAATTATGTCTCTTTACTTTATTCCTCACCCAGGTCCTCTATTTTAGCCAATGGTCTTGTATCCCCCTCTTTTCCCCTTCTTTGAGGAGTTTGGCAAGGTTGTCCTTTATCTCCACTTTTATTTATCCTTCCCTAGAGCCTTTTTTAATAAGAATTCGGTTGAACACAAACATTACTGGTTTCTCTTACGGAGTTAATCGGTTAAAACTCTCAGCTTATGCAGAAGACTCATGTCAAGTCCACAATCTTCTTTACCAATTTTTTTATCAGAAGTAGCTGACTTTGCCCTTGTTTCAGGTTATAAACCCAATGATGATAAATGTGAGATTCTCCCACTGAACAAGCTTTGTTTTCACGCTGACTTCTTATCTTCTTTTTTTCATTGGAACCCAGTTAAAATAAAATATCTTGGAATTTGGTTTACTTCCTCTATTAAAGATATTGTGTCTTCAAACTTGAGAGAATTACAAACCACTTTACGTTCTACTTCACGTTGGCAATTCTTAAATTTATCCTGGTGGGGTAGATTAGATTCTATAAAAATGATGCTCATCCCAGTGATATTGTTCTAACCATCAAATATACCCATTAACATTCCTGAGTCTTTTTACAAAACTACATATAGCATTCTTTCAAAATTATTATGGCATAATAAACCTTCTAGGATGTCTCTTGGCAAGCTTAAAAAACCTAAACACATGGGTCGTGTTAACTTTCCGGATTTTTACTCTTATCACTCCTCATTTTTTCTTCGGCATTACTCCTTCTTATTGTCTGAGTGAGACTGATTCTCATCTTTCCCCATTATGGGTAGGCATAGAAAGAGCCTTTTTTCACTATTTCTAGTTCGAAGAATTTATTTCTCTTTCCCATGTACCTTTATCATTTTCTCTCCCTATTCTTGAAAATGCTCGGAAAATCTTTCAACCACTTTTCTCATCTGTTTTAGATGAATCTGCACAATTTTTGAATTCACCAATCTGGTACTATAAGCATATTAAACTCGATAATAAATATATTTTTTGAAAAGAGTGGTTATCCTATGGTCTCAAATGGACTTACCAACTTTTTCAAGATGGCACTTGTATACCATTTTCAGTATTGCAATCTCACTTTTCCCTTCCCTCTTCTTTTCATTCTAAATATATATCTTTAACAACTCCTGCTCAGGCCTCTTACAATTCTTTCTCCACTTCTCAAACTCCTATTCCCTTAACTGCAATTACCACATCATTTTTAAGTAACTCTCCTTGGGCTTCCTTAATATACAAACAATTAATGGATATTTCGATTTCTCATACTAAATCTGACATAGAGTGCAGTTGGGAATCTGATTTGGGCGACTCTTTCCCTATTCCAATCTGGAATAAAATCTGGCCTAAAGTGAGGAGATCTTCTAGAGCAGCTAATACTACGGAAACTTATTTTTTTATTTATAATAGACTCCTCATTACTCCAGCTAAACTACATAGGATTGACCCCAATATTTCCTCTTCCTGTTGGTCATGTAACACTCTGTCAGCAGATCTCAAACATATGCTTTTTGACTGTCCAGAACTCCATACTTTTTGGATCCGAGTCTGGCGGCAGATTAATGTCATTTGTCACCAGGCGGTGACTCTGCCAGGGGGCACCACGTTTGGAAGTATGTTATGGATTTAAAAGCACCTGCTGCTGCATTGCTGGCCTCACACTGTTCATACAAAAATAAAAATGTCAAGCTAACACAGTGATTAATTTTCTTCCTTGAGAGAGAAAGAGTTTTGTTAAGTGGAAGTTTTAACTAATTTTATGGTAGCACATAGAGCTAATGTGCCTGCTGCATAGAATGTGTACTATGCAGATCACAAAGTGCATATAGTTTAAATAGGTTAGTGCTTTTTTAAAGAGATAATTTTCTTACTGGCAGTTTAGATGTTAAAATCCTAACATGGAACAGTGAACCAATAACGGTCATCAAAGAGTTGCATGCAACCTGTAAGGTATAGATTGGAGCATTATGATGTTTTCCTCCGTCTTTCAATATTCTAATGTTTCAAAAAGGGTTCATGGTAAAAAAAAAATATCCTTGTTATTAAATGTCACCCCCAACCATGGGGTTATGTTTAAAATTCTGATTCTGTGCTTCTCCAGACTAAGCTATCTTAAACTATACTGCCTACCAGTAGGGATGACATGTGACTCGCCTTGTAGGTTTCTTGTTTAGGTAACATTTGCCATACACTAATTTACACACATATGATTGATTGTCTCTGTGTAATGTGTGTTTCATGTAAAGTGCTTTGATACCCAACGCTGGTATAGGTGGCACTATATAACTAATTAAATACATCTGAGAGAGAGTGGTTATGAAGACTTGAGGGGACACAGTTAAAGGGTGGTAGTGAGGGAGTCTGCGGGGGGGGGGCAAAAAAACATAGTCGCACAGGGCACCATCAGCGCTAAAACCGGCCCTGGGGGTGACTGCGGTATCTTTAATAAGGATGGAATTCATTTTATTGAGTTTAGATATATTATTGGGTGCATGCAAGAACTGGGCAAGAAACGATAGCTGTCTTCAGTGTTTGATGTGAGGGAAATTAATATTGTTATACGTTGTTTCGGTAAGTTTTGCACTTGCAAGTGGGTTGGTCTGCAAACATGTCTAGGATATATAATGATTTGGTGCAGAGATATCAGGGTGATGATGTACCTGGTGAAAGAGTTACTGAGGTGTAGTGTTGGAGGTGAAAGGTGCATCAGTTCTGGCCCGCAGACTCTTACCAGGCCCAAACAGGTCCAAACAGGAAATATGACTGATGAGTCATGATCAAACAAGTGGCAGAAAAAACACAGGTTGCTCCTGAATGGCTGGTTACCGGGGCAATGTTGCGGAGGCCAACTGACCTGGGCTGCACCCACTCTCTGACAGAATGAAGCAGCACTGGGTGTCTGCCAATATTCTGAACGTTTTAAAGTAAGTGGAAACACACGCTTCTCCTGATTGGCTGGCTCTGATGAGGCACAAACAGGTCCCATGACATCTCTCTCTGCAGCAAAGAGGCTTCGCCCAGTCTTTCTGCAGTGTCTTGAGCACTTCTCGAACGGTAGGGGGTGGTGGTGGGGGGGGGGATGGAGACAGCCTGTACCAGGCTGAAATTAAGTTAAAACAAGTTTCCTACTATTTCATCATACACTCCTTTAAAACTGATTCAACTTCACTCACACATTGGATATACTTTTGTGAATAAATCAAACAATATAAATATGTGTATTAGATAAGCATACACATTTTGTTTGTTGAGATCCCAGCAATAAACAATAATGTCAACTGCTGTTTTGACCTCACCCTATAATTTACTAAACCTTCATCAGGACTACTTATTTAGGGATTATTTAAAAAGCAAATAAGAAAAAAATATGATGCATGTGGACCAAGTGGTACAATATGGAAAGATTCACAATTAAGTGTATCTAAATGGACTGACTGGTGTCGTGTATTCTTGACTGAGTACACGTTTTCACATAAGGGTATTTTGTGTGGACTGTTTGACTATAGCTATAGTGTGATTGCTCAGATTTTCAAACGATTATTATTTTTTAAAAGAAAGCTCGATAGAAAAGAGGTGTTCTGATTATTTACCCTCTGATTAAGCTGCAGCATTTGTGGCTTAACTGACCATCACTGTGGCTTATTTAAAGCAAACGAATCCTCTGGACACACTTTCACAGACTCAATGCCTCATCCACCTCTCTGTGAACTCTGAATGTAATCTGTTTCAAGGGTGGATGCCTGGAGTTCATTTTCCCAAGGATTACACGCATCAATTATTTGTGTTTGGATTTGTTTTAGTGAAAGCTTTCTCCTCGCCCAAAAGCCGCCTCTGGCAAGCCTGAACAAGGAAGGTATGCTGACACGGACTATAACTCCGCCCTTTGCTCTGTGAGAAGCAATGGCACAAACAATGGCAATAACTCTGAGCAGAACACGGAGTCACTTCACTGCCAATCTCTGAAGCCCACTCACTGGCAATGGAACACGATACAATCTACATATTCTAAGATGGAACTAAAATAAAATAAAAATCATACTGCGGCTTCAGAAGGTAGAACACAATATTGCTTTAGTGCCAATGTCGCAGACCTATCAGTGCCACTGTTGCTTCCTGCCAACTGGCACTGTATTTCAGTTTTTCTAGTGAACAGTTGAACGGCAGCTTGTGCACGGGATGCGGGCAGTGATTAACAAAAGGCATACATTCTGTGTGATTTGTTTTTATAGATTCCATGTTTAAATATCGATGTGAAAAATATCGAAGAAAAAATATCAATGTAAAAATAGCGATTACAAAAATATCGACTTAAACAGGTAAGTACAATATTAGAGACTCAAAAATATCGATGTAAAAAATATAGATGTAAAAAATATTGACTTTAAAAAATAACATAACGTAAATTAGATCAATGAAATAATATTAATATTATTAACAGAATAAATCAAATTTAATATATATTTTAACTAATTATAGCAAATAAACTTAATTTAATAAATATAAACACAAAAGAATGTGTATATATGCATATATTTACTTAAATACATTTTAGTAACTATTATCTTTTTTAATTTATAAACTTTTTTAATTATATAAAAATAAAATAAACACATATATAAATAATTTAAAATAAAATAAAATATTCTATATTTAATTAACACATTAAACTATTTAAAAAACATAATACATACATTTAATAACAAAATAAAAACATTAGTAGTTAAAACGTTGGATAGCGAGAGGGTAAAAATTACTATTCCCACTCCAGTGAGTGCAACAGTAGGGAAAGCGCTGGAGATCGTAGGGATAAAAATTACTATTCCCACTCCAGTAAGTGCAACAGTAGGGAAAGCGCTTGATAGCATAGGGGTAAAAATTACTATTCCCGCTCCAGTGAGTGCAACAGTAGGTTAAGCGCTTGATAGCGGAGGGGTACAAATTACTATTCCCATGCCAATGAGTGCAACAGTAGGGAAAGCGTTGGATAGCGTAGGGGTAAAATTACTATTGCCACTCCAGTGAGTGCAACAGTAGGGAAAGCGATGGATAGCGGAGGGGTAAAAATTACTATTCCCACTCCAGTGAGTGCAACAGTAGGGAAAGCGCTGGATCCCAAAACAATACGAAAACAAAACCATCAACATTTTTATTACATTTAATTTCCAATATTAACATAATTAACATATACATTTAAATATATTATTATTAACAACGATAATAAAAAATAATTAATTACACATTAGTTAACACTATAATATCACAACACACACCTAACATTAATTACACAATTACATTTAATAATTACTAATTAATTAATGGTAATTAATTAAAAAATATTTAATAATTAATCAATAATAAATTAATTACTTACCACCCTACACACCATTTACACATATAAACACCACAACACACACCTAAAATTAATGAAACAATTAACATAACTAATTATTAATTGACTAATTGAAATTAATTAACAACTAATTATTAAACTATTATTAATTAATCAATTGACACATTAATTATTCAATAACTTTTATATAACTAAATTACTTCCCACCCTATTCCCCTATAAACCCACAACCCGCTACAGAAATAAAAACGCAGCATTAAACTTAAAATAAATTAATAACTAATAACTAGTAAAATACTAAAACATATAATAAAATGACAAACAATGCTCATTAAAGACACTAAAATATATAACATTAATAATAAATCGATATTTTTGTCAACTATATTTTTGTAAACGATATTTATTAAAACAATATTTTTGTAATCGATATTACTTACCTGTCGGTCGATATTCTTGTCAACTATATTTTTGTTGTCGATATTTCTTCCCCACGATATTTTTGCAGCGATATTTATGTCCAACGATATTTCTCCGTCGATGTTCCTGCTCTGCACCGTTTTTATATATGATAAGGCTTTTCCTATTCCCCGATAGAACACCAACATGCATTACTGGCCCCTTACACTGCTTCCTCTCTCAGCGTCTCTGTAATGTAATTCTTTATTCCATTGAGGGATAGACATTAGCCACTAGGGGCAGACTCTATCTACAAAATGTGTGCACGATTTTCACACAAGAAAATGTAATTCTACCCTTAAACTCTAGGACCTAATGGTAATTGATGGGACCAACCCACATAAAGATGTGTATTCTGAATATTGGTGGGCTCGGATGGGAATATCGTATTGTAATTGCATTTATATAGCGCTTACTACCCCTGACGAGGGACCCATAGAGGATTATTGTTGAATTAGTATAGTGAAACATGCAAGTACATTTTAAGTGGTGGATAGATTAGTAAGTTATTTGGATTTGGAATGATAGCAAAAGGATAGAGGAGGAAAAAAGGTTTGTATTTATATAGCGCTTGTTACCCCTGATGGGGTGTTGAAGCATGCAACTCCGGAAGCCCATAAAGGATTAGTGGTGAATTAATATGGTGAAATATGAAAGTAATTTCAGTGGTGGATATTAGTCAGTTATTTGGAGTGAGATGGATAGCGGAGGGATACAAGGGGAAGAAAGGTTTGCATTCATATAGGACTTGTTACCCCTGATGGGTGTTGAAGCGCTTTTCTGGCGAGTAGCACACCACTCCGGAACCCATAAAGGATTAGTGTTGAAAATTAGTATAGTAAAATATGAAGTAATTTGAGCAGTGGATATTTTATTCAGTTATTTGGGAAGAGAAGGGTAGGTGGCGGGATAGAAGAGGGAAAGAGGTTTGTATTTATATAGCGCTTGCTAACCCTGATGGCGTTTTGAAGCGCAAGTAGCACGCTACTCTGGAACCCATAAGTATTAGTGTTTAATTAGTATGGTGAAACATGAAAGTAATTTTAGTGCTGGATATGTTGGTCAGTTATTTGGATTGAGAAGGATTGGAGAGGGGTAGAAAAATGAAAAGGTTTGCATTTATATAGCGCTTGTAACCCTGATGGGGTGTTGAGACGCTTTATTGGCGAGTAGCACGCTACTCTGGAACCCCTAAAGGATTAGTGGTGAATTAGTATAGTTGAATATGGAATTTGAGAAGTGAACATGCTAGTCTGTTATTTTGATTGAAAAGGATGGTGGAGGGATAAAAGAGTGAAGGCTTTATTTTTTTAGGTCTTAGCAGTAGGAGGAGGCTTTTGGATGAGTAAAACGGAGTTTTGGAGGGGAGGAGTCAGAGGGAAGAGCTTAGAAAGGTTTGTTTTAGGGAATCGGTATAGTAAAAGAGGTGTCAGATGCAAGGAGAGGTAGAGTAGGAGAGAGTCTAGAAAGGGTTATTTTGGGGATCATAGTAGTGGTATGGGGTTTGGGATAAAAGAGAGTGGATGTAGAGGATATATTGATACATGTATAGGATGAGAGATAGGGTAGTGGATTGGAAAGAGTAGTAGAAAGAAGTTTGAGATGAGTCAGAAGGTTGGGCTAGAAGATATGTTGAGAGAAGTATATTCTGAGCGATAGGGTAGTGCATTAGAAACGCTAAATTAGAAGAAAGTGATAAATATATAGATCCATAAGTACATTGAAAGTATATAGATACATAAAGGAGGTAAGTATATGTAATTAAAGATATTGATAGAGGCACAGTATGAGAAATAGGGTAGTGCATTGGATATGCTTTTTCAGGAGAAAAGTAACGGACACACAGATCCAGGACAAGGAAGGTACATAGATGCACAATGGAAGTAAGTACATGTAGACCAAAGAGGATTTTTATTTATTTATTTTTATTAATATTTTTTTTTCTCTCAACAACATATTTATTCTACATGTTTATACAAAGCAATACACAAAGATAGGTACATATCTATAGTGAAAACAAATGCTTATATACAGAGGGATATGCTGTAAATGTATGTTTGAGTATGGTACTTATGTAGGGAAGAGCCAATTCTTGAGTAGTTTTCTGAAGTTAAGTTGGTTGTCAGTGGATCTTATGTTGGGGGCTAAAGAGTTCCATAGTTTGGCTGCTTGAACAGAGAAGGATGTGCCACCCATGGGGTTTTTCTCGTATCTTGAATTTTTTTGAGGTGAGATGCTCCTTTAGAGTGGAGGTTCCTCTGTTGAATGTGTTTTGCGATTTTATTCCTGATGAAGAGTGGTCCCATTTCATGTATTGCTTTGTGGGTGATACAAAGCAGCTTGAACGTGGATCTTCTGGCAACCGGTAACCAATGCAGGGCTTTCAAGGCAAGGGAGATGTGGTCTCGTGGTTTGATATGCAAGAATAGTCTGGCAGGCGAGTTTTGAATCCGTTCTAGTCTTTTCATGGTCATTAAAGGTGATCCGTGGTAGAGGCTAATGGCGTAATCGAATTTGGACAGAACAAGGGAGATGGTAGCTTGGACCTTGTGTGGAAATCCCCAATAAGGGAAAATTCGTTGCAGCGTTTTTATAGTGACAAAGCTTGATCTTGCTAGTTTGTCCACTTGGGCATTCATTGACTGCTTGGAGTCCATGGTCATTTCGAGGTTTCTTACTTCCTTCGATACTTTGGGCGGTGATCCCAGTTCATTAGGCCATGTGGCAAGCGGGTAGTAATGTTTCCATTCGCCACACTTGAGTATTTCGGTTTTTGAAGCATTCAATTTGAGATGGCTCCAAGTCATCCACTGATCCACGGCTCTGAGACAGCTGAAAATTGGTTATTATTCAATGTTTTTGGGGCATTTTAGTTAAAGGAGTATTCGTGTGTCATCTTCATAGTTATAGCACATGAGGTGAAATATATTGATCAGTACTGGTAATGACTTCATGTAGATGTTGAAAAGCATGGGCAGGATGATAGAACCTTGAGCGACCCCTGCTTTTGTGGAGATCGGTTTGGACGAGAAAGGTGGGTTATGGATGACATTAGTTCTGTTTCGAAGGTAGGACGTGATCCAGTCTAGAGCAGTTCCGTCTATGCCAGCTTCATAGAGTCTTTGTTTCAGAGTGTCATGGTCAACTGTGCCAAAGACAGCTGAGAGGTCCAAGAGGAGTAGCGCAGCAACCCCGTTGCGGTCAACTGTATTCTTTATGTCCTCCCTGATGGCAAGGAGGGCAGATTCAGTGCCTCTTCCCGGACAGAATCCTGTTTGGAAATCTGAAAGTATGTCATTCTCTTTAATGAATTGTGACATCAGTGCGAACGCTGCTCTTTCTATCAGTTTGTCCAGAAAAGGTCCATTTGTAACGGGTCTGTAGTTGTCAGGGTTCAGCAGGTCCAAGTTTGTTTTCTTCAGTAAAGGGCGTATGTGTGATTTTTTGAGTTCTTCTGGAAATATTCTGGTAGTGAAGGAATCGTTGATGATTCATCTTACTGGAGTGGCAGTAGAGGTTGTTAAAAGAATTTGCCTTGAAAGTTTGTGGTGGTTAGGGGTCAAAAGGGCTGCCGGCAGGCCTGCTTGCTTTGACCAGGTCCATAAATTAATTGTGTGAGATGTGTTGGAAGGAACGGAGAGGCTTGGTTAGAGTATTCTTGGTGCTGGTGCTTTGTTTCTGTTTTAGGTACGAGTCCAACGTGTCTGCTTTGTCTGTGTAATGATTTGCCAGTTTGTCAGTGAAATCTTGAGTAACAGGATGAGTACCTTCTAGGCAATTTGGTTTGCGAAATTCAATGAGTACTTTATAGAATTCTTTATTTGCACATTTAGCGTTTTGAATTCTGTCTGAATAGTACCTTTTCTTAGCTTTTTTGATAGCCGACTTGTATAATCTGTTAATGTTTTGTAGGTGAAGTTTGTCTTGTTTGGCGTTTGTTTTGAGCCAGGTACGTTGCAGCTTTCTAATTTGTTGTTTTATGTCTTTTATTTCTATGTTTCTCCAAAGCGCTTTTTTTTCTTCAGTTCTGTTGTGTGGTTTTGAGTGGTATCAGGATAGCAAAAGCTTCCTGTAGCCACTCATATAGATTTTGAACAGAACTTATTGTTTCCAGATTTGTACTTGATGTTAGTTGTGTTTCTAAGTTTTCCAAATTGAGTTTTTTCCATGGCTGATAGGTGGATGGATGTAAGGTAGTTTTAGGTGAGTCGCTTAGTGTTGTTTTATGTTGGAAAGCAAGAAAGTGGTGGTCTGACCATATGAATGGAGTTTTAGTTTGAAAGGTAACTAGTTCAGTATTAGCAAAAATGACTATGGATATGTCCAGAGGTGTGTGTTGGTTTGTGGACAATCTGATGCCAGTGATTATTGTTTTGTGGATGAGTCATATTGGGTTTGTCAAACCAAATGTTGAGGTCACCCCGAACACATAGGTTGGAGTGTATTGTTATCAGGTTTGAAATTGTGTCTAGAAGTGCGTCTGGGAATGTCGCCTTGCTAGGTGGAGGTCTGTAAAGGAGCAGGAAGTTACAGGAGGAAGACGGTGTTGGATTGCATCTTGTTAGAAGAGCCTCACAATTCTTTATGCAGATGTCGTCAATTTTAGTGATATGTATTGTTTTCCTGAATATAACAGTTAGACCACCTCCTTTTTTGGCTATACGATTTTGGGTGATTGTTTGATAGCCTAGAGGAATGGCTTCATGCAGGAGTGGAACCATATCCTCTCCCAACCGTGATTCGGTTATGAATAGTATGTCTGGTTTTGCATCTGTGATAAGGTCGTAGATGTGAAGCTTGTTTTTAGAGAGGGATCGAGCATTTATTACTAGACAGTTTAGAGAGTGGCCTTTGGTGATAGTGAGACTTTGTTTTGTTGAAGAGTGATCAGTATTGTGTGGGTTTGTAGCAGGTGAGTTTTTAGAGCTGGCATTATCTTTATTAGGATAGCAATCGTGTAGCTGTTCTGTATCATTTTCTTCATCCACCATGCTAAGAAGGCATTTTGTTGGGTCTGCGTGTGTATGTGGTGTGGGGGAGAGTGTTTGAGAGTGAGTTCGATTGCTGTGTTGTTTTCGTGGTGTAACATTGTTGTGAAGTAGACATGGGGAAGTGAAGTTGTGAGGTGTGGCACGTTGCTTATATTGTTTGTGTGTGTTTAATGCGGAAGGTGTATGAGTCAGGGGTGGTGGAGCAGCATGTGGGTCATGTAGTAAGGTTCAAAACTGTCCAATGGATGAGAGGCGGTTAGAAGAGAGTTGCTGTGTTGCTGTATCTGTGTTAGGTGTGGTGGAAGAGAGAAAGCTTGGGATTCGAGTTGGTTCCTTTGTGTGGTTTGAAAGGTGGATGTAAGTTTGTATTTTGTGATGGTAAGTATTATGAGGTGTTCCGCTTTGAAGTTCTTGTGCTGGTGTGTGCGATTTGTGCTGGGAGCTTGTCATTACGAACTGAACAGCACCATAATGGTTTCACTGAAAACGGAGAAGTTTGGAATCACACTTCTCAGTACATTTAACCCACTGATGCTAGTGTGGGATATAATGAAAAATTCACGCAGACGGCATCTTAGAGATGCCCCCTGAAAAACGCCTTTAGTGGGTTCCCTGACTGGTTCACACCAGCCTGCCACCACAAGACATGTTTCTGGACTTCTAGGGTGGGAACCTTCGCTCCCTGAGCCCAAAGCAAAGCCTTTCCTATGCCGAGGTATTCACACCTCTCCCAGGCCAGTGGCAGGGGAGCTTCAAAGGCCTGGCAGCCTTTGTAATATGACCCCCAGTCTCTCCTGCTATTCACTTTCTGTCTCCCCTCCTTTTTGGCGGAAGACAGGCAGGAAAAACTAGCCAGCCAAGAAGATCTGCCGACTCCACCACTCAGGTGGAGGAGGCGAGGTGAAGACCAATCTTCAGTGCCTGGCATCTTGCAGATGGCAGGCATTCCCCAATCAGCATAAGGGATTGTGCTCACTCCCACAGGTGGGGTGAGCACACCCAGGGTGTAGTCACCTCAAGACCCCTAAAACGCCCCAAAAATACAGTATTTAGGCTGCAGCCCTGAACCAAGAAGGCAGATTCCCACAACCTAAGAGGAAAAAAGATGAAAGAGGATGCCCAGCAGAGGAGGCTGCAGAGAACAACTAACTTGGCCCCAGCCTTACCGGACCGTCTGCAGTTTCCAGAGATTCTGCGCCAAAAACCATCTTGCCCTGCAGCCAGTGACCTCCAGAAACCCTGGGAGGACTGACTGCCTTCAACAAAGACCAGATCTCCTGTGAACAGCAGCTCTGTTCAGAAGAAACACCAAAGAAAGACTCCGGACCTGCTGAGGAAAAAAAAACCAGACGCCTGGAACCATCACTACACCGTCGCCGATTGCCCTAGTTCGAGTGGCCCACCAGTCCCAGCAAGATCCCCCAAAGCTCCTGAATCTACTGTGGGTGGACTCCTCAACGACTCCCTGACGCAAACCGCAAGTGGCCCGGTAAGGTGAAGTCCGACCTCAAAAGGCACCCCTGCATCGAACCGCCTGGCACCCTGGAGTAAAAATCGGAGGTGCTCCTACGCCCCCGCGCCCTCCAACTTACCCACAACTAAGTGGCCTGCTCGTCAGCAGTCACCAACCGGAGGGGCACATACAGACCCTTAGGGTGCATATACTAGCCAGAGATATTCTACCAGCATCCTGCTCTTTATCTGTTGGCATAATCTAGTGTACTTATTATGTACCTCCAGTCAGGGGTGCAGATAGAATTTCCAGAGCAGGTGAGGAGGGCAAATTATGTAAAACGGTTTTTCCCGCTTAGGTACCTCAGTCGTTTGGTTGCCTGGGGAGCATACACGTAAAAACCATACATACTAAATAGGTTCATAGGATTTATTGACTAATAAACAGCATACCTGCCAGTGACCACAATCAGCATGCTGGGACGAGCCCGGTGGTGCAACGAGCCTTGCCGAACAGACACGCTGCCATAAATCACAAACAACAAGCAGCGGAACAGGAGAAATGTGATGAATTTTTCATGTACCCGATGCTAACCTGGCCGCAGCATGAAGCGCTACCATGAAAGGGCTAGGTGTAGAGTAGGAATTCCCGTCAAAAGTGAGTAGTTATCATCCAGTCTATATAACACGAGGGATTGTGTTACATGCTTAAAATATTTTTCCGGGATGAAAGGTTTTACTGTGCACAGGAGCTTGAGGTGGAATTGTGCCCCTTTGGATGGCAACTTGATGCGTGCTCAGCGATTCGAGTTTTTGTCCAAGATGAATCCGCAGGATTTCACACATTCAACCATGGAGTTTTTCCAGTTTAGAACTGCACCTGTTTGGAGCTGGAAATGGACAGGAATGAAGGCGTTTAGAGAGAAAAGAAAGAAGAATGACCAAGTCACTGGTAATTACTCAGGCCGGACCCATTTCACCGAAGTCGGGCACTTTAGTCAGGTGCAGCTTCACTTAACTTAACCTGCCTTAGGCTGCTTGCGATCTATTCAGACAAGGCCAGGCTTGGCAGTTTGGGCTGGACAGTTCCTAGTGGAGCAGGACCAAGGCTGATTGGCATATGGCTGCGACTAATCTGAGGTGGCATGGTGGGCAAAAAAACAATGGACTGGGATACAAACCCAAATATTTTCGAGTTGCTGAGATTAATTCAAGCATTCCATCTATCACTTTTTTGTTTACTTCATGGCAATGCCCTAAGTGCGACTGCTATTGTGTGTTCACTGTGGCACTGTAATCAAGCTGCAACTGACTAAGAGCCCCAACTACGGCAAAACTGGTCTTGAGTAACTTGTGTTCCAATTAAGTGAGGACCTCGCTTGACACTTCCTGTTGGAGCAGCAAAAAAGCTTATTTGCATATGACTGAGTCTAATCTGAGATGGCATGGTGGTCATAAAAATGATGAAATAGGATTCAGCCCTGAGTAATTATCAATAATAGTAATTCAAGTATTCCATTCATTAGTTTTTTGTCTACTTCAGTGTGAAGCCCTAAGTGTGACTGGTGTGGCCAGACGTGGGTCCCATGCTCACTGCGCTGCTGGAAAAGCACTGCACCTGAATTAAGAGCCCCAACTAGGTGAAACTGCTAATGGCCTGCTTGTGTTCCAGAAAAGACCTGGCTTGGCAGTTAGGGGTGGACTGTTCCTATTAGAGCAGGATCAAGACTGTTTGGCCTTATGGCTGAGTCAAAACTAGGGTGGAATGGACTGTGTTGTTGCCCCAGGTGCTTACCAGTGGCTGAGATTAATTCAAGCATTCCATCCATCACTTTTTCGTTTACTTCGGAGCAACATCTTAAATTCGATAAGTATGCTCTGACGTGGGTCCCTTGCTCACTTTGCCACTGGATTCAAGCAAGCCTGGCTGAATACGGCTGTAATGCCAGAAACCGGTCCTAGGAAGCTTGTTTCCGGTCCAGGGAAGGCATGGCTTGGCAGTTCAGGCTGGACTGTTCCCATGAGGCACAGGGTCAGACTGATTTGCATATGGCCATGTCTGAACTGGGGTGGCAGAGTGTGCTAAAGAACGGTGATGGATTAAACCCTGATCTGTTGACTGGGTGTGAGTGTTTGATTGGTTCAGATGCCCCGTCCATCACCACCCCCTTTTGTACCGCTTTGTTCGCCATAAGTTGGCAGGGTATGCTCAGACGTGAGTCCCTTGCTCACTTTGCCACTGGATTCAAGCAAGCCTGGCTGAAGATGGCTGTAATGCCAGAAACCGGTCCTAGGAAGCTTGTTTCCGGTCCAGGGAAGGCATGGCTTGGCAGTTCGGGCTGTACTGTTCCCATGAGGCACAGGGTCAGACGGATTTGCATATGGCCATGTCTGAACTGGGGTGGCAGTGTGGGCTAAAGAACGGTGATGGATTAAACCCAGATCTGTTGACTGGGTGTGAGTGTTTGATTGGTTCAGATGCTCCGTCCATCACCACTCCCTTTTGTACCGCTTTGTTCGCCATAAGTTGGCAGGGTATGCTCAGACGTGAGCACCTTGCTCACTTTGCCACTGGATTCAAGCAAGCCTGGCTGAAGACGGCTGTAATGCCAGAAACCGGTCCTAGGAAGCTTGTTTCCAGTCCAGGGAAGGCATGGCTTGGCAGTTCGGGCTGGACTGTCCCCATGAGGCACAGGGTCAGACTGATTTGCATATGGCCATTGTTAGAACCCGGGATGTCAGGTCACCTAGGGTAGCCTGGCCTAGGGGTAAGACAAGCAATTCTAGAGGCACAAGTGTGAAGGTTGCAGACCACCCAGCAGTAAATCCACGCAATAACACTTAAAAAGGACACTACACCAGTTTGTTAGGAAAATATGTACTGGTTTATAAAAATAATATACTCTGTTCTTCGGTTTCCAAATATACAGCTTAGGACATTTCAGTTTATCTTAGAAATAGCAATTACACCTTTTAAACTGCTAAGCAAATTATCAATTAGCTTCTTCAGTACATTACATTTAGATGTCTTCAAATCAGTAGTTCCACTTCCAGAGAGGTTAACCTGTTTCAATAATTATTATCAATAACACATTGAATCAGACACCAACATTAATATTTTACATTCAATCTGTAAATACTCCTGGAATGTGTAATTGGACTCCAGCATTAATTAACTTTAGCTTCCATAAGGTGCCCTTAATCTTCCTCCCACAATTCCTCTCACCCTCCTAACAACTAAGCAGTCACTGTGAGGGTTCAGATCCACAAGAATTTCACATGGGCTTTAGCAGTCTCTAAGAGGAACTGTTATCTTTATTTACTCAGCAGGCCCCACCTCTTCTACACAGCTGAGGGTAATGACCAGAGTTAAAGCTACCCCCACGTTCTCCTTACTGTAGCGTGGAGACGATGCTTTCCCAGTCTCCACGCGTCGCTGCTGCTCTGGGGTTCCTCAATAGCTCAAATTGCCAAGTTCACGACTCCACGCCCAGCAAGCTGCTTACTCAGCGCTGGCGTGGGGAAAACGTTAATTCCCAATTTCCCCCGGTCTAAGGACGTCTCCGCGGCTGGCGCATAGCCCCCGTACACACCCTCGTGGTAAATTCAGCCGAGGCTGAGCTGCGCAGGCAAGCGCTGGTTCCGCTCACGCCTCCTCTGCCGGCTCCTCCTCACAAAGCCCGGCGGCTCCACTAGGCATGCGCGGAGAGCGAGTGTCTCCCCGCCGGAGACCGCGCTCCTTAGGAGACACCTCTCCTCGTCTCCGCCCACCCGGAAACAGACCGGGGTTTCCACAGATCCGCTCCTCACCTCAGGATTTTCAGCCTCTGCTCCGCCACGGCGCCGCTCACCTCGCGCCGGTAATGGGGCAGATTGGCCTGACAACTCGCCACCTCCGCTCCCTCAGCACGCACACGCCGGCTCCAGAGCAGAGCGGCTCCTCGACCCACTACCTCCACTGCAACAGGTAGGAAGAAGGCACGGTGGGGATATAGCGCAAAAGGGGGGGTTCCCAGCAGGCAGTCAACACTCCATTAACGAACTGGGCAAGGGGGGGGGGCACCAGGTTTAGCCCTCCTCCGCTTGAAGGAATCACAGCAGAAGTCTGTTTACTGGGCAGAGGACTGCACCCCGCAGCGCTGCAGTCTCCTTCTCCTGTAGATTCCCCCTGTGTAATTTAGACAAGGGGCAAGCTAGGCACCCAGGGTCTCCAGTAACCCTCAACAGCGGGGCCAGGACAAGTAACCCAAAGGGGGCAGTGTGGCAAATCAGTAAGGCAGCTTCCCAGTCCAGGAGGTCAACCCTATGTCTAGCCTCTTCCCACCCTTAGCTACAGCCTGTCCTCCAGCTGACTCTCTCAGGTAGACAAAATGGCTGCCCCGCATTCCGCCTTATATAGGCTGACCCTCAGTGGTCCAGAATGGACCAGAAGGTTCTGGAACGCCCTATACTGGTCTATGGCCAAGTTCTGGGTTTGGCAGTTAAGGCAGTTGGTAGCCACCATTTTGTGTGGTTCCAACTTTTCCTGTCAGAACAGGCCTCTGGGCCTGAGGTGAAAAACTATGAGGGGGAAAAAGAACACCTATCCCCTTGACCAACACCTATAAAAAGTTAGTGGACAAAAATTAACAAGGGTATGAGGGGCAAAAAGGGGACAAAATAAATAATAAATTGGAGGAACTACGCAAAAAGCCAGACAGGTCTAACAGCCATGTCTTAACTGGGGTGGCAGAGTGGGCTAAAGAACGGTGATGGATTAAACCCAGATCTGTTGACTGGGTGTGAGTGTTTGATTGGTTCAGATGCTCCGTCCATCACCACCCCCTTTTGTACCGCTTTGTTCGCCATAAGTTGGCAGGGTATGCTCAGACGTGAGTCCCTTGCTCACTTTGCCACTGGATTCAAGCAAGCCTGGCTGAAAACGGCTGTAATGCCAGAAACCGGTCCTAGGAAGGTTGTTTCCGGTCCAGGGAAGGCATGGCTTGGCAGTTCGGGCTGGACTGTTCCCATAATGCACAGGGTCAGACTGATTTGCATATGGCCATGTCTGAACTGGGGTGGCAGAGTGGGCTAAAGAACGGTGATGGATTAAACCCAGATCTGTTGACTGGGTGTGAGTGTTTGATTGGTTCAGATGCTCTGGCCATCACCACCCCCTTTTGTACCGCACTGGACCAGGTGGCAGCAAATTGAAGTGTTCCAACAAGGGCACAATCAGTCTTGGGTTACTTGTGTTCCAGTTTCAAGAGGATGAGGCTTGGTTGTTTGCACTGGACTGTTCCTGTTAGATCAGGATCAAGGCTGATCTACGTATGACTGGGACTAACCTGAGGTGTCTTGATGGGTCAAAAAAACATGGACTAGTATGTGCCCTACGTAATTACCAGTGGCTTGCATTAATGCAACCATTCCATCCATCAATTTTTTTGTTTACTTGAGTAAGGCTGGGAGTCGCCAGGTCTGTACAATTGAACTGGTACTAGGTTGTGGCACCCAACTTTAAATGGAACAGATGGGGTGACAACACCACTGATTATCCCATTGGGGTCTATGGCATTGAGTTGTGCAGTAGGTATAAGTGTGTATAATAAGGATCTAAAAAAACAAGAATCAAAGTGAAGAAGATTTAGAGTGACTCTTGTGAATCTTGGGAATTAGTGTGAGTTAGCAGAGTGAAGTGAAGGATTCCCATTTGCTGTCTGATGGTCATCAGCACCTATTCTTGCTACACTACTAAACACAACACACCAGGGGCTCTATTACACATAGGGCACAGTTTCCCAGTTTACGCCACTGTGCACCAGACGCAAATAGGGAAAGTGCACCCTATGTTATTGAATGGGTTGACCCCAGGGCAGCCGCAAAGTCGTGCTGCCCTGGGGGCAGCGCATTCAAGTGAAAAATGGAGCAGCTTTGAAGCAGCCACTCAGTGTTTCACTGTGCAGGCAGCAACCCGCCTGCACTTTTAAGAAGGTTGAGAGATCCCCTTGCAGGCAGGTGCTGTGAGTGACTGCACCTGCCTGCAAGGGGATGTCTGGGGGGTCCATAGAACCCCTTTCCCCCTCCAGAGGCTGCCATCAGGGGATGCACTGACAGTGCGCCACCACTGTCAGTGGGCCTCCTGACATCTTCTATGCCTCTGCGCCTGCGACTACAATACGGTGCAGGCGTACAGGCAAAGAGATTCCCCCATTTGCATGGGGTCATGCCACCATGCAAATGCGAAAACACCCTCTGGTGATAGCGCTGGCGCTTTATGTTCTGTATTACAGAAAGGGTGCACAAGTGTGCTGCCCTATCTGTAATACCAAAGTGCCCCTGGGGCTCGTAAAGCGGGTGCATATTCCCGTTGCGCCCCTAGCACACTTTCCATAGTATGGTCCCTGGGGATCGAGGGTAAGATAGCAGAGAAAATATTATAGATAAACAGTGTTTACTCTGTCACAAATAATTGCTTTCCATCCTGCGTAGTGCTACATGGTAGCTCGTCCTCGACCCAAATTGAAGATCAATCAACTATCTTGCTTTTGACCTGTATTATTCTTTAGAGGTGGCGCTCGTTATCTCGGTTTATTATTTTCCCCTTTTTAATTGAATTTATTGTTTTCCAGCCCTATCCGAGAATGCTTGTTGTGTTAAAATAGTTGTATTCTTCTTTAAACATAATTTCCAATGCATTCTGTTGTTATCACATGATATATCATTTGTTCTGATAACTCTGCTCAGTTAGATGCCTTAATTGTAGCTACAGATGATTCTGCTCAGGGCAAACAGCAATTACAACACGATCATTACCATGCACTACCTTTACAGCACAACCATGACAATGCAAATATCTTTACAACACATTTCTTTTACCACGCATACACTTTCACCACGCATGCCAAGTATATATACATTTACTGAAAAGAACAAAGCTTTCAGGAATGTTACAGTAAGGCTCAGATTTCCCTCGTACAGAGCCATTGAAATTCAACAGTTATAGATTCCTCCGCAATGCACTGCTTATGACCTCACATATTACATCACTCATTACATGCGGAGGCGTAAGGTATAGTTAGCTCAGGTAACTATAACTGCTGAATTTCAGTCGTTTTGTATGAGTTAAATCTGAGCTAACTATAACGTCCCTGTAATCCTTGTTTTTTTGGTGAATTTCTACATTTTAAAAATTATTTTTCCTAACTATAATGTCTGTATAACCTTTGTTTTCTTCAGTGAATTTCTAAGGTTTTTCTAACGTTAAGTAAGATCCCATCGTAATGCACGGGGGGTTTGAACGCAGGGCCTGGCATAGTGCTGCCCCACCCAATCTTGCTGCTCCTGCCCCCTCCTCCTTGCCATCCATTGTCCAAGTCCATGACCCTGCTCCATCATTACAGGAGTGTGTGGCCGTTGTTCTGCCACTGCCCTTCCCGCCAGTCCATGCACCAGCCCCCTCACTCCTTCCCTGCATGGTCTGATGTGGTGCCACTGCCCTTCATTTAGCTTGATGTCCCTGCCCAGTCCACCTGCCCTCTGTTCCCCCCTATTCTATGCCCCATAATTGCTCTTCTGTTTAGCCTCTGTGCTTAGCTTGCTGCCCCTAATCTCCAACCCCCTGCCCTCTAATGTCTGGGTGCATGGCCCTTCTCCCTTCTTTCTGCCCACTATATTATATGGACCTGCCACCCTACTATCAACTCTGAGTGTTCAGTTGAGCTGCCACTGCCCCTCCCACCTGGCTAGCATGGTCAGATGGCTGCCGCCTGTCCCTCCCACCTCCACCTTGCCTGTCCAAGTTCAATGCCCCAAACCTTTCCTCTTGCCCTCCATGGTCCATTTTGCTGCAACTCCCTTCTGGCCTCCATGCTGTGTTGTGCTGCAACTGCTTCTCCTGTCTGCCTGGTCTGTTGTGAAGCCCCTTCCCCTGCCCTCTTTTGTGTGTCCAGCCCCTAACCCTCCCTTCAGTCCTCCATGGTCCTTTGTGCATGCCCTTGCCCACTCTTGCCTATTATGGCCGTTGTGCAGCCTTCCAACCCGTCCGCTTGCCATGCATGGTCTTCTGTTCTGTCACAGCCCCCCACCTGCCCTGTGTGGTCAGCTTGCTTCCCCTAACCTTCCTCCCATCTTTCCTCTGTTGTATGTGTGTATGCCATTACAGTCTCACTGTTGCCCTGAATGGTCAGCTTGCTGCGCCTGCACCCTGCCTTCCATTTTCCATGTGCAGATCCCTATCCACTCCCTCCTGCCCTGTCTGATCCGCTGTCATGCCCCTTGCCCCTCCCTCCTGCCCTTCATCGTCTGTCATGCTGCAACTGCCCCTCCTGTCAGTCCATTATGGTCTGCGTGCTGCCCTTGCCTCTTTCTCTCTGATTTCTGTTGACCATGTCAATGGCCCTGTCCCCTTCCTATTGCTTTCCATGGTCCATTGTGCTGCACTGCCATCCCGCTTGCCCTGTCTGGTGTATTGTGCTGCTGGAACCCCTGACTCCTGCCATGTAAGGTCAATTTGATCTCCCTGCCCATCTCCCTCCTGCCCTCTCCTATCGAGTCCATGTCTCTACCCAATTCCTCCTGCCCTCCGTGATACAATGTACCTTACTTTACAATATTTGGAACTTAGTAAGAGGGAGATTTAACCCATCAGCACGTGCCTCTCAGTGGTATTGCGGGTCAAACAGTCCAAAGCTTCTCGAGGTGAGGTAGATGCAAAGTAAGAGAAGATGTAAGACTTACAATACAATCAGTGAACCCAATGATCTGATTGACCAGTCCAATACTTACTTTTGGTAACAAAAGCAGTATTTATTACACATGTAAAGTATAATACAGCACACTAAATAAAACCCTGTCAGGTTTCTCAGGACGAGTTCTCTAAAGCTTCTCTAGAAAATTTCCCCAGACATTTATCTACCTGCTCCATGCTAACAAACGTGTCACTGGCAGTTTACTTGAGGTGACCCCACAGGTTCTGCCCACGCTAACAATGCACAAAAAAGTTTTACTTTGGCCCTGAAAGTTCGGCTCACTATGTTGCTAATGTTCCAAGTTTGTGTAAGTCTTAAAAGGCTGCTGGCCATGTTCCAGTCTTGCCCAGCCTCAGTCCTGAAGAAGTGTTTCAAGTTCAAGTTCAAGTTAAAATTTGTATAGCGCACTACTCACCCAGAGGGTCTCAAGGTGCTTGAGGGAGGGGGGGTTCGTTATTTATCCAATATCCAAGTTTTGAGTTGTTTTCTGAAGGAGAGGTGGTTCTGTGTGAGGCGGAGGTGGGTGGGGAGAGAATTCCAGGTTTTGGCTGCTAAGTAGGAGAAAGATCTTCCTCCCATGGTGGAACTTCGGATGCGTGGAATCGCGGCGAGGGCTTGATTGGACGATTGTAGTTTGCGGGTGGGGGTGTAAAAGGTCAGGCGCGTGTTGAGGTATTTGGGTCCTAGGTCGTAGAGGGCTTTGTGTGCTCGGGTGAGGAGACGGAACGTTATTCTCTTGTTGACGGGGAGCCGGTGAAGGTCTTTCAGGTGACCGGATATGTGATTGTGGCGGGGGATGTCTTGATGAGTTGGGCGGAGGCGTTCGGAATGCGTTGGAGTTTTTTCTGTAATTTGGCTATGGTTCCGGCATAGAGGGTGTTTCCGTAGTCCAGTCGGCTTGTGACAAGTGCTTGGGTGACCGTCTTTCTTGTTTCGGTGGGGATCCATCGGAAGATCTTTTTGAGCATACGTAAGATGTTAAAGCATGATGATGAGATGGCGTTGACTTGTCTGGTCATCGAGAGGGAGGAGTCCAGGATGAATCCCAGGTTGCGAGCATGGTCCGTTGGTATGGGTGTGCTGCCCAGGGCCGGTGGCCACCATGAGTCGTCCCAAGCAGAGGGGGATGATCCTAGGATGAGGACTTCCGTCTTGTCTGAATTCAGTTTTAAACGGCTGTTCTTCATCCACTTGGCTACGTCTTTCATCCCTTCGTGTAGGTTGGTTTTGGCGGTGTTTGGGTCTTTGGTGAGGGAGAGGATCAGCTGGGTGTCGTCTGCGTAGGAAATGATGTTGAGGTTGTGTTGGCGCGCAATGGATGCGAGGGGGCTCATGTAGACGTTGAAGAGGGTGGGGCTGAGCGATGATCCTTGTGGTACGCCGCAGATGACTTCGGTGGCCTCTGATCTGAAAGGGGGGAGGCGGACCCTCTGGGTTCTTCCGGCGAGGAACGAGATGATCCAGTCCAATGCTTTTTCTTGTATCCCGACGTTGCTGAGGCGTTGTACAAGGGTGCTATGACAGACCGTTTCGAACGCTGCGGAGAGGTCTAGTAGGATGAGGGCAGCTGTTTCCCCGTTGTCAAGTAGTGTTCGAATGTTGTCTGTGGCTGCGATGAGGGCGGTCTCGGTGCTGTGTTTGGCTCGGAAGCCGGACTGTGAAGAGTCGAGGGATACGTTAGACTCGAGGAAGGCGGCGAGCTGACGGTTGACGGTCTTCTCAATGACTTTGGCAGGGAATGGGAGGAGCGAAATGGGGCGATAGTTCTTAAGTTCGGTGGGGTCTGCTGTGGGTTTCTTCAGGAGGGCACTGAGTTCGGCATGTTTCCAGCTTTCCGGGAAGGTAGCGGTGTTGAGGGAGCAGTTGATGATATCCCAGAGATGGGGTGCGATGATGGAGTCGGCTTTGTTGAAGATGTGGTGGGGGCATGGGTCGGTTGGCGATCCGGAGTGGATGGAGTTCATCAAGCGGATGGTGTCTTCAGTGCTGATTGGGTTCCAGGCGCACAGGTTGGTGGTGGGGGGCTTCAGTTCAGTGGTAGGGGGGTGGACTGGTCGCCGAAGCTGTTATGTATGTCAGCGATTTTGCTGTGGAAGAACGAGGCGAGAGAGTCGCAGAGGACTTGAGAGGGAGTGATGTCGTTGGTGCCGGCGCTGGGCTTGGTAAGCTCTTTGACGATGCTGAAGAGTTCCTTGCTGTTGTGGGCGTTGTTGTCGAGTCGATCTTTAAATGCTGATTTCTTGGTGGATTGGATCAGCTGGTGGTGTTTGCGGGTGGCGTTCTTGAGGGCGGTCATATTGTCTGTGGTTGGGTTTTTTCGCCAGGCTTTCTCGAGGGTGCGGCAGTTCTTTTTGGAGTTCTTAAGGTCGTCATTGAACCAGGGGGCTTTTTTGCCACTTGGCTTGTTTTGATGGTCTTTCAAGGGTGCTAATTCGTCAGCGCTGTGGGTGATCCATTGTGTGAGGTTGATGGCTGCTTGATGTGGGTCCGATGATTTGGCGGGATGGTTTTGGTATAGCGATGTGGTGAGCTTGTCGGTGGTAATTTTGTTCCAGTTTCTGCGGGGGACTTGTTGTGGGTGGTGGTGGGTCGTGATCTTTCTGTAGTTGAAGTGGACGCAGCTGTGGTCCGTCCAATGGAGTCCTGCGGTGTGATTGAAGGAGATGTGCTTGCTGGAGGAGAAGATTGGGTCGAGCGTGTGTCCGGCGTAGTGGGTGGGGGTGTTTACCAGTTGTTTGAGTCCGAGATTGCCGAGGTTGTCCAGAAGGGTGGTGGTGTTGCTGTCGTTCTTTTCCGGTGGAAGTTGAGGTCTCCTAGGAGAATGTAGTCCTCGGAGGGTAGGGCGTGTGGGCTGATGAAGTCAGTGATGTCTTCGCTGAATTGTGTGCGGGGTCCTGGTGGTCTGTAGATGAGGGTGCCTCTGAGTGTGGTCTTAGGGTCGGTGTGAATCTGGAAGTGAAGGTGTTGGGCGGCTGTGAGGTTGTCGTCGGAACTGGTCGTGATGCGGATGGTGTTCTTATGGACGATGGCGATGCCTCCTCCTGTTTGGTTGATGCGGTCCTTTCGGATGATCTTGTAACCGTCCGGGATGGCTATGGCGATGTCGGGCGCTGATGAGGCGTTCATCCAGGTTTCTGTAAGAAAGGCGACGTCCGGCGTTGTGGTGTCTTTGGGATTTGGGGCACCAGAAGGACCGGCACGCTGAGGTGGTTGTAGTCAGAGATAGATTCTGGATGCAGCAAGTGGCTTCTCATTCACAGTTCATGCAGGTAAGGTGATAGGAGAGCAGCAGTGATGCAGGTTGACATTTGCTTTTGATCTTAAGTCCCTATGATGGTCGGGGGACTCCCACAAAACGGGCAATGGCCCCATAGACCCTTGAGGTACCCTCCTGGCATACGAGGGTCACAGGCTTGGGCAGCGGCCCCAATGATGCCCATTGTGCAGGTGACGGCACACAACTTCACAACGTCCCCAGCGAGGGTCACCTGCTTACAAAAGGGCGAACAGCTCTCTTTTGCAACAATGGCCCCAACTGGACTGGACTCCTCATAGTTTGCTTTAGAGGATCAACTCACCAGGAACCCAGCTGGCCCCCCATCACGCCAGGCACTCTCCTCCTCTCCACAGGATACAATGGTCTTGGCAAGCAGGCAGAAGGCTAGTGCTTCAGATAAAAGGCAAGTGTTTGTGGCTTCCTGGGTGATGGCTCTCATCCAGCTGATAGACTAGCAGACCTTAATGTTGTAGTGATCTTGTCTACGAGATGAACAGTACTGTTGAATGTAGATTTTGAAGAAATTGTGGTACTCATGCTCCCACTTTTATAGTCCAAATCCAAACAAAGTAGTCATTTAGTGTCTGGTCCTTTGAAATTCATGTTGTGGGTGTCAACTCCTATGGCTTGCCCTTTCCTCTGTCATGAATGTTGTCAAAAAGACAGTCTGCGACAGCAGGACCAGCTCCAATATTGATTAACCCACCACATTTCATCCTCCTCTGAGTTATACATTGAACGGTCTAACCCTTCCACTCTATCCTGATTCCCTGGTACTTCAGTGGCAACTTTATTAGGCCCACCATCTCACTGACAAAGAATCCAGGCTATATTGACATGTAACTCTTCCTGTAATCATAGAGACTTTTGAGATGCATTTAGAATGCTCTTCTCCCATTTCTCCAGTGTGTGTGTTCCCACTCCAGACCTCAAGAATGTCAGTCAGTCAGTCAGTCAGTCAGTCAAAAAGCTTTTATTCGATATGCAAGATATCTTATAAGCGTACACAAAATACAGTAAATACAAGAATAAAAAGACATTATTTTTTTTTAAAAAAAACAGTATTTAGATGTACCTTTAAAATGGATAAAAGGACGTGTAATGTCAAGATAAATTAGCTAAAAATGAATTAAACCGCAATTGACAATCTCTTGCATCGGATCAGCCAAGACTGCTTTAAAAATTTAGCTACACCGCAAACAATGGAGGGGGATGTGTCCGTCATTAGGATGCGCATGGCTACCAGATAACTACTCGTGCCCATATTGCGACAGAGGGGCTTAAGCCAAAAACTCCTAGACTTAGCATAGTCGGGACACTCGAACAGGATATGCGTAATGGATTCTATCCTGGTGGGACAGCATGCACAAAAAGGAGACGTGTGAGCACATGATTTCCACTTAGACAACAGTGCACCGACTGGGAGGGAGCCCACTCTAAATTTAAAATACAATGCTCGATCAAATGGTAGAGTAATAAGGTCCAGATACGGCTCGTAAACCACAGTATCCTTTACTATTAACAAGGCAGCTGTGGATTTACAATGTCCAGAGTTTGTAACTAGCTGGTCCTTAACCCAATTCCAGTACAGTCTTTTCAGGACCTCTTTAGGTGGAGCCGATCTAGACAACCAACAATTCCCCAGACCCAGATCCTCCAAAAGTTTTTTGACGTCTCTCAGCCACTTGATTTTTGCCCAACCACCCAAGCTCATTATCTCAGCCAACCCTTCAGCATACGATTTTAACTCTTCGCCCCTCCAGATGCGTGCCCATAAGAGCAGTGGGCGAAGGCGGGCTTGGTCTTTTATGTTCTTACATCCTGTGTCCAGCAGCACAGGCACTGTTGGCGTACTTGATGGGATGGCGATTAGGGATTTCAGGAGCTTACTCTCTGCTGTTGCCAAGGAGTCCAGACAGCAATTCCCCCACAGTTCAGCCCCATACAAGGCTGATGTTACTACCTTAGCCTTGTAGATGTCGATTACTGGGGCAAGCGACCTCCTGGGTGATGCCCGGAATTCCCTCAGGAGGGCACCTCCCACTCTCTTATGGTTCAATACCATCTTAGCAATGTGGGGCGTCCAGTTCATGCTGTCCGTGATCCGAATTCCAAGGTAGTCAAATTCGGATACTTTTTCCAAGGCGACAGAGTTGAGAGTGGGGGGGCGGCCCAGTTTCCTTGGAGGATTTAGAACTAGAAACTTAGTTTTGTCCACGTTGATTACTAAGCCTTTTGCACCGCAGAAGTCCTGGAAACGAGTTAACAGTTTCTGCAGGCCTTGCGGAGTCTTTGATATCAAGAGCGTGTCATCCGCAAAGAGCAGGGTGGGGATCCTCACTCCTCCGAGACAGGGGGCGTCGGCTGGTTCTTGCTGGAGATATTCCACCACCCCATTCACATATAAGGAGAAAAGGGTGGGGGCCAAAACACATCCCTGTCTCACACCCCTAGACACTGGGATTTTCTCTGTTAGTTCTCCATTTCTTCCCCAGCGGACCTGAGCAAAGGTATGAGCATGAAGGCTTATGAGGAGGGACAGGATGTAAGGAGGCAATCCCAGCCCATGAAGCACCCTCCATAGCTCCTCCCGGGGAACTAGGTCAAAGGCAGTCCTCAGGTCTATAAAGGCCAGATATAGGCTGCCCTTGCCTAGTTCCACCACCTTCCACCCAAGGAGTGCCAACCTAAACGCCTGCTCAATCGTCCCCATTCCTGCCCTGAAACCTGCCTGAAAGTCTGATAATATTTTATTTTCCTCCACCCAATGAAGGATCCTCCCAAGTATGGCTTTTCCTGCTATCTTTTGGGTGGAGTCTATAAGGCTAATGGGGCGGTAGTTTCCCGGGATTTCTCTGCATCCTTTTTTATAAATCGGGACCACCACCGCCCCCTTCCAGGAATCGGGCACTGACCCTCCCATCATAATGTCATTGAGGAGTGCTGCAATAACCCTTCCCCATACCACTGGATTTGCCCGCATAAGATCCCCCGGTAGACCATCTGGGCCTGCTGCCTTGAGGGGGGCTACCGACCCTATTACCTTTTCAATCTCTAAAGGTGTAAAGAGGTTATAGGTATTGGGACCAGATACCACTGGGAAGGTTGCCCTTTCACTTAATTCCCCGTCCGCCGGGAGGTATAAAGCCCCAAAATGGTTTACCCAGCTTTGAGGGGGAATACTACATGGTCTCATAGATTCCTCTGGCCTATTCCGGGAGCCTACTAGGTTCCAGAATTCCCTAGAGTCTTTATTTTTGCTAGCACGGAGTAGGTCCTCCCAAAATTTCTCTTTCCACTCCATCCTGGCACTTTTAAGGGAACTATTGTAAGCCTTCCTTGCTTCCAGTATAGCACTGTGGGATGTATGTTTCAGTGCCTCTACGAGCAATGTTTTGTGTACCCTACATGTTTGCGTGTACCATCCATTACCCTGCTTTTTTCCTCGTTTATTTCCTAACTTAACAGAGGGGATAGTAAACACATTGGTCAAGGCCTCTACTAATGAGACAAAAACCCCACTAGCCATACCCACCCCTGTCGGGAAGGACCCCAGATTTGACTCAGCTTGATTTAAGAGGGTTGAGATTTCTCCAACTTTTTCCTCGGAGAGGACCAGTTTAGCCCATTTTAGGCGCCTACCACAGAGAGAGACCACAGACTCGTCAGGGGGAGCTACTGCGGCATTAAAGGGACCCTTTTTAAGAGAGCACCACCACTGGGCCAAGGTCAAGGAAAGTGGGTTGTGGTCACTATCAATCGTTGGGACCACCACCATGTCCCTCGCTTGGCTCCAGAGATACACCTCTAGTAAGATATAATCTATTCTAGAGGTGTGACCTGGTCTATTGTATGTATGAGCCCCCACCCTGTCTGAAGCTGTCCTTCCGTTCACTGCTCTTAGATTTGATTCTAGGGTCAGGGAATATAATTGTAGCGCCACTTCTGTCCATCTCCTGATTGGTGGAATCTCTAAAACAGGGATCCCTAGTCTAGCATCCTCCTCGTCCTGGTCTAGGGCGACATCCGAGCCCAGAGGCTCGAACGTGCAGTTCATGTCTCCCGCTACTAGGATACATGACTTGTGTGGAGTTATGTTCAATAGTGACTCCAGGAGAGATAATACAGAGGACTTCCTCCCGCCCTTAGTTCCTCTAGCATACACATTGTAGACATTCAGTATAATTCGTCCCCTACGGTCTCTTAAACTAATATTTTGAATGTCCGGGGAACCTGTCTGTGTTTCCTCTATTTTGCAGTCTAGGGAGGCTGCTACCCATATGAGCAGACCACCCGAAGGACGTCCTCTCCCTGATTCAGAGGATAGGGCAGGCACATAATGGGAAGAGAATCCCACCCTATGTACCGGCTCCAAACTCCAGGTCTCTTGAAAAATGCATAAGGAATGCTCATCCACCAGGGCATTCCAATCTGGAAGGGCCAACTTTCTTGCGATCCCTGCGATATTCCAGCTGAGAACCTTAAAGACCTGGTCCGTCACAGTTGGTATATCGCCGGTCGCAAGAACACTACTGGCCGGGGACCTCACAGAAGGAACATGCAAATTACACTCAAGAGGGGTTGGCAGAGAGACTACCGACCCACTGTCGCTTACTAATGAGTGAAAGGGTGTTCGTGGTGGTGACCCTACCCTAGGGCCTATTCTGTTAACTGATACCACATCTGTAACTGCAATTACCCTCATGTCGCCCTCCTGCAGTCAACAGCTTCCTGGGCCCTGCGGGTTCAACCCGTTGGCACCAGGACCCCCAGCCCTTTGTGGGTCCAAAATTTGGCAAAAGCCAAAAGTACTAGGACCCTCCCAAGGCGGCGTGGCAATTTGCCTGGGGTAGAAAAAAGTTAAGTCCACTACTTTGACCCCTTGAGAATCCATGCTTTTTATAGGGCCACAGATTGAGCTCACTACTCTAGAATCTTGGAAGTTTATTATTACACAGTCCCCCTCCTGTGTTTTTTTCCCTTGCCCTATCCACCCCACTCTGCGAACACTTAAAATAAGCCCATCCACTCCAGTCGAAATAGGCTTGTTTAATTTTAACCAGTGGATGCACTTGTTTTTAAGTGACTGGTGGTTTTCCAGTTGACCTTCCTTCAGTGGGGGAACATTTACCAGTACTGCAACAAAAGGTTGGCAATCTGGGGGGAGGTTTATGGGGGGGATCTGTCGTCGTGAGTTAGGGCGGACCGCTGTGGTAACAGCTGGGGTTGTAATTAAGGGGGCAGTTTTGGCAACCATTCCTGACACTGATCCCTTAATTTTGTCTTGTTTACCATGTATTTGACTTTCTTTAGGTTTATCCTTACTTGCCAAGGGCTGCCTTTGTGGAGTTTGCTTAGGTGTAGATTTTGCAACCACTATGGGCGTTGTCTTTCCCTTAGGGTGAGGCCCTGCTACAGGTGGGGTAGAAATTTTAGGGACTTGGGCTCGCACTCTGCTAGGTTCAGACTTATTTGACCTGGTAAGGGAATTAGAGTCTACCTGTGGTGACGAGGAAGCTAGAGGAACTACCTGGGGCGCACTCCCCTCTAGGCCAATATCCTGGCTGTTACTTACTCTATTTAGATGTTTGAAAGTGGTTTTAAGTGAGTGAAAACCATCTAGGGTTGATTGCTCCAGCTTGTCTATTCTAGCCCCCAAGCCCTTAACCTGAGTCAGCAAGGGCATCAAGAGACTATTTACCCTCTCCAGAATGGAATCAATAGTCATGGAGACAATAACTGCAGGGGCATTATCAGTACTATTGCAAGGGGGCGTGCAGTTATTTGAACCCATTTGAGAGGCTACAGTATCCCCACCCACCTCTGTCTTATCCTCTTGCACCAGCCCCATTGCATTGTTCCCGCCCTGACCAGAAGGCTTTTTTGTTTGTTTAAAGAACACGGCCTGTCTCACCTGCCTCTTCTTATTAGAATTGGCTGCCTTTTTAGTTTTGTCCCTTTTCTTTTGCTTACTTGCCTTGTGCGTCAATGGCGCCACTTCTAAATTTACTGTGGTAGGGACTGGGGCTATGGATAACGGTGACTGGGTTGCACCATTATTTGGAGGCATAGGTGATACAGGTAACGGTGGTACAAATAAGCTACCCTCCTCCTCAATGCCACTAGGAGGAAGCGTGGCCGAATACTCCAACCTGTCTGTGTTTTGCCCTAATTCGTGCAGCGAAGGGGGGTCAATGGGGCAACTCTGGACAGCAACATGGAGGGCACGTTGGTCTCGCTCACAAGCCGGTGTCAATGCCTGTGCTAAGGCCCCCAAGGATGAGCGTCTAGAAGGAAGATAGACCTCAGAGAGACGACGTTCGGAGATAGCAATTTCCTTGTCTATGACTGCCGCCACTCTAGTTATGAAGCGGTCCATGGTTCCAATTACTGGGCTCCCACCGGCAACTCCCCTTTCGCACTCGCTCCTGAGTAATTTACCTGAGCGGGTAGACATGATGAAGGGCAGAAAACCCTAGTGAGCCACGCAACCCGCCTGTACTCGGGGACGGATGACAGAGATGTGGCCCAGCCCTGCCTCCTCCTGCCCCGGACGGCCACAGACGGCCCGCCCTTTGCTCGGGCTTCGCTCGGCGTCCCGCTCGTGTCCCGCTGAGCGTCAGGCCGCTGATTTTCAGAGAGACGTTGCGGGCGGGGGGTGTGTCCTGCTGGGGGCGCGGCCGAGCACACCTGTGCTGCGCAGGGACTCCTGGTATTCTGAGTCCCTGCGGCGCGCGCTCGCCTCAGCCTCACGAAGCACCCTCCTCCTCTCTCACACAGGGCAGTCCTCCTTGAGCCTCAACCCCACACCTCACGCCGCGCAGCGGCACCCGCGAAGCGGGTGCTGCAAGCAGTAAACAAGCAGCGGCAGAGGCGGTCAATCCCACCAGGGACACAGGGAGGCCAAGTCACTGGAAATCGGCGTGTTCGACAGCAAAACACCCAGGTCGGTCAGAGCAGAATCCCTTCAATCCACATCTTCTGTCTGGAGGTTGCAGTCTTCATCTCCACCAACTTTTCCAGGCACTGGGTTTTCAAAAAGGAACCCATAGGCTTCCATGTTATGTACCATGCACAGACACACATACATCCTAGCAAGCACACACAAGTATCACACGTTGCCTATACCGGGTCACCATGTAGGCCACGGGTAAATTAAGGACAAAGCAGTGGAACTTTACATGAGTAAACCCATAGATACAACTCCTGTGACATAGGTAAAAAGGCCTGTTCACCCTACTGATTACTACTTAAAAAAAACAGGTATGGTGCCACCACCACACTTTTGTCATTAAAAACCTGGTAGGGGCTATAGCCCTCTACCACAATGAGGGTAGCGCTTGGTGTGCCCCTCCCGGTCTTACAAGATTGCATTACCATCAGACATGCCTAGATCATGGTGCACACGCATGATCCATGTTTACTCATGACTAAAAATAATTACAAGGGATCAAGATATCCATGCAACTAGGGAACTTAGGGCAGGAGTCCAGATCCATCACCAAGCTGGGACTTTTCCGTCCCAACATGAGCTAAAAGTTTAATTGGTAGCTAGAAGAATCAATATTTGAGCCTAAGCTTAGTTTACCAAATGCAGCCACTGGAGTCTGCAAAGGAGATGAATAATATGTCTGATGTATTTGACATACTTTATAGAGGCAACTCACACTACTGCTTCAATCTATTTGTCATATTATATCACAGCATTTATATAAAGCGTATTAATCCGATGCGTGGTGCTAAAGCACTTGCCTACATGGGTAGCCTGCTATACAATGTAGGTTGAATGGTTGGAAGTGTGTTGTCATTGTTTCATTCCATTGTGAGAAGTGTTTCCATGTATGCATGATGACCACAGAGGTGTCACTGTTTTATGACAGGATGCAGCACTTAGCAGTGTGATGTATGAAGAAGTGTGAGAGAGAGGCAAGCAGTTTATGGTTTTCAGTAAGCTGATTGCTTTGAACAGCTCTGGAAATCCAGTTATGGTACTTTTTATGGTTCTAGTTAATGTAGCAGATTACTGGACTGTGTTGTCAATTCGGAGATATTTTGTTTAAAGTTCATTATCCTGAGCAGGCACAGATTTTAGGGAGAAATGGTGATGCTATCTGCAGGAATGGACTTTGTTTTTTGGATCTATATTGGATTGCCATTGTGAGATTTTAAAAAGCGGTCTTAGTATGTAGCCTGTTGGAACCTGCGTGGGTGGACTAAATTGAAGTCCTCCATTGGCCAGCGGCATGTGACAAATATATTCAGTTGTTGATGGGTGGTTTAATTGCTAGAGACTGGTATGATACCGGGTGATGGACATGACCTGCAGTTGTTTTATCTTATGAGAGTGTCAAGCAGTTGAAGGGAATTGTTATGAAGCCTCTACGAACTACAGTCGGCTGCCTGATCTACCTCTGCATAGGTTATAAGTTTGCTGACCACAATACAAGTTGCCGATAATGAGGCCCTGAACCAAACAAATAAAAACGATTCACATTTATCCGATTGATATTAAACCTGGGGAGAGCTGGCATAGCAGGGCTACGCGGAGTGCCACAGAGTTGAAAAGAAATTCCTTGGAACTCCATGTAGCTCCACTACGCTGCCCGCCTCTACCCCCCTATTAAGATATACCTCAAGAGTACATTAAAATAATAAAAAAAAACACTTACCTGAACCGCGGTGTCCCAGGGCTGCCCTCCTCCTCTCTTCAGCCGCATTAATATACAGCTTATGAAAACTGCGCAAGCATGCGCACTTCTCGCAAAGAGATGCGCATGTGCAGGCGTGCGTGCATGTACAGTTTTCTTAAGCTGTATATGAATGCGGCGGAAGAGAGGAGGAGGGCATCTCAGGGACGCTGCAGCTAAGGTAAGTGGTTTTTAATTGTTTTAATGTACTCTTAAGGTATATCTTAATAGGGGGTGGAGGCGGGCAGTGGGCCAACTCCGCCCCGCAGCGGAGTGTGCAGAGTTGTGCCTACTCCGCGTTCTCTGAGAAATGCAGAGTGTGCACAACTCCGCACACTCTGTGGGCAGAGCGGAGTTCTCCACCCACGGTTATTTGATATTTAAACAGGTTCTGTCATTACTTCTTCCAATTTGACCCCAAGCCTACCTGTCAGCATAGATCCACCACATCAAATGCTCATAATGCCACTAACTCACAACTTGACAAAAAAATAGTTGGTCAATTAAATAAATGCTTCACATGTTATGGTATGTTATCTTATCTTATCTTATGTTATCCTATGTCATGTTATGTGTATTACTAAAGCGCACTTTCACCTGTGAGAGTATTCTGGTGATGAGCAGGTGTGTGTGTCTAGCACTGCCTGTGGTAAGATTGTTAATTGAAAAAACTTATCTTTTTGTAGTTATAATCCCTCCTTTCCCCATTCACAGTTTTTGGCCCATCTGAAACTTGTTCAGACATTTCTGGTTCTATCACAGCTTTCAATTTAGCTCTTGCACCCCTATTCCATCAAGCATGGTTACATCTCAAGCTTTGCCTACTGTGACATATAAATGAAAATGTTCTGTTTTATCTGACAGCATTTAAAACAATACATTATATGAAGCTCTAAGGGCATGAAGTTTCAAAGGGATGTCTATTGGGAAATGTGTTGATAGCTAGAGGCCTTCATGTTTTAGGAAAGATGAATGTATCACAGGATTAAAACCATCTCCCTCAATTTCTGTAAATGCAATAGCATAGCATTCCATGATAAGTCTATTGTTGAACTTATTGTGTATTTAATCCATTGATTCTTATTCTTTGTTCACCTGCTTCCCTCATGTCAGTTTGTATGTACTACCTCACAACACTCTGCTGTTTGTACGTTTGTGTACTACAAGCCTTCTAATGTCATTGACACTACGTAATGCTCAAGGCTCCTATAGAAATAACTGAATTATTCTACCTGAGAACCTTTGATGCACCTCTTTCAGGTGATATGGATGGGATCCCACATATCACCCTCACGGCTTATTATAACTAGGTCTGCTATAAGTTCCTGTATTGCATATGGTGACCAGGCTTTAACTGCATGGTTCACCTGCAAATGGCTTTCACCATTCCAGCTACCCATTTAAGTGCAGCACACCATCCATCAATGTCGTAGTGCTGGCTGGTGATAAGGTGCCTCATGCTTACCTTGCCCAGATGAGTACTCACCAGAGGCAAGGTCTACGTGCAAGAGTGGGTTGTATTTCTGCCATTTTTGTAAGTTGATAAGTGCCCTTGAAGAAGCTGAGAGTGTAAGCCTCATCCCTATGATACCCCTCTGGTTGCCTGGCTGTCTAAGGGGCCTACTGTTGCAGATGTAGTTGTTCTCATGTGCCACTAAGAAATACTATTTACAAATTATGAAATAGTTTTTCATAGTGGATGTCTTTGCTTAAAGGATTATTTTGTGAACTGTTCTACTTCAAATAAACGCATTGCATTACTAAAGTTTGGAAACTTTCTTCCATCAGACTGATAGCACTTTATTTTATTTTGGCTATCGAAAAATCTAATATATTATAGTTGCACCCTTTTCTTTGACTCATTGATAGAATTATACTTAATTGAACTTTATACACTGTTAAAAATAACAATATAACAAGAATGAAGAATGCAGTAGCTATACCATCGACATTTCTTGATGTGCCAGGAACACAGAGTGAGAATGGGTCACAGTGGATATGGTGTTTTGAGAAACATCTTATGCCATTGATGGGATAAGATAAAGTGCTGCAAGTAAACACCTTGTGAATGGGTCAAGCTACACAAATAATTAAACCACTATATTTAATAGTTTATAGTGGTGAAGTTAGATTTTAATTAAATATTAAAGAATAGTAGCCATTACAAAGTTACCCTTTCACACAACAACAATATGATCCAGCACTCCAAATTGTAGTGAAACAGATTGCTTGTCAGGATCCCTCTTCCTAGTAAGTTTGATGCTGATTCAATGTGCTTTAACACAAGAAAATGGAGCGCCAGCCGAGACTGCACGTGGTCCCGTTTGTGGAATGCGAGGAATGCTAGGTTGGCAGTCTAGACTTTTTCCAGCGCGTGATTGGAGTCCAGGTGCAGCGCGCGTCCCTTCGGAACTGCGCGCTTCACCGAGGAATCCGGTCGTGGAGGTCGCGCCTGAGAGAGTCTTCGAAATTAAGGTAGAAGAAAGAAACGTTTTCAGTCAGCGTAGTGTTTATTTTAACCTTCGCTGCCTTGACCTTGAAGTGTCACGAGACAAAGAGGCTGCAGAGCGTTCAAGGCAGAGTTCGTTTTCAAAGTAGAAAACTGAGTTCTGGAAACTGCGTGTCAGCGAAGAATCATTTCCCTGAGCTGAGACTTCCAGTCATTATTCTACAGAAGGACAGAGAGAGAGCGAGAGAATCATTTGGAGTGGCGGAGAATTACAGAGCTAAGTGGAGGTTCCCTGTTATCTGTTCGAAATTCAAGTGACTTGTATATTTTGTTAAAACAACATTTCCTATGCAAGAAAAGGTTCATGAACTGTTAAAATGAGTTAAAGGCTGCTCACCAAAAGTTACATTTCGTCTGCTGAATCAGAGTTAGACAGAAGACTTCAAGTATAACCTAGAAAGAGATAGGGACAGTGTTAGAGAGGTTTTTCAGCACAGTCTGAGGAATTTACAAGGAGAAGAAAACACAACTTACCTGGAGAGTTGAATGAGGTTAATTAATCTATTCAGGATAAAGAACCCTGTGTAAAAGAACAAAATATAAAGAAAGAAAAATATAAGGACAACGTTTAGACAATACTGGTAGGTGGAGAAAACAAGTAGTATTAATAGCATTAACACAGAGCATAGAGCAGGAAAGAAAAAGAATGACATATTTATTATTTTACAGGAGTAAGTGGCAGACCTGTCATCTGGAAATACAGAATAGGCAGATCATTCCAAAACTACACTTCAGAATAGAAGAGCAGCAGGTCGTTACAGATTCCTGGGTAGGTGTTACTAGATAGGGTAATAGTGAAGCCAGAGTAGTCCATAGGTACAGTGAAATTATTATCTTGTATGTGTTTAGTATTCCTAGGGTTCTTCGAGAAGCTGATTGGCAAGCTGATTGAAGATTCCTACGGAATTCCAGAGGATCAGGACCAGTCTCTTCTGTTTTTTTTCTTTCGTTATTTTATCCAATTTTCCCCTTCCCCCTATCTAATCAGTTAGAGTCATGATATATTTCTGATTCTGATTGGTTGGAGGTGGGAGTCGGAAAGCAAGCATCTTCTGTTCCTGTGCAAGTCTTCAAGAGAATAGAGTTGGTAAGCAAGTGGACTCTGACAGAGTGAAGTGCCCACGTTTTAAACTTGCACCCGAACAGAATGGTTGAAGGAATTAATTTGCAGACACTGGGGGCGGTCTTAGATACAATACAAAAGGAGTTGGTAGCGGTAAAAGAAGAAAACCAAAAGTTAAGACAAGAGGTGATAAATTCCAGAAAAGAAACTGCAGAGTTAGCGCAGCAAGTTGGGCCATCACTTTTAAGAAAAAGGGAGACTCCCATAACATCTACGGGGGAAACCAGTAAATCAACCACACAGGTAATACATTCCTTGTCTCCGGTCATACCCCTAGCGGCACCAGAGAGGTTTAATGGGGATCCCCAAAAGGCACAGGTGTTCATCACACAATGTTCCTTGCACTTTATGTGTCGCCCTTCTATCTTCCCTGACGCACAATCTAAAGTGGCATTCATCTTATCATATTTGAGTGGAGATGCGGCCGCATGGTCTATGCCTTTGGTATCAAGAGATGACCCTCTTCTACAGAATTATGATGAGTTTAAAAAAGAATTTTTGCGAATATTCGACCGAAGCAGAATATCACAGGCAGTGGACAATGAGTTGTTGGATCTGAAACAGGGCAATAAAGACTTAGTTGCGTATTTGGCCCAATTTAACAAGTTAATTATGGAGACTGATTGGCCCGAAAGTAAAAGAACTGCAATATTCTATCGTGGCCTACGAGATGAATTAAAAGATGGACTGGCACAAATACCAAATCGACCCACAGAGATATCTGCCCTAATAGATCTAGTATTGGAATTGGATTTTCGTCAAGGAGAACGAAAGGGTGAAAGACGACGTGAGTTTCGAAGTACTGTACCCCGTTTTGATAGAGCAAGGTTTGAACCAGGAAAAGGTGCAGAAGGATGCAACAGCTCTGAACCAATGCAAGGAAGAAAAAGAGAAAAGACGAGCCAGCAATCTATGCATGTATTGCGGTTCAAGTGGACATTTTGTGAGAAATTGTCCAAAGAAACCCAAAGGATCTTATAAGCCGAAGGAAAACTAGCTGCACCACCTGTAGAAGGAGTTGTACAGGTGGATGCGAGTCAAGAATCAACTCCACAAGAACACCAAATGGCTAACACCCTACAGTCGTCTTCCCCACATCTCATATTATCAACGACCATTAAGTTTCGTCAAGAAGTGCGAGAAGGCATAACAGTTATGGTTGACTCAGGGGCAACAGGGAACTTTTGTGATCTGAAATTCGCAAGCAAGATTGGATTGAGAGCCATAGCTAAAAACAAGAGTGAATCAGTCAGAGCCATCGATGGGACGAATTTATCTTCTGGGCCTATAGTAAGTCACACGGAATTGGTGCAGTTAATTCGAGAGGATGGCCATCGAGAAGACATTCATTTTAATTTGATCGACGCACCTCAGTTTCAGTTGATTCTTGGGCTTCCTTGGCTCACTGAGCACAATCCAACTATAGATTGGGCTGCCAGAACCATAGAAATGACTTCAGATTACTGTAGGAACAATTGTTTTGGAAACCAAACGGAAAACCCCAAGGAAAATCCGGCTCAAGCTTTATGTTCAGCCAATGCAACGGTGTGTGTGATCAATACCCAGTCAATACCCCCGGAATATCAAGATTTTAAAGATGTGTTTGATGAGCAGGAAGCAGAACAGTTACCACCGCATCGTGTCTATGATTGTAAAATAGACCTGGAACCAGGGGCGAATATGCCGTGCAGTCGGGTTTATGCTCTGACCGAAAAGGAGCATGATCATTTAAAAGAGTACCTCAACAAGTATTTAGCAAATGGATTCATTCGTCCTTCTCAATCCCCAGTCTCCTCGCCTCTTTTCTTTGTGCCGAAGAAGGAAGAAGGCGAGTTGAGGACTTGCATTGACTATCGTGCAATCAACCGAATAACCAAGAAGAATAGATATCCACTTCCCCTCATTTCCGTCTTGTTAGACCAGGTGAAAGGGGCACGGATATTCACAAAGCTGGATCTAAGAGGGGCATACCACCTCGTCCGAGTAAGAGCTGGAGATGAATGGAAAATGGCGTTTAGAACCCGTTTTGGATTGTTCGAGTACCAGGTGATGCCCTATGGGCTGTGCAATGCCCCAGCTGCCTTTCAGCATTTCATAAACGATGTTCACAGTGAATACATAGATCAATGTGCAATAGTTTACATTGACGATATTTTGATTTATTCTGTTGATGTACAAGAACATCGGAATCAAGTACAGAAGATTCTACAGAAGCTGAGAGAAAACAAGTTATTTGTCAAACTGGAAAAATGTGCTTT
Organism: Lissotriton helveticus; assembly: GCF_964261635.1. Lineage (NCBI taxonomy): Eukaryota > Metazoa > Chordata > Amphibia > Caudata > Salamandridae > Lissotriton > Lissotriton helveticus. The sequence continues at coordinate 1,906,813,420 of NC_136057.1, read as the reverse complement.
TAACGTCACAGAAGTTGAGTTCCCGGGCTTTGTGATCTCGCAGTCAGGTATTCACATGGACAAGCGGAAAATTCAGGCAGTGCTGGAATGGAAGTCTCCGACTAGTGTAAAAGAAGTGCAAGCATTCATCGGTTTTGCAAACTTCTATCGTAGGTTCATTAGTGAGTTCTCCCGGCGAATCCTTCCTCTCACTAAACTGCTGAGGAAGGGAGTACAATTTGAATGGTCCGAGGAAGCAGAGTCAGCATTCAAGGCCTTAAAAGATGAATTTACTTCGGCTCCAATCCTTCTTCATGCAGACCCATCCGAGCCCTTCTATGTTGAAACGGATGCTTCAGATTTGGCTGTGGGAGGTGTACTTTCCCAATGGAATAAGGAAACTGGTCAACTACACCCCGTGGCCTACCGTTCATGGAAATTGACACCAGCAGAGATCAACTATACAATAACTGAGAAGGAACTGTTAGCAATAAAGGACGCCTTCAAAGAATGGAGGCACTATTTAATGGGAGCCCATCACGTAGTCACAGTTTACACTGACCATCGTAATTTGAAAAGTCAGCCAGAACCTTAACGCCTCGGCAACTTCGTTGGTCATTGTATTTCGCCGACTACGACTTCGTCATTACCTATAGACCGGGAGCTCAAAACGGAAAGGCGGACGCCTTGTCCCGAATGGGTACAGGAGAGGAAAAAGGGGAAATTAAGACACAAGCAATCATTCCCAATTCTAAAATCATCGGCGCAGTAGATTCTCTGAGTGTAAAAGAACAAATTATCCAAGTCATGTCGCCTGAGAAAATGCTGGAGTGGGTGCAACAAGGAGATGGAAGAGAAATCATTGACGGTTTACCTTATCAGACTGAATCCTTGTACTTACCTACTTCCACACTACAGAGACAAGCCATGAATGAATGCCATGACCATCTGTTGGCAGGCCACAAGGGAGAACTGAAGAGTGTGGACTTAGTTAAAAGGAAGTATTGGTGGCCACACATGAACAAGGACACTGAGCTATATGTAAAGACATGTGAGATTTGTGCGCAGGGAAAATCAGAACGGCAAGCCCCTAAGGGATTACTACAACCCTTGCCCAATCCTCCTTCTCCCTGGCACACAGTTACCTTAGATTTGATAACTGACCTTCCCACTTGTCAAGGGTTTAACACCATCTTAGTGGTAGTGGATGCATACACCAAAATGGCGCATTTTGTAGCCTTAAAAGGAACTCCAACCGCTAGGCAGTTAGCAGCTCATTTCAGTGCTCAGGTGGTGAGATTACATGGAATTCCTGAGGTCGTGATATCGGACCGAGGAACTCAATTTGTGTCTCATTTTTGGAAGGCCTTTATGAAGAGACTTGGGGTTGAGACACGTTTTTCCACCAGTTTTCACCCAGAGACTGATGGACAAACGGAACGAGTGAACCAGGAAGTAGAGCAGTATTTAAGGTTATTCACGTTGAAACAGGGTGGGGAATGGCTGGACTATTTATGGACTGCAGAATTTGCCTACAATAACGCAAAGAATGTGTACACGGGTTATTCTCCATTCTATTTCAATTATGGCAAACATCCGAATTCCACCGTGCAAAATGTTCACATCTCAGTCCCAGCAGTTCAGGATTTTGTAACTCACTTACAGCAGGTACATGAAGATGCATCTAAGAACTTAGAGCAGGCTAAAAGCAAGTATAAGAAGTATGCTGATAAAAAGAGAAGAGATTCCCCAGATTTGAAAGTAGGCGATGAGGTGTGGTTAAATACTAAGAATCTTCGACTAAAGGGCAGTCGAAAGTTTCAGCCTAGATTCATAGGACCGTATCCAATTGCAGAACAGATCAATCCAGTAACCTTTAACCTGACTTTGCCCTCGAAATTAAAAATTCACCCAGTTTTCCATGTCTCCTTATTAAAGAAATCAGCTGAAGGGTTGCGGAAAGAAGGAGTTCCACCTCCAATTCAGTTGGAAACTGGATTAGAATTTGAGGTCAAGGAAATTGTGGATTCCAAACTTGTAAGAGGAAGACTGTACTATCTAGTGGACTGGAAAGGTTATGGGCCAGAGGAAAGGTCTTGGGAGTTACAGTCAGATGTTCATGCTCCTAGGTTGGTGCGCCTCTTTCACCAAAGAAATCCTACCAAACCTAGACCGGGGGGATCCTCTTTAGTGGGGGGTACTGTCAGGATCCCTCTTCCTAGTAAGTTTGATGCTGATTCAATGTGCTTTAACACAAGAAAATGGAGCGCCAGCCAAGACTGCACGTGGTCCCGTTTGTGGAATGCGAGGAATGCTAGGTTGGCAGTCTAGACTTTTTCCAGCGCGTGATTGGAGTCCAGGTGCAGCGCGCGTCCCTTCGGAACTGCGCGCTTCACCGAGGAATCCGGTCGTGGAGGTCGCGCCTGAGAGAGTCTTCGAAATTAAGGTAGAAGAAAGAAACGTTTTCAGTCAGCGTAGTGTTTATTTTAACCTTCGCTCCCTTGACCTTGAAGTGTCACGAGACAAAGAGGCTGCAGAGCGTTCAAGGCAGAGTTCGTTTTCAAAGTAGAAAACTGAGTTCTGGAAACTGCGTGTCAGCGAAGAATCATTTCCCTGAGCTGAGAATTCCAGTCATTATTCTACAGAAGGACAGAGAGAGAGCGAGAGAATCATTTGGAGTGGCGGAGAATTACAGAGCTAAGTGGAGGTTCCCTGTTATCTGTTCGAAATTCAAGTGACTTGTATATTTTGTTAAAGCAACATTTCCTATGCAAGAAAAGGTTCATGAACTGTTAAAATGAGTTAAAGGCTGCTCACCAAAAGTTACATTTCGTCTGCTGTATCAGAGTTAGACAGAAGACTTCAAGTATAACCTAGAAAGAGATAGGGACAGTGTTAGAGAGGTTTTTCAGCACAGTCTGAGGAATTTACAAGGAGAAGAAAACACAACTTACCTGGAGAGTTGGATGAGGTTAATTCATATATTCAGGATAAAGAACCCTGTGTAAAAGAACAAAATATAAAGAAAGAAAAATATAAGGACAACGTTTAGACAATACTGGTAGGTGGAGAAAACAAGTAGTATTAATAGCATTAACACAGAGCATAGAGCAGGAAAGAAAAAGAATAACATATTTATTATTTTACAGGAGTAAGTGGTAGACCTGTCATCTGGAAATACAGAATAGGCAGATCATTCCAAAACTACACTTCAGAATAGAAGAGCAGCAGGTCGTTACAGATTCCTGGGTAGGTGTTACTAGATAGGGTAATAGTGAAGCCAGAGTAGTCCATAGGTACAGTGAAATTATTATCTTGCATGTGTTTAGTATTCCTAGGGTTCTTCGAGAAGCTGATTGGCAAGCTGATTGAAGATTCCTACGGAATTCCAGAGGATCAGGACCAGTCTCTTCTGTTTTTTTTCTTTCGTTATTTTATCCAATTTTCCCCTTCCCCCTATCTAATCAGTTAGAGTCATAATATATTTCTGATTCTGATTGGTTGGAGGTGGGAGTCGGAAAGCAAGCATCTTCTGTTCCTGTGCAAGTCTTCAAGAGAATAGAGTTGGTAAGCAAGTGGACTCTGACATTGCTCCATATACTTTATACAAAAAATTCGATTGATTCAGCAGGTCTTATTCTAATTTTCTTTATTCAAAACACTCTTCTTCATAATAAAATGCAACATAGCCAACGCGTTTCGTCTCATCGGACTTCTTCAGGTCTACAAATAATATACTTAAATACAAATTATATTTACAATTTATTTACAATATTTATAAAGTGCTCAAAACAACAACAAAGGCGATTAAAAAATATATACAATATTCTCATCATTTCATTTTGTATGACTTCTTTTTATTCAATTGTCAGAGTTTTTTATCTATTGATACATATACTGTCATGAGGCTTAAGATAAGTTCAGTGATCTAAGTGTGTACATATTTACAATCTTATTGACACCTGCTGACAACAAACTGCTAGAAAGTTAAAAATGCCCTTTATATTTTAAATATCGACACTGTTATTTACTTATAATCTCCTGGTAGGATAGGGCACAAATACTCAGTATGAGCCTCCCAAATTTCAGAAATAAATCACGGTTCCTTAAAAGGATACCAATTTCTATTTCTAAATATAAATGGTTCTTACCAAAGAACAATATGTTGGCCTTTTATTAGGGATGTTATCTGTCATACGTGATCCTTTCTCCTTAGATTTATCTGGCATGCATAATCCTTACTCCTTAGATTGATACCAGTATAACCTAGTCAGAAGTAAAATGCAAAAATGGCCATGAGTCAAGAGTGAATACATAAAGTAAAATCCTATTGTATCGGATATGTGATCTAATATGACATACCTTGTCTAGGCAGAATCTCCTCAAAGGGAAATCCTATCATTTCTGTGACTGGTCTCAGTATATTTTTAAGTCATCTGCCAAGATCTGGCAGTGGGTGTTATCCCATCACAACCTGTAATTAAATTAAATCTCTCAGGCTCAAGAAATTTCATATGCAAACATTTGTGTAAGCTCCACATGCTGTTCCCAAACATCATTAAAGTGGGCAGCTCTATTCATGGTAGGATCCCCCCATGTGTCCATCTGCATGAATGATGTGCATATAAGGAAGAGAGCCCCATTCACCCCCTATACTCGCATTGAAATCAAATAAATATTATTCTATTCCATAATCGCAACATAAAGTGATCCCTATTTGCCCGAAAAACCCATGAAAAGCTGTCTCTCTTTACAACTTGACCAAAGCAATGTCAGGAATATAATATTATGAAACCAAACACAAAGTTAAATATCGGTCTTATCTATTTTGAGATAGGTGACTGTGGTGTCAAGGACCTGAGGCTCAATACCATTAAGCCTCCTAGGATTAGGATATCCCACTAATAACACACAATAACCCACCCTGCACCAGCAATGAAACTGGCCCCAACCCTGCTAGCCCAATGAAACATCTGGTGCCCGGTAGGCAGGTCATGCCCTGGTCTTTATGGTGTTCCTCACGGTTGTATGATGGAACAACTACCACTTGAACAACTACAGTCTAAACAACTACTCCCTAACCACTACTTAGTCTAAACCACTACAGTTTTAACAACAACTATCTTTTACAACTACTATGCCTTTACCTCGCTTGCCTTTACCCCATTAATGTATCTATTTTACTGGTAAGTATAAACGTTTGTGTGTGTGTATATGTATATATATATATATATATATATATATATATATATATATATATATATATATATATATATATATATATATATATATATATATTGCGCTCGTCACAATCCCAAAGATCCCAGGAAAGAGATGACAGCACTCGGGGGATACCTTTACTCACACAGTAGTTTATTAACTACACGATCGCCACAGACGCGTTTCAGCACTTGGCCTTCGTCAGTGTGTGTGTTTACACTCGAGAAACCGGTACATTTAATATAGGTGACATAGTACAAAGGTTACACCTCTCAGTCGACATCGACAGAGGACTTCAAATCTCCCAAGACGCGCCATCTTGTAATGGTGAAATATATACATATATGTACACACATATTATCAACATACTCATGATGAATTTTCTCAACGTATTTATACCTATAGATTCTCGATTCATCTTAATTAACCTCCCCTATAACTATACAACGGTATGTGCCATATATCCACACACCCACGTGATAATATATACAATGTTAATTAAGATGAATCGAGAAATTTCCTCTCCAGCACATACAATTACTGACTTTACCTACATATAGAATCAGTCTTTTGCATACACCCACGTTGTTTAAAACAAGTGGTAACTTAATAGGTTCAAAGGGCTCTTTAATTCCTAGGTTATATGTTAAATTAACATTAACTAGATTGTTTTTTACCACTTGCACATCTTCATAGTTTTCTGGCACCTCACACTCTTTGCACTACGTTTGACATGTGTATACTTAATTAATCTCAGTGTATATATCTTGTACAATAGGTTGTATATAGTGTCACCTCTCGTTAGTTAAGAGGACCATTGCCGATCCACGGCTATATCAAACAATGTATATATTATTCATTAGTAATACATAAGATACCTCCCATGCGTGCATATTCAACCTATCTATAGGTATGAATACGTTGAGAAAATTCATCATGAGTATGTTGATAATATGTGTGTACATATATGTATATATTTCACCATTACAAGATGGCGCGTCTTGGGAGATTTGAAGTCCTCTGTCGATGTCGACTGAGAGGTGTAACCTTTGTACTATGTCACCTATATTAAATGTACCGGTTTCTCGAGTGTAAACACACACACTGACGAAGGCCAAGTGCTGAAACGCGTCTGTGGCGAGCTTGTAGTTAATAAACTACTGTGTGAGTAAAGGTATCCCCCGAGTGCTGTCATCTCTTTCCTGGGATCTTTGGGATTGTGACGAGCGCAGTGTTTCGCGGCTTCCTTCGAGCCGCCGACAGCACCCGCCCACGAGTGCACAGGACTTCCGAAGGAGAAGGAGCGACGAACATATATATATATATATATATATATTACCTACTGGCGGTCGCCAGTAGGTATATATAGTTAGGATTTTTTCTCTATGGGATTTTTGAAAATTCTATGTCTAATAACTTTGGCGTTTGTGGACGGAATTGGATGAAATTTTCAGGAAAATGGAACATTTTGTTTCTGAGCAGCCCCTGAAAATTTGGGGGGGTTTTGTCAAGGGGGGGCCGAGAAAAAAGGGGGGTCCCAAAACGCATTTTTCCCATTCATTTTTCCATAGGGCGGTTGGACTCACTTTTAGCTCGAACGGCTGAATGGATTTCCACGAAACTTGGCAAAATTGTAGATATTGTTTGCCCGATGTGCCTTTGCTAGGTCTCAAGATATGTGCTCCTGTGAATTTTGAGTAAATTAGGTTTAAAAAAAGATATATATCTAGAGCCGCGCCCCGGTGCGCGTACCGGGGAGCGCTCCGGGCGCGCCACGCGACTTGCGCACGGCAAGCTGATTGGTTCTCGGGTGTCTGTAAACATTCGAAACAGTCCGCAGCGGCCGCCATCTTGTGTCTCGGTAGGACTGAGACACAAGAGGTGGCAAAAATCGAAGGGGGCAATGAGCAAAAGGGGGCAGGGTACACCCCCCTGACCCCCTAGTTTTGATGTGGGGGCCAGAAAAGGGTCCCGCGGGTAAAAAAAACAATTTAGAAAAAATTCGATTTTCGCGGGGGGAGCGCCCGGTACGCGCACCGGGGAGCGTACGGGGGAGCGTACCATGGAGATAAAAAATGACAGACTTTTTAAAAAAAAAAATAGCATTTTTTTATAAATTGGAGGTAGTTCTGAAAAGAACTTTTTTTTGTTTTTGTTGTTTTATATTTTTTTAGACTTTTTAAAACGATTTTATATTTTTTTGGGATTTTTGTCAGGGGAAAAACAAAAACAGGGATTCCAAAACTGCTCAACAGGAGCAAAAAAATGTGAAAATTTAGGGACTGGCAGTGCAGCGGTGTTGCTGTTTCTTTATGGCAATGAGTTCAACACTCTGCTCCCCATAGCAGAGCAGTTCGTCACACTCCGTGCACAGAAATGTGATGCCTGCAAACACCGGCTGTATGTTAGGGACCATTCTTCCACGGGGTGGTCCCGAAGGTGTTGCTCCACCAGTGGAGGTGCTGCCGCCATCTGTGGGTAAATTCCGTGCCAGCTCTCTGACACTCTCCCTGGCAAAGTTTTTTGGGTGTCTTCTTTTGACATGCCTGATTAAATTGGCATTTCCAAAACTATATTTTTTCAGAGGATTGCCTCTGGATAAAGTACTACCACATATTTTGCAGGTTACTTTGGGAGCATTGACTTTTTTTTGTCCTTCAGGGATGTCATAGAATTTCCAGATGAAATGGTCTTTTTTCTTCTGCTGAGGAGGGTCCTCATCTAAAAATCCGTCGGAATCACTGCTGGATGACTCTCTTGCAGCCATTGCTGTAGATCAGGAAAGTAGGAGATGAAAACAGTACACAGAACAGCTCTTGCTCTCTCCAAGTACAAAGCAATAGTGAGAGAAATGGGTGGGTTTCACACAAATTTGAAAAAAAAAAGTTCTGAACCAATGAAAAGTGTTATTTTAAAGTCACATGGTTTGACGCGCTTACGCTACGCGCCCCGGGGCGCGTCCCGGGGCGTGTTTCATAAGCGCATCGGGGCGTTTACGTTGCGCGATCGCATGCGCTTCCGGGTGCGCTTACGCGGTGCGTCATAAGACGCATCTCGCGGCTACGCGATACGTGTCTTATGACGCAAGGCGTGGCGGCTACGCAATACGTCACGATGTTGTTTTCGTTCGCGGCAATAGCGCTATCGGGACGCTCATCGGTACGCGCCCCGGGGCGCACCGCAAGATTGCGCTTACCCGTGCGTTCACCGGTCCGCGCCCCGGGAGCGCACCGAAAAGAATAAAAAAAAAAAAATGACATAATTATACAATATAAAATTCGCTTTAAAATTTATTATTTTTTAAAACTATAAACATTTGCTATTAAAAAACCTATGAAATTCACTGAAAAAACCATAGGTTATAGACCATATATAGTTAGGAATTAGCATTTACAAAACCATTGAAATTCACTGAAAAAACCATAGGTTATAGACCATATATAGTTAGGAATTAGCATTTACAAAACCTTATTTTACTCACACAAAACCATTGAAATTCCATATATAGTTAGTTGCACTAACTATATATCGCGCACCCGCAATCCACTGCTGATGATGTCACATATTACATCATTCATGACATGGTCAGTGACATCACTGATGACATCACTGATGACATCTCAAATGACATCACTGATGACATCACTGATGACATCTCATTTGACATTACTGATCACATCACTGATGACATCATTCATGTGATGATACGATGAACCTCTTCAGACTCTAATATAACCTTAGATACACTCAGTGTAAACAGACACTCACAGACTGTCACTCATCCATGGAGTTACTCACACACCTAGTCAGTCTTGCAAAGAATCAATCACACCTCCATTTCCTCAACTATATAGTTATAGACACCTTACTTATTGAAACATATACTAACACATATTTACTCTGTTACACAATCCCTGATACAAGTTCACAATGATCCATACAGCCACTCACACATTCACTGGCTCTTATGCACAGTTATTTATATATGTCAACTCTCACATGTACTGTGTTTTACATATGTACCTACTTTGACATGTAGCACTGAGATATCCATTCACTCACCAATACACTCATGCACACAGTCAACCGCCCATACAGCTGTTTCCACATGCACTTTTGAACCCATACATCTAGTGAATCAACTGCTCACACATCTATGCACAGTCATACACCTCCCAGACACCCACACACACACTCAGTCTCCCATACAAATACTTGGGCAACCAATCAATAACCCATAGAGTTAGTCATATAGCTAATGATCAACACATGCATCAGATTACAGAACAACAGACACAATGATGCACAATTTAAAACAGTTTAGTCACTAACCCATGCACTCAGTGAGACACATTTAATCACTCACTTATACAGTCAGTCATGCACCTACTAAATCCTTCATCCAGACACTTATACATCCACTCATTCTTCAATATGTAAGACATATTTTAACTTTACAGAAACATGCAGTCACTGGATGTTGTCATCAGTAATGTCATCAGTGATGTCATTTGAGATGTCATCAGTGATGTCATCAGTGATGTCACTGACCATGTCATGAATGATGTAATATGTGACATCATCAGCAGTGGATTGCGGGTGCGCGATATATAGTTAGTGCAACTAACTATATATGGAATTTCAATGGTTTTGTGTGAGTAAAATAAGGTTTTGTAAATGCTAATTCCTAACTATATATGGTCTATAACCTATGGTTTTTTCAGTGAATATATATATATATATATATATATATATATATATATATGCATTTATGTATGTATGTATGTGTAATGGGTTTGGATGTACCCGTAAAACACTTGCATTTCGTGGTAAAGGCATGCATGCTAAAGACATATGCGTTGTAAAGTTAATATTGGGGAGTATTATATATATATATATATATATATATATATATATATATATATATATATATATATATATATATATATATATATATATATATATATATGTATATATATATATATAAAACATGCACCCCTTCACTCCCTATTAATGTTATAAAATCCATTTCCAACCAAAAAACCTACACCCACCCCAAACATTTAAAATCCCCTTTCCATCCAAAAACATATCTACCCACCCTAAACTCTACAAATTCCCTATCCACCCAAAAACCCACACCCACCCTAAACCCTAAAAATACTCTTGCAATCCCAAAAACCCACACCAACCTTAAAATTACCCTTGCCAGCCAAAAACCCATATCACCCTAAAATTACCCTTGTCACCCAAAAACCCATACCCACTCTGAACCCTAAAAATATACTTACCACCCAAAAACCCATACCCACTTCTAAAATTACCCTTACCACCCAAAAACCTATACCCACCCAAAATCCTAAAATGACCCTTGTACCCAAAACCCCACACCCACCCTAATTCCTAAAAAATCCCTTTCCACCCATAAACCCATCCATAACCTAAACCCTAAAAATGCCTTTGAAATCTCAAAAACCCATTCCCACCCTAAATCCTAAAATTTCCCTGGCAATCCCAAAAACCCATACCTACCCCACCCAAAAACCCATACCCACTTTAAATCACCAAATTTCCCGTGCCACTCAAAAACTCATACACATCCGAAACCATTAAAAATACCCTTGCGACCATATAGATTTATAAACATATATATATATATATATATATATATATATATATATATATATATATATATATATATATATATATCTATATCTATATCTATATCTATGTATATGTATATATATATATATATATATATATATATATATATATATATATATATACATATATATATATATAGATATATATATATATATACATATATATATATATTTATGCACCAACAATTCCAGCCACTTCCGTCGAACGCCGAACGGCGAAGCAGGAACTCAGACCGACCACAGTAGATTAGGCAAGGTATGATTTCTTTCGTTCTTATATCGCAGCCAGCAACGACGCGTTTCGGGCTTCAAGAGCCCTTGATCACATTCAGCTTCTCATACATTATTTTCACTTTTTGTATTGTGCTTTACACCATGCACGCCCCCTCACAGGTGATTTTTTGGGTCATGTGATCATAAATATAATTTCGTAGAATTTTGCCTGACACACAATATTTTTCTGTTCGGTGAACAATTGTAAATCCAGAAGTCTGGGACGGCGATGGGTACCTGCTTTGCCCCCAGCTACGCGAACTTGTTCGTTGGCTGGTGGGAGGAGCAGGTGCCCAGGAGCTGTGTATTAGGAGAGGATGAAGGGAAGGTCATATGTTGGCATCGTTATATCGATGACCTCTTCCTTGTGTGGAAAGGTAATTCTAAAACAGCCTATGAATACATCAATGTCCTGAATAGAAATAACATAAATCTTCATTTCTCGGGGACAGTAAGTCCGGTGGCAGCGGACTATCTGGACCTGAGGATATATGTAGAAGAAGGACAACTCCACACTAGCCTTTTCAGGAAACAAACCGCTGGCAACTCGACACTATATGCCAGCAGCAGTCATCCCCCACAACTGATCAACAGTATCCCCTATGGGGAACTGTTGAGACTTCGGAGGAATTGTTCCAAACCATCTGATTTCGAAGCGGCCGCTTCGGAATGTATGTCTCGGTTCAGGGTTAGAGGGTACGGAGAGAAACTACTGACTAACACCCTCAAGAGAGTGAGGAAAGTGGACAGACTGTCTCTTCTGACCAATAATCCTACACCAGAGAACCGTAGAGCTAGACCAGGTGAAAGCAAGGGCAAGTTCAGAGTTATAACTCCCTACTCGTCAGGAGCAGAAACCTTTAGAGCTATGCTTAGGAAGAATTGGCATATTCTTCTCACAGACAATGTACTCAAAGCAGATCTCCCTACTCAACCACTCCTCACCTTCAGCAAAGCTAGATCGATAGGCGATATGTTGGTGAAAAGCCATCTTGAAAAAATGCCCCAAAAAAGTAATACTTTAAGGGAGCAAAGAGGCTTTTACCCCTGCGGCCGCTGTAAAGCGTGCGCAGGAAGCAAACGGGTCCTCTCCTATATCATCAAGGATACTGGTAAAAAAATGAACATCAACAAATTCATTACCTGTAGTACCCAATATGCAGTATATTGCCTACAGTGCCCTTGTGGCTTACGCTACATTGGGAGCACTATTAAAGAGATCAAGCTCCGAATACTCGAGCACATGAGAGCCATCGATAAAGTTGATCAGGCATACCCGGTGGCTCGCCACTTTGCGGAAGTACACAATCGAGACAGGAACAAACTCCAGTATTTTGGCATAGACGTTGTACCACCCAATATACGTGGCGGTAACCGCCTACGCAGACTAAGGAGACTGGAGTCTCGATATATCATAGACCTTTCGACGAAACACCCCAAAGGTCTAAATAGTGGTGAGGAGATGGCTTTCCATCTAGGGAAATAGCTTAGGAAACAGTAGTCTAGCATATTTCCAAGGTGATAGTTTACCGTATAACACTGTAATTAGAACTATGACTATCATTCCTTGGGGTAACACTGTAGACGACTTTGTGTATATAGAGTAGCTCCTGAAAACTCTGATATTTTGGTAATTTGAATAATTTTGAAAATTTTGTTGGTATGTTTGATCCGTACTAAATACATATGACGTTCTGAGAGACCGTCCATAATATATGACTAATAGTATTGACTCTGTCGAAGGATATCCTTATGCGAATTGTATTTAATATAAGTTTGCATAAAATTTTGTGTTACAGAGTTCTAGGATGTCTAAGAGTATTTGGATCTACTACAACATTTTTTACCATTAGAGATTCTCATGTAATGGTGACTATCATTTTTCTATTGTATTTATACTTGAAGCTGAATTCGCATTTATGGAGATATTTGTATATATGTATATATAACCCAGTGTTTCACTACATCTTTTTGAAAATTGATTTCTAGATTGAAATACGAATTGGTGTGTATCTCTAAAATGAAATTTGATATGCGAATGACAGCTCATATGTGTTTTCACATGACCCTTTACTGCTGCACGTAACGCACCTCACTGTATATATTGTTCACTCCACCTGAAAGTTTCTTTGCATTTTGAATGCTCAATTGAAGGTTCTTTGATTTTGGTTATTGACTTTTCGATTAACTTTTCTATGAGGGGACACCAGCCGATCCACGGCTAAATGTTTTTGTCTAATTGAAGACCGAAATATACATGATATACCATACTAAGTATTAGGAGGCTGCCCATTTGTGGGCTTGAGTGATTTTGATGCAATATTGCTTTGTATAACGCTAATGAGCGCCATGAGAAATCAACACTGTAAGATGGCCGCCACTATTCTGTGTATGGTGTGAGTCCCCTCTCGATGTCAACGGCATTAGATTGGTGGGAGTGAACTACAAGTGAAATGTTTAAAATAATGTCGAGTTTCACCCCAGTGCATCACACACTGACGAAGGCAGACCGCCGAAACGCGTCTGTGTGCACCCCCCCGCTGAATAAAATCTAAGCGTGTTTGAAACTCCACCCTCGAGTGCTGTGTTGTCCTTCCTGGGAGAGACCGGAGGGATTCTGAGCGTCATATATATATATATATATATATATATATATATATATATATATATATATATATATACATATATATATATTTATGCACCAACAATTCCAGCCACTTCCGTCGAACGCCGAACGGCGAAGCAGGAACTCAGACCGACCACAGTAGATTAGGCAAGGTATGATTTCTTTCGTTCTTATATCGCAGCCAGCAACGACGCGTTTCGGGCTTCAAGAGCCCTTGATCACATTCAGCTTCTCATACATTATTTTCACTTTTTGTATTGTGCTTTACACCATGCACGCCCCCTCACAGGTGATTTTTTGGGTCATGTGATCATAAATATAAACAACAGACTATGCGTACTTGTTGTTTTAAAATCAATTCGGCAGCATTAATGCAGTGGTACATTTAATCATTTGTAACCCACACATCTAGATGCATAAAAAGACAATAATATTTTTTACACGTATCACTGTATAAATATAACAACGAAAATTTATGAAATTGTCTAATGATTATTAGAATTGACCGGTTGAATCCCGAATGTTATTCTAAAAAATGTGTTTCCACTATAGAGTTGATGTTTTATATACATCATTTCTTTCTAATGTACGGTATTGATCAGCTTACTGTTCCCAAATATATCTAGTTTTTTCCTTCCAGTTACAGAAAAAAGTGCTCCAGTGCTTGTTCGAATATATCTAGTGCAAATACTTCAAATAAAGTGCCATAGAATTTAGTGCAAAAATCAGCAAACCATAAATATAAAGTGCATTATTATATATATACATTAACAAACATGATTAATAAAATTTATATTTTGAAGCAAATCCATTCCATACAATCTCAACAGTGTAAAATTTCCTTCTCCAGCTGTATAAAAAAATTCACTATTAAAAATATATAAAAGATTCATAAAATACTTAAAAATATAATATCATCATAGTTTGTTAAACTTAATTATTGCATGAGTGAGAGAGTTATCAAACCAGTTCTCTTTTTTGATTTTATTCTTCTGTTCGGGCAATGTGGGATGCCACCACATTGTTCTTTGCTGTTATTCTATGGTGCTCCCAACTATGTCTAGACATACTCCTTTTTAGTCACTTTGATTCACAGTATTGCCATAACTATAAATAAGTATGCATATCCTCAGTATTGTGTAACCCTCGTGGCCATTTGCTATCTAATTCAAGGATAAACTTGGTCTCCAGTTGTCTTAATTGTCTTTCTCTATTACCTATCCCCTCTTTTATTAATGGGTACTGCACTAATAACAAAATAGGAAAGACAATTTATATCCTTGTCATGACATTTGTGAAAATGTCGCGCCAATGGATAGGCTGTATCATGATGGAGGATTGCTCTCAAATGTTGTAATATCCTGACGTGCACCTGTAGCTTTGTGCTTCCCACATAATTCAAACCACAGGTGCACGTCAGGATATAAACGGCAAATTCCGTTTTGCAGTTATAGCTGCCTTTAATGGGGACTGGGCATGCATCAAACGGTGTTGTATACGATGTCTTGTTGCACCCAAATTTGCAAGCACGACACACTGTGCATCTTTTAAATCCCCTAGACTGCTGAAGCCATAATGTGCCTTTTCTTGTTTCTGGGGAGTTTTTGTCTAGCTCATTGCCCATCGATCTTCATTTTCTAAAGGTCACAACTGGTGAAGAAGACAGACGTTCTTGTAGGATATTGTCCGTAAGGACAATAGGCCAATGTTTTTGCACAATAGTTCTGATTTTTCTTTCCTGTCTCGAATATGTGGTAATGAGTCTAGGATTATCTATTTTACCATTCTCAGCTGTTTCTGTTATTTCTGCCTTCTTCTTAAATAAACTCGCTCTTGGACGCTCCTGTGCTTTTCTAATGGCGTCATTGATAAGGCGATCACTGTAACCCTTCATGCTGAGTCTTATTCGCATTTCTTCTTGGCAGCTTTTAAAATCCTTTTCATTACTACAAATCCGCTTTAATCTAAGAACTTCTCCATAGGGTATGTTTGCTAACAAATGCCTAGGGTGAGAACTATTTGCATGAAGTGTTATGTTTCCCGCTGTGGGTTTCCTAAACATTGTGCTTTCAAGTCTGAAATTCTCAACGCGGAGTCTTACATCTAAAAAATCAATTTGTGTTTCATGAAAGTTTGAAGTAAACGTTAGGTTCCTGTCATTATTATTGATGTCCTCAATGAATTTATGTGCAGCTGCTAAATCGCCACGCCATATCATAAACACATCATCTATGTATCTATAATATGTGGCCACATGTTCCTCAAACTGTGTCCTATATTTCCGCCTAAGGACCTGTTCCTCCCGGATGTATGACGTTACAACGCAGGCTGTTACAACGCCTGCCTTTACAACGCGGTTTTTACATCGCAATCCATTACAAAGCATAGTGCTTTTGGGTGTTGGATAGTGAATAGTTTCATTTACTATTCCAACTCCAGTCCCCGTGGACACTAGGGAAGGTTATTGGATAGTAAATTAACCTATTCCCTATCCTAGAGCGCCCCCCAGTGCAATGCGTTGTAATAGTTTGCGTTGAAATGACCGCGTTGTAATGGTAGTGCGTTGTAAAAGTTTCGTTGTAAAGGTTGTTTACCGTTCCTCCCACCAGCCTACGTGTAAACACGCATAGCTGGGGGAAAAACAGGCCCCCATGGCGACTCCTCTCAATTGTTTAAATAAAACATTATTAAAAAGGAAAACATTGTTATTGAGGCACCAGTTGATGAGTTCAATAATGACTTTGTTATGAGCATAGAACTCAATTGGTCTTGTAGCAAGAAAATATTTGACAGCTTCCATGCCCTGTGTGTGGTCTATGCTCGTATATAAAGATTCAATATCCAATGTTATCAGATAAGAATCGTCTGACCATACCACATCTTCCATCTTTACCAGGAAATCACCTGTATCTTTTATATAGCTAGGAAGGAGTTTGACTAGGTCTTGTAAAAAGTGGTTGATGTATTGACCTATATTTTCACTGGCACTGTTGATTGCAGAAATAATTGGTCTCCCTGGCACCGGTGTTACCCCCTTATGTATTTTTGGAATAAGATATAAGATGGGCAACACCGGATATTCTTTATACAAAAATGTACTTTCTTCATTAGATAGGAGGCCCTCTCTTCTCCATTGTAACAGTTGTTTCTGTATATATATTTATATACACATATATGCATACATATACATATGTATATATATATATATATATACATATATATTACACGACATACTTACCTTTAATACTTACCAAAATACTCTACAAAACCATATAAAATACAGCCAGCCACCGTTTTTTTAATAGTAATACATATTTCATATACAATCCAAGAGTGCCATCTACTGGCCAGAGGTAGTTGTTAATTCATTAGTGGTTAAAAGACTCGTGATTCAGGTTCAGTCGCTGTTAAGGAGTCGTGGTTCAGGTACTTCGTTGTTAATGAGTCGTTGTAAAGGTTGTCTCCCGTTCCTCACCCAAGGGCTGGTAAACCCTAAAAAGCTAAACCCTCCCTCAGCCTTCCGCAGAATACTGCCAGACTTGTAAAAGGATTTCAGGATGACTGAACCTTCTGCAACTGGCATTTGTGATGTATTTAAAGGACCTGAGGAGGTGGACCACCATCTACTTGAATTTCCAAGGACAGAAAGATTTCCAAAGATTGTAAGGTTGATATGTTGGGTAGCTCCAGGAACATAAAAATGTTGAAGAGGACATTCTTATGAAACTCCCAGCTGACACGTGGCAATAGGACTTGCACTGGACTTTGCTGTTTTCCTCTGCCTGACTCTATGAGTGCCTCTAGGTGCTCCCCCTGAGGTCCTGTGAGCCTTAGAAGTGTACTGGTGGTGTGGGCACCTAAAGAAGTTTGGAAACGTTTTTTAAACTGTTTGTCCCAGAACTTCAACGAGACCGACTGTGAAAAGTATCCGACCCACAGTTCCACAGCATCGGATTGAATTTCACGTGCGTCTCATGCAAGAGGTTTTCCTCCTTTTATACTGGAGCTTAAAAACTTTTTAGAACTTTCCTACTTCCAGGCCCTACTTGGTGTAGCCGGCCTGCGCTCTATCAAAGTCAACCTCAAATTGTATCTAAGTCCCGGTCTGCTACGACCACTGACTACCATTGATGTTTGGTCCTTTTTGGTGCTATTTGCTCTTAAATCTTTAAAAATTAATATGTCCTTTTCCCCTTATTGGAATTTTTTTGTTTGCTATGATTTTTCTTACTAATAATTCAATGTTCATAAATTGGAGTGGGACAATGGCACAGGCCTTTCCGCTCTGTGCCACAACTTCCAGGATTTTAGCTCAGGTTTAAATTACTGAAACTTTTGGCTGGACCTAAGAAGTTAGTGACTTTATTAAATGTATTGAGTGGGCTACCACCCACCCCACTTTTAATTCAATTTCTTACAGTGAAATACTAGAAACAGAGAACGATCTAGAAGATTCTGTGTTATTGGTGGCAATCATAGGAAAAGAGAGGATGAAATGCAGCCTAAGCGTACTATACAAATCAAGAAGACACAAGTGTACTTGTGGTTGCTAAATAATATTAATGTCAAAATAAACAGAAGAGAATCCAAAGGATGACACCTCATGATACCATGCACATATTAAGGATACAAAATAAAGTTTGAAGGTCTGTATCAAGAGTGTATGTGGTGGGCCATGGTGTGAACATTCTTGGTTGGGCTGAACACCAGAAGTATCAAATTTTGAGTAATCAATGGAAATCACCATATATATTTAGCAATCAGAACAATGAACTAACTGCAATTATGTTAAAATGTAGGGAGGTTTTGAAACAATGGCTAGGTTTCCTAAAAAATTTCAAGCATTACATTTTCTAAAAATGGTACACACTCAAAAATGCAATAGATAAGGAGCATTACCTTATAAACAAAATAAGGAAATATTGGATAAGTAGCTTGCTACAGGAATTATTGAACCAATAAATGAACCACAGTGGATGTCACCAATGATTATTTCTTAAAAGAAAAATGGAATTGTTCTGTGCATTGATCAGCTGCAGCTAAAGCAGCATATAAGGATAATCTGCGAACCACTTCCACTAATTAATGAAATGGTAATGACATTGGGTAAAGCCAAAACATTTACAACAGACTCATACCCATAGGAATTAAGCATCCTAGTAGGCTTTCTGTCCACTTATCAACTATCAGGAGTTGTTCCTGACCAATCTTGCATCAAATCCTTAACAGTTATCTGCAATTTTGTGGGTGGGTGTTTTTGAAAATACAAGTTTGCAGCCAAAAGATATAATAGAAATAGTCTAGGAGCACTTGACTTCCCCATATAACATTAAAGACCTAAAATTGTTGACTAAACTATGAATACCTATATTGGCAGGGTATAAATATTAGATTAACTCCTTGACACATATACCTCAAATCTTTAGCATTATGTCCAAACTGTTAATCCTATTTCCCAAGCCTTAACTCCTTATCATATTTCCTTGATGGGTATACCCTGTACCCTTAATCAGAACTTCCAAACCCTAACCCTGAATTTCAAACCCTTAACACTATTGCTAAACCTTTAACCCTGTACCTCAAACTCTAAACACAAAATCCTTAACCGTAGACCCAAACCCAGAAACCTTAACCTCCTAACCCTATAAACTTAACCCTCTATACATTGTACCCATAACCCTTATTACCTAAACCTAAACCGGTTTCATACTATAGTTAAATATATTTTAGGAACAGACACTTTGAGAACTGGTCTTTTCTGAGGCATTTATTTTTGAAAATAGTAATTGAGAAGTGGTATTTTTAAACTTGTTGGCTTTGACCTACATTTTGAGGGAATACCCTATTCATCTATACATGATCAGGTTAAAGAGACTACAATTTTGCTCTGTTTCCATATTGTATTCAATATAGTCATCCACTCTTTCAGTTTTAATCTCATGTACTGAATGAATGACACTCAGATTTGTGTCAGGCTTGATGAACAAGCTCACAAGGCCAGTGCCAGTTTCCAGCAGTCTTCAGTTGCTTTGGTCCCCTAGATGAACATAAACTGAAACTCGGTACTGACAAAACAGAGATCCTCATAGTCAGTGGTAAAATAACTCCTCTCACATGGCCTCTGACTTTGGGCCTTCACCTTCGGTCTCAATCACCTCCACTGCATCCTTTGGCTTCAACTTTCATAATTATATTTCCTTGTCTGCTTGGATCTCTGAAATCTTCTCCAACTGTTTTCTGCAGATACTTCTTTTTTTAACCCTGTTGCCGCGGGGCTAATTCCCTCGCACGCGGGGGGAAGGGGATCGCGCGTGGCGCCGCGGTGCTCGTGATGAGCTCAGCTCATCATGCAGCACAGTGGAGCTGTGCTCATGACGAGCTGAGCTTGTCAAGAGCACCCCCACTTAATTGAACGCTCAGCACAGCAGGGGAAGGTAAACAACCTTTACAACGAAACTTTTACAACGCACTACCATTACAACGCGGTCATTACAACGCAAACTATTACAACGCATTGCACTGGGGGGCGCTCTAGGATAGGGAATAGGTTAATTTACTATCCAATAACCTTCCCTAGTGTCCACGGGGACTGGAGTTGGAATAGTAAATTAAACTATTCACTATCCAACACCCAAAAGCACTATGCGTTGTAATGGATTGTGATGTAAAAACTGCGTTGTAAAGGCAGGCGTTGTAATAGCCTGCATTGTAATGTCATACATCCCAGGGGAATTATCCCCGCATGGGCGTTCCACAGCAGTTATGACAAGCTCAGCTCGTCATGAGCACAGCTCCACTGTGCCTCATGACGAGCTGAGCTCGTCATGAGCGCCGAAGGTGTTAAAAGAAATGCCATTTATACTTTTGGCCTCTTGTTGCACTGTTGTGTACGCTGTCATTTTCAACCAGCTAGACTACTGCATTTCTTAGTATCTTAGCCTAACCTATCACTTGCTATGCCACCTAAAGTGTATTCAACAGGCGGATGTAAGAAACCTGTTTAACCTCACAGTTTTCTTATTTGTGCTTCTTGTATAGAATCATATTTGAATCAATGTGTGTTGTGCATTGAGCCTTTCATAAGATGGGCCCCCACTATTTTCAATCCAAATTCACTTACCATAGTTTTGCCCACTCTCTGCCTCCTCATCTGTCAGGGTTGGTAAACAATTCCTAAGATCAGTCACTCAAGAATGGGCAGCTGTGCCTTTTCTGTTCTGGCTGCCCTACACTGGAACTCTTTTTCTCAAAATGTCTGCACTCATAATCAAACTCTTCCATTTGATTAGCTTTAAAACCTGACAGCCCTGTTTCATCGGATAATGCCATTCCACCATGAATCCCTGCAGCTATGCTCAGACCCCTGTCCTCTAGTTATCATCATCATATTTCCTTTTATTTCAGTTGGATAAAACCATGAAAGGTACAGTAATAATCATTTAAAATAGAAATGAAATAAAACGTGCAAATTCATTGTGAGAAAATATTTCTAAGTAATACTAAGTTGTGTGGGAAACTTCAGTCCAACAATACAAATCTCTTTTTTAAGCTCCAAAATATTATAGTAAAAAATGATAAAAGAAGTTCAGATGAAACATCCCAAATCTAAAATGATTTACAAAGAGGACAAGTGAACTCCTAGATAAAAGGGTAAAAAAACAATCATAAGTACAATTGAAACAGTACATTAAGTATGCACGAGATATGCTAACTGTTTTAAAAAGTATTCAACCTAATGTGCCATATTGCAGACAGGTATCTAGTGATTGAATACACCACACTGTCTCAGGTGTTGGTTTTACATATTCTAAGAGCTGTCCCAGAACCCAAGAATTTTACAAAGGGGAATAATCCAACGTGTACTTTGTTTAGCATAGGCCTTTCAGAAAAACAGCACATGTTCAATATTCTCTGGAACTTAACAACCCATTGGACACAGATTTGTATGTCTCCCTTTTTCGTCCAGAAATGGGTTAATGTAGCCAACGGTAACATGCCCAATCTAAATGTAATATAAAGTGCATGGGCAGCAGGGTTGATAACCATATTCAAATATTGCTCGTACTCAGGTACACATTTGACATTTCTTTTTTTAGGGTTTTATTACGCAAACTAGACCCAAAGATATCGGGTATCAGAGTGCTTTACATAGCACCAGTCTACACAAGGACACATTCATTTTTTGTTAGGCACAGGAAAATTAAATGATTTGCCCAGAATCACAGGATGTTGATCATCGTTGCCGAGACTCTAACCCGGTTCCCAAGCTTCGGCATGGACCACTCTAGTCATAAGGCTACATCCTCTCCCCAACATTAAGAAGACTACCAGGGTACCAGGGGATGCAGCAGAAAGATATATTCCTAATACATAATTCCAGTAGGAGGTTTTCAGCTTCTCCAAAGCACCTTTGGGTAATGCAGAGGGCTGTAACCAAAAACTTTTCAGACCTAACTTGAATAATCAATTTTTAATATGGACAAACAAGGGTATCTTCTCAACATGGTGGTCATCTAGTATGATTCTAATGCAATCCCTATAGGGACCTAGCCCCTCATTGGTCCTGAGCCATATCCAATATTGGATAGTTCCCAAAATAGCAATGTCAGAAATCGATCTTAGGTTTAGGTGAAATCTAATTGGCAAAGTCGGCACAATAGTGGGGAGTCTCAAGAGGTTCTTAATAAAGGCATTTTCGGCTTTTTCAAGGGTGTTAAGATTACAGTGACCCCATAAATCTGCCCCATGCAAAGCTCCCCCACAGGCTTGGATCTTATATAACCCCAAAGGAGTGGAGATGCCGAAAGTGGGTGATCTATTGACAAATCCTAAGTTAGACCCAGTTCTTTTGTTTAGGGTCATAACACTTGTCTGTACATGTGCTACCCATCTATGGGAGTCTTTCAGTCTTGCCCCCAAATAGTCAAATTCATGTACCCTCTATAATATCTCCCCTCCTAAAAATACCTTACTCTTGTGTATTTTCCACCTGTTACCAAAGACCATGTACCTGGTTTTGTTGTTGTTAATTTCCAGACCATGACCTAAATAAAAAGTGTTAAAGTTGTTCAAGAGAATTAATAGACCACAAAGAGTCTTTGATAATAACAACGTGTCATCTGCGAAAAGGAGAAACATTAGTTTATGATACTTCACCTTCCAGGAGTCATTTTCACAGTTAAAGAGCTAGGGGATGCAGCCATTTATGTACAAAAGAAAAAGTGTTGGTGCCAAAATAAACTCTTTTCTAACCCCTCCCCTGATTTGAATGTCTTCTATCAATTCCCGTGCAGGGCCCCACCTAACACTCACAAACCTTTCTGTGTATAATGCGTGTATCAGGAACAGAAGTCTTCGCGGGATCCTGATCTTGCGCAAAGCCACCCAGAGTTTTGCCCTAGGGACAAGATCGAATGCAGCTCACAGATCCACGAAGGTAACATACAGCAACCCCCTATCAGTGTCTACTACCTTCCACTTAATGGACACAATTTGGACAATCTGATCTATGGTACTAATGTTAGAGGTAGATCCTGTCTGTAAGTAAAATAACACTTTGGCTCTGGAAATCCAGTCACTTAGCCTGCATAAGATTTGAAAGCTGTAGACTTTCTGCATATTGTCAATTAGACTTATTGGTCTGTAATTTCCTGGTATGGATTTATCATCCTTTTTCTCAGTACAGATTATTTCCAGTCCTTTCCAGGACCTTTGGATTGGTGCTCCATCCATCAATGCTTTTGAGAGGGAATTTACATAGGGTCTCCAGATCTGGGGTTCATTCTGGAATACATCTGCTGGGATTCTATCCAAACCAGGGGCTTTGCCGGATTTCTGGGCCTGGATTACATCTAAAGTTAATTTTGGAGTGAATGACTTGACCTCCTCTCCAGGAGAATCTATAGTAAGGGCTGGCAAGGTCTCTAATATCCCATCTCCCAATCTTTTATCCTCATAGAGTGTCGAGAAGTGGTTCACTGAAGCTTCTGCGGGGATATGGAAACCTGGGCGGGATAAGTCTCTACGGCCGTCATGTGTAACTAACTGCCGAAAGCGCTTGCTGTCTGGGAAGTCTAATAAATCATCTCATATGCTGGTCTCCCACTGGGATTTATGTGTTTAAATAGCCCTGGTATATCCCCTGCTCAATGCAATAATGAGTGCTCTTTCGCTACTCTTAGCGATTTTGCATGATTTATTGACCCACTCACTCAACTCCTGGTCTCCGGCCTCCCCTTCCACTTTTGCAGTCCTTTACAATCAGGTTGGCAATTTTTCTGAATAAACTATCATGGATTGTTTTGATCTGAATAGGAGTTTAAACATGGCACTCAAAAATGTGCAATTCTTCTAATACAAACTTGTAGATTGGGATTTTGGCCTCTTTGGATCTGGAAAAAGCCTCCCATTTCACCTTGTGTTTGTTATTACTAATCACCACAACATTATATGGTTCAGGATGGATTAGACTTTCCCTTTCCCTCATCTGTAGGATATATCAATAATAATATTATTTTATATTATTATTATTATATTATAACAATAATATATCAATAATCTGGAGGGAAACAGAACTCATTTTAGAAGGTTTCCTTTGGACGCAAATTCTGGGTGTCCTTCCAGATTCATCCTCTTCCTAGACCAATTCCATGAATGGAGTATAGGGTTCAAAGGATGCATAAAAAATGTCCTGCAATCATCACATTATGGCCAAGGCCAAAGGCTTCCAAGAATGCATTCAAGGTTCTAAGGCACTGAGAGGGTTTGGAAAAAGGGGTCGACCTTTTGTGAATCAACAAATATGGAATCCCAGACTTGAGTTTCAGGCTAAGAGCTAAAAGGTCAACAAGCATTTTTGTTAATGGAACACTCAAGTGAAATTATGGACCACATTAAAAGCCCCTCAGATGGCTTACTCGCTACTGATGGCAGTGCTTCAATGCTATGTGTTAAGAAACCCTGCATATGAACCTTAGTGAGCACCCAAGTCTCCTGGAAGATGCAGAAGTCAAAATTATCAATAAACAATCCCCAGTCCATTTTTTACCAAATCTCAGCAATGTTCCAGGAGACAAGGTAAAGAGCAGAGGCTGAGTTTGTTGACGGCTGCATGGACCTCTGAGCCGACGATCCTGGGAGCAAAGAATTTGTGGTCAGATCAAGGTCATTGGTGGAACCCATGATAGCTTGAGCAGGGGAGGCATCCTCCTGGACAGGACCTGAGTAAAAAGCCTCTCTGGGTAGTCAATCAACTTGTTCCAAAACCATATAAGACCTGGCTGACCACTGTCGGCCATTGATGGGAACACTTGTGCCTATTTGTGTGATGTAGCAGGGGAGGGGTATGAGTAGCCCAACCAATACATGGTGACAGTTTGTAACGGTATCCCAAGGGGAGTGGATCAATACTAGTGTGACCCACTTGTATGCATGCTGCTTCAGTTAACAATGTTTGTACCAGGGAGGAATCTTTCAAAATTCATGATGACACAGTCCCCTGTTATGTTATGTTATGTTATATTATGTTATGTTATGTTATATTATAACAATTTATTGTGCTCACTACTATCCGAAGGTGTCTAGGCGCTTGCGGTCTCCAAAGGAACTGAGTCAGAAGAACTAGTTTTTAAAAAGCCAAGTTTTGAGCAGCTTCCTAAACTCAAACAAGGATGAGGTCTTCCTAAGAGGGAGTGAAAGGGCATTCCATTCCTTAATAGTATTATAGCTGGAACTCCTTCCTCCCCAATTAGATCTTTTAATTCTGGGGGTGAGCATCAGGAAGGCATTGGCTGAACGAAGCGATCTGTTGGGAGAATACCAGCTAAACAGGTCTTTCAGAAATTGTGGTCCTTCTCCATGCAAGGCCTTGAAGGCCTTGAAGGCCGTGCAGAGAGCCTTGAACTTAATCCGCTGGCCGACTGGTAACCAGTGTAATTCCCGAATTCCTGCACTGATAGACTGATATTTAGGGACATCCAGGACCAGTCTAGCAGCGGCGTTCTGTACTGCCTGCAACCTTCTAAGTAAGTCGGGATACTCCTTTTGTTTGCTGTCCGGGTAAAGCCCTCGTTTGGGACCAGTGACTTCAAAGCCAGCACCTTGCCGCTTCACCCATTACCACCGGGACTGTCGGAATCAGACCGGGCTTGGAGGAGCCGTGGGCGTCGTGAGGCCAGTGAAGACTCTGACAGGTTGGAGAGTAGCGCTGCAGGGACTCAATTGCCCAGGAGTCCCTGCCTGACCGTACGCACCTGGTCTGTGCTCCCTGTCTGCCCCACCCACAGGACGCTGAGAGTCTCAAATCTCCCGGTTTGCTCCCTACCTGCGGGATACTCCTTTTGTTTGCTGTCCGGGTAAAGCCCTCGTTTGGGACCAGTGACTTCAAAGCCAGCACCTTGCCGCACCCGCTTAGCGGGTGCCGCTTCGCGGGTGCCGCTTCGCCCATTACCACCGGGACTGTCAGAATCGGACTGGGCTTGGAGGAGCCGTGGGAGTCGTGAGGCCAGTGAATACTCTGACAGGTTGGAGAGTAGCGCCGCAGGGACTCAATTGCCCAGGGGTCCCTGCCTGACCGTACACACCTGGTCCGCGCTCCCTGTCTGCAAACAAATTTAGGATTAGAAAAGGTCGATATATCTAGATCTTTAGAAATGGCCAATATGGTATTATTCAATGGGTCTTTTAAAAGCCAACATTTTATGGCCGTGTTTGACCTATATTACACACCATCAAAATTGGCACTATGGAAGGCTAAGGGGGGCACGAGCTGTAGTCGTTGTGGGTTTGCAGCTGCTAATCTAGTTCACATGCGGGTTCAGTGTCCAAAGTTGAACCAATTTATACAAGAAGTACAAAAGTTTTTAGATAGCATTTTAGAGTCATCACCGGCATTATCACCAGAATTAATGATACTGGGAATTCAAACTGACCAAATCCTTATTAGAACGGTCGAAGAGGAATGTTTTTTATTCATAGCCATGTCAGTATATAGATACTGCATAACCTCTCGTTGGCTGGATGTGGATCCTCCAGCTTTCCATCTCTGGCAGTCAAAACTACTAAGTGTTTATCGGCTCGAAAGCGCAGTATACAGACTTAAGGGCCGGAGGAAGAGGATGTTTGGTGATAAATTATGGTTACCCATTTATAAATGGATCTAATTGGTTTATAATGACTTTATAATTTAAGCGAATCTGGTTTTATTTGTTTTATTTTTTATTATATATATTGTTATGTTGTATTCAATGTAATTCTTTTTTCTGTCTGTAATATTGTTATAAAACTGTACCTTATAACTTTCCACTGCCAAATAAAATCAATAAAAAAATTAAAAAAAGATAATTAATTCATCAATAATTTAATTAATTAACAATGAATTATACATTTATTAATAAATATTCAATTGATTAATAATTAAAATTGTGTAATAATGAGAGACGGCAGCGCGCAGGGAGACAGCAGCGCGCGTGATCCAAAATGGCCGCCGCACAGTGAGCTTAGTTTCCTCACCTGCTTTAACGACAAACTTTTTGACGAAGGGGGCTTTGTCCAGGCTTCATTTTTGCCCCAACTGCTCCTTAAGCCCAGCGGAGGCGTTTGGTTGAGTTTTCAGAGGTCTGCAACCTCCGTTTGAAGTGCGGTAGGCGTCTTAACTTTCTCCTCAGCCCTATGCAGCACTCTCTGGCAGATTTCCTTACAGAGGAGGCAGGCTTAATCTATCAGGCCCCGCCTCTCCTCAAAAGCCTTCTTGTGTTAAAGGGATTGTTATACTGCCACTTGCCTGCCACAGCCTTTGCCTGAAGTATTAAAGGGATTTTGCCTTTTTATTTTTTCAGAGCAACTTTATGACTACACTGTTTTAAGCCACTCTAGAACTGCTTCTTGCTGCCTGTCTTTTATTATTTGGTCAGTATACCTTACTACACTACAGAACTTATTACTAGTGGTGTAATTTATTTGTTTGGTTATTTGCCTGTCTCTGTTACTAGTATGGAACCTAAAATGCTGGGAAATAAATGCAAGCAAACTGTTTCACCTCCTCCTGCCAAAGCCAAAGCTCTTGAGTCTCAAGATGAATCATTGGCAAAAAGTTTGCAGGAAATTCAGGCGATCCATATTAATACTGACACAATTTCTTCGGATATCAAGAACATTCAGAGAGATATGACATCCCTAGGAACCAGAGTTACAGATAACGAGATCAAAATTTGTGATAATGCTGCAGCCATCACAGCTATGTATCCACTCACTCCTCAGGTTGCTTGTCTTCAACGTTACCTACTTGATTTGGAAAATAGAAATAGACAATACATCCTTCGCATTTTCAATGTACCAGAGGGAGTTGAGGGACAGAGTTGTCGCCTATTCTTGGAAAATCTTCTCCCTAAGTTCTTGAATGTCAAATTTCCGGAGCCTTTTGAAGTTGATAAAGTACATAGAATTCGTTCAATTTGTAAACCCCAGCAAACCAAACCAAAACAAATCTTTTTAAAGTTTTGAGGCACCATCATCTCCTCCTTATTTGAAAGGCTCTCCGTGAAATACATTCTATTCTAATTGAAGGTAACAAAGTTTTATACATCAGGACTTTGCTAAGGAGACAGTTCAAACATGATGACAATTTTCAGAACTGAGGCCTCGTTTACGGGAAGCTGGTTACAAATATGGCCTTTTTGACCCTGCTGTAATGTGCATCTAGAAAAATGATGTCTCCAAGCCTTTCTCAGTTCCTGCAGACTTAATCAGATTCTTAGATAAACATAATCCTATTCTCATGGATTCTTTGCCTTCTGGTTCTGAGGGCTAATTTTCTTTACCCCTTACTGTAGATTATTATTTTTCTTCTTGCAGGTGCATCTTATTGGTGGTTTTCTTGCTTCGCACCTCTGTCTACAATGTTCTATTGGTATGAGATCTTGGTGACTGACCTTGTTTCATGTTGTTTGTCTTGTCTTGTCCTTTTTATATGGGCTATTATCTTTCTTTCTTGTTTCTGTCATTCTGGGCACCAGAGGGATTTTCTTTACTGCCCCAAACCCTGAGGAGCTCCGAGGCCCCCCGTTTCTGTGAAATGATGTCATTTCACAGAAACCGAAACTGAAATGAGCCTTTAGGCTCATTTCAGTTTCACTTTCTACATGCTCAGGGGGCCATCTCCCCAGTGGATCCCTGCTTGGGGAGAGCCCCAGGAGGGTGATCCCCAAGCAGGGATTCACCCACTAGACACCGGGAGGGGGAGCGGCCCCTTGGGCAAGGGCCTTTGCTCCCCCCATAATATTTGGCAAAGTATAGTCTTTCTGCCCCCCCCGGGTGCAGATGGGGCAGTAGCTCCCCATCTGCCCCCCAGGGGGGCAAAAAGCCCACTAGCGGTAGGGATTTTTTCCCCACAAATTTAGTTAGGGTGGGGACTGCCCAAAACGGGCATGCAAATGTCTCCATCCCCCCTCACCAAAATTAAAGCCTTTCTGCCCCTCCAGGGTGGCAAAAAGCCCACTAGATGCCAGGGAGTTATTTTGTTTGCCAGTAAGGTGCCATGCAATAGTGCGGTCAGATGGGGCGAACTCTTTTGCCCCTTTCAGGGAGTTATTTTGGGCATATGAAATTAGGGTAGGGGCTGTCCAAAACAGGCATGCCAATGCCCCCACCCCCCAAAAAAAATTACATTCTTTCTGTCCAGGGCAGTATCCCCCAATCTGCCCCCCCCCCGGAGAGGCAGAAAGTCCACTAGTGCCAGGTACTTTTCTCCTGCAATTTTACTTGGGGTAGGGGCTGCCCAAAACGGGCATGCCAATGCCCCCACCCCGCCAAAATTATAGCCTTTCTACCCCCCTGGGGGAGCAAACAGCCCCCCCCCGCTTTTTACATTTTGTTTTTATTTTGGGCAATTAAAATCAGGGTGGGGCTGCCCAATTTTTTTTACAGTATTTCTGCCCCCCATGGACGCAGATGGGGACAGTAGCCCCCAATCTGCCCCCAGGGGGTCAGAAAGCCCACTAGACTCCAGATAATTTTTCCCGCAATTTTACTTAGGGTGGGAGGTTCCCAAAATGGGTATGCCAATGCCCCTATCCAGCCCACCAAAATTACAGCCTTTCTGCCCCCCGGGGGTCAGATGGGGGCAGTAGCCCCCAATCTGCCCCGCAGGGGGCAAAAAGCCCACTAGACACCAGGGATTTATTTTGGGCAATTGAAATTAGAGTATAGCTGCCCAAAACGGGCATGTCAATGCCCCACCCCCATAAAATGTACAGTCTTTATGCCCCCTGGGGGGCACATGGGGGCAGTAGCAGAAAGCCCGCTAGAAACCAGGGTTTTTGTTTTGTATTCATGTAGGGGCTGCCCAAAATGGGCATGACAATACCCCCTCCGCATTGGGGAACCCACGCAAGCCATAGCTCGCTGGACTCCTCCTGGTGTCTAGTTTTCAGAAATGTGTGGGTTTGGTAGCTTTCCCAAGAAGGCCGCTGGGCCCGGGTCCAAAAACCCAGGTGAACTCCTTGCAAAACCAGGTTGTTGCGTAATAGGTCATTTTGATACGTTTTGGGCCCTTGCCTGTTGCGGGTACTTGACCCACCCACGCAAGAGAGGTATCATTTTTATTCGGATACCTGAGGGAATGCTGGGTGGTAGGAAATGTGTGGATCCATATGGATTCCAGAACTTTGCCACACAGAAATTTAAGAATTTCTTTTTTTTTCAGCTAAATTTGAGGTTTGCAGGGCATTCTGGGTAGAACAACGTTAGGGGATCCACGCACGCCATACCTCGCTGGACTCCCCCGGGTGTCTAGTTTTGAAAAATGTATAGGTTTCATAGGTTTCCCCAGGTGCCGGCAGACTAGGGTTCAAAATCTGCACTTTACAAAAAAGGTCAGTTTTCACTGTAAAAATAAAATGTGTCCACGTTACATATGGTGCTGTTTCCTGTTGCGGGCACTAGGCTTACCCACACACGTGAGGTACCATTTTTATCAGGAGACTTAGGGTAACACAGAATTGTAGAGCAACTGTTATTATCTATTGACTTTCAATGCATTTTTGCCTTCCAAATGAAAGACAATGTGTAAAAAAGAAGTCATTTTAAAAAAGGCCTATAATTCTCATGTTAGTATGGGTACTCACAATTTTTGATATGTGCACATTTCTACTGTTTCTAAACTCTATATTTTGTTGCAATTTCAGAAATACATAGGTGTCTTTCATACCGATTTTTCCATGTATATATTTCCCCAAATTAATTGCTATATACCCGGTACATAATAAAAAAACATTACAAGACGCTGCTCAGTTATTGGCTCTGGGTTCGTCGGATTCTTGGTGAACCTACAAATCCTATATATCCCCACAACCAGAAGGGTCCAGCGGATGTAACGGTATATTGATTTCAAGCAGCTGACATAATTAGAAGAAGTTACAGGTGAAACTGCTGACACAAATGGCTATTTTTTTTAACTCATTTTCAATTGTTCCTATATTCAACGGTTAGTTTCTATTAAGAAACCTTGAAGGATCTACATAAATGACCCCTTGCTAAATTCAGAATTGTGTCTACTTTTCTGAAATGTATAGCTTTCCGGGATCCATTATTGCTTTCATACCCATTTCTACCATTAACTGGTAAGAGGTTGAAAGCACAAAAATAGCAAATATAGGCTATGTCCCAGAAAAATGCCAAAACTGTGTAAAAAAATGTGGTTTTACTGACAAAAGTCTTCTTGTCCCTGAAAGCTGGGAAGATGATTTCAGCACCACAACCACTTTTTCATACCATTTGCAGGGGGAAAAAAATACGCTTTCATCTGTAGCCCCTTTTTCCCATTTTTTTTAAAAAAGGACGCAAATTTGGCATGGATACCTTATGTGGTCAAAACGTTACAGGGACCTAAGCGCGACCTCCAAACTACCATGCCTTGCAACTTTTACATTTAGTAAATCCATTATGTTGCATAAGCCAATTTTGTTGATCTGTGTTTTCAGGACTGCTTTTGACTAGCCTCACACTGATTGATCGCTCCCTCCTGTAGATGATCTCCAATCTGTCTGGTAGTTTCATGCCTATCATAGGGTCGCTCTTTACAATGTGCCAATTGCGTTGCCTGATCTTACGGATCATTTTTTTCTTGTGCATTGTAGGCTGGAATCAGTATCAGTTTCATCGAGTCTTGTTTATGGTTAGAGTCTTTCTCTTTGGGTTTTAGTAAGGAGCATCTATCTAGACCCTGCGTTTTGGTAATAGCCATATCAATTGTTTTGGCTGAGAAGCCTTGAGATAAAAATTTTCTTTTGCTTTCCTGCTGTGCGGTAGCTAAATCTTCGGGGTTGCTGCAAACACTTTTTAACCGCAACATTTACCCATAGGGGATGCTTTCTACTAAATGTCTCGGGTGGAAACTGGAAGAATGGAGTACTGAATTCCCTGCCGTCTCTTTTATGTAGACTTTAGTTTCTGGTCTTTTGCTCTTTAGGAATACCTCAACTTCAAGGAAGTGGACCTTTATATCACTGATAACTGAAGTGAAGCTCAAATTAATGTTGTTCTTATTGATAGTAGTGACAAATTCACTTCCACCATGGGTCCCTCCCACACAGAAACAAGTCATCAATATAACGTAGAAGAGGCTTAACATTCTTTTCCATGAACTCTTTATGTGCGATGCCAAGGGCCAGTTCCACCCACCAGCCCATATGTAAACAGGCATAGCTGGGGGGGAAGCTGGTCCCCATCGCAACTCCACGCATCTGCTGATAAAATGACTAATCAAATAAAAAAAATATTGTTGACCATATTGATTAGCATCATACTGTGTGGGGGCAAAGTTGTCTTGTTTTTACCAAAATAATGTGCAAGTGCCCGTATTCCATCTTTGTGATTTATGCTAGTATATAGTACATATTCTTTACTCCACCCAAAATGTTGTAGTTTGGAAATAAAGTCATTAGGGTCCCTTATATACGACGGCAATAGTTGGACAATAGTCAATATAGTGTGATGCATTCTCTAATAGGCTATTTTGCGCCAAGATGATTGTGTGTCCTGGTGGTGTTAGCGCATCTTTATGAATCTAGGGAATAAAGTAGATGTTAGGGACCGTTGGATTGTCTTTTCTGATGAATCTATATTCGTCCATAGTCAGCAGACCTGCACTTTTCCACAGAACTAATTTGCCATAAAAATCATTATACATTGCTTTCAGTGCCAACACATTACTTACATGATCTGGCATTCAGTTGAGACACAGCTTCTTCCATATATAGTCGTTTTTGCACATAGGACGATATTTTCACCCTTGTCAGAGTTTCTAATAATGATTTTGTTATTGACTTGAAGTTTTGTTATCAGCTGATTATGTTCCCAATTTCTTTTGTTAAATGTTTGTTGGCATTTTGTATTTTTTATTTTAAAGTTCAGTTTCTTAATTTCAGGTGTTACATTTTCATTAAAGATGTCGAGACTGTCCCTAGGTGCTATTGGGTTAAATGTCGACTTCTTTTTAAATTATGTATTTTTCCTGGTCGAATCCAATACAGATATCTTATCATTATCGTGAAATTCACTGAAAAAAATATAGGTTTCAGGGCTGTTATCGTTAGCTGGACATTTCACTCGTACAAAACCATTGAAATTCCTCCGTTATAGTTAGTTCTGCTAACTATAACTCGGGCGCCCGCAATCACCTGCTGATGATGTCACATTTTACATCGTTCATGACATGTTCAGTGACTTCACTGATGACATCACTGATGACATCATCCAGTGAATGTGGTTTGGTTTGTTATTTAAATATGTATTATATATATAGCAATCTGCATTAAAGAATGAGTGGATATATAAACATAAATATCTGGTTTGAGGATTTAGTAGCAGTGTGATTGACTATTTACTTGACTAATTTATAGTGCCTCACTATATATATTGGATAGTGACTAAACTGTATGAATATCTGAATCACTTTGTCAGTTGTTGTGTAAACTGCTGCACCACTTGGTTACTAGCTATGTGAAAGTCTATATTAGTTATTGATTAGTTAACTGAGTATTTGTATTGGAGAGTGAATGTGTGTGTGGTTCGGCAGGGGTGTGTGCCCAAAGATGTGTGAATAGTTGATTCAATAGGTATATGAGGTTAAGACTACATGTTATAACAGTTGTTCGGGTGAGTGAATATCTTTATGGGCGTGGTGATGAGCAAATATATCTCTCAATGGTACATTACCAACAAACTAGAAAAATAAAATGCAGTGTATGTGACAGTTGTTGTATGTAAATAAGTATACATAAGACTCAGTGATTGAATGAGTGACTGTATGGATAACTGTATACTTGTAATAGTGATTTTATAACACACTAAGTATGAGTTACTATCTATATGAATTCATGAAGTGGTGTTTGTATAAGTGTGTAGCTGAGTAAATGTAAGTATGATTCATTGTTTGCATAAGTGAGTAGGATGACTGCTTAAGTGAATAGGATGTGTGCTGGTATGTAATGTCGATATAGGTGTATAAGTATATTTGATAGTGTTCTATTGATCATTGACAGCATGTATGAGTGAATCTATAGGTAAGTGATTAGATGTGTGTGTAGATCTAGGAATCACTGAGTGGGTTTTTAGAAACTTGTATTGGTGTGTCAAGGGATTCAAATATGGTACTCTGTATTTTACAGTGAGTGCTGAAAGGTTATACTACTGTATGATGAGGTGTATCTGGTTCTCACGTGGATGATGTCATCAGTGATGTCATCAGTGATGTCATTTGAGATGTCATCAGTGATGTCATCAGTGATGTCACTGACCATGTCATGAATGATGTAATATGTGACATCATCAGCAGTGGATTGCGGTTGTCGAGTTATAGTTAGCAGAACTAACTATAACGGAGGAATTTCAATGGTTTTGTACAAGTGAAATATCCAGCTAACTATAACAGCCCTGAAACCTATGGTTTTTTCAATGCATTTCTAAGGTTTTTTAAATGCTAATTCCTAACTATAACATGTCTGAAACCTATGTTTTTTTCAGTGAATTTTGAAGGTTTTTTAAATGATAATTTTTAAATGTAATATTAGTTATATGTATTTTTTATACTGATTTTCTACAGTTTTTTAACTGTTTATTTTTACATATTTTATTTTTTAAATTACGTGATATATTTTAATATAAATGGAAGTAAAAATGTTTTTTAAAATATTGAAACTGAAATATTATTTTTTTGTTGAATGCAGAACTATAAGTGTGTTGGTTAGTTAGGGGACTGCATGCATAGTCATAGGGGTTTGAAGCAGTCCATGTGCTTAGGCCTAGCTCAGTGCATGAGTATTTGGGTACTGACTGAATGATTAGAGTACTGCACGGAGAGTGCCTGGGTGACTTTATAAGTGGTTGCGTTTTGGCGCAGTGAATGGATTAGTACATGGTGCTGAATGGGTTACTAGAGGAGTGCAAGGGGAGTGACAGGGTGTTTGCTGGAAGTGTATGGATACTGACTGGGGAATTGAAGCTGTGAAAGACAAGTGTGCAGGTGATTAGAGGAATGCATGTATAGGGGATAGGCGTTTGAGGCAGTCCAGGTGCTAATGCCTGGCTCGCTGCATGAGTACTTGGATACTGAATGAATGATTAGAGTACTACAAGGAAAGTGCCTGGGTGAATTTATAAGTGTTAGAATTACTTTTCAGGATCAGTACTGGGCTCAAAGATGCAGCACTGAGGTCTTTCCTGATAACAGGTGAGTACATCGGAATTCAGAGTTTGGCTGATTTTAGAGGAATATTTGTAAGTTTCAAAAATTGACAGAAACTTTTTCAGCAAAAAGCAGGCAATGATATCCTTTGGAAGGAAATTCAAGTTACTGGTAAGTACAGTTAGAATTACTTTGAAGATCAGTACTGGGCTCAAAAATACAGCACTGAGGTCTCTCTTGATAACAAGTGAGTAAATCGGAATTCGTAGTATGGCTGATTTCAGAGGAATATTTTAAAGTTCCAAAACTCCACACTTAGTAGAATTTCCAAGTGAAACCAGTCAATGTTACCCTATGGAATGCATCCTGAGACGCATCTCAATCCCTTACTCAGGGAGTTTGTTACGTTTGGCGGGATGTCAGGTGTGCATATTAATTGGTCCAAGTCGCAATTCTTCCCTTTAACGGACGCGATTGCTGACTTTCCCCTTGACTATCCACTGGAGTGGTGCCGGACCGACCTCCGTTACCTGGGTATCCGTTTCCCCCGGGATAGGGAGGAGACATTGCGGTCCAATTACGGAGTGGCAATCACCAAGCTGACCGCTTCTGTGGATCGCTGGATTACCCTACCGCTTTCCATGGCCGGAAGGGCGTCCCTCATAAAAATGGTAATCCTCCCCCGTTTTCTTTATCTCTTCCTCAACATTCCCTATTTCCCTGGCGCTTTTTTCTTCCAAACCCTGAGGATGGAGCTGCGCAGGCTTTTCTGGGGAGGCAGGAGCCCACGGCTCAAATGGGCCACGCTTACCCTCCCCTATGACAAAGGAGGTTTCGATGTCCCTGACTTCGAGGCGTATTATCAGTGCGCGCAGGCACATTTTGCCTACCACTGGATGGCTCCTACACCTTTCATGCCACATATTGCGGTGGAGGACTGGATAGTGCATCCCCTTCCGCTCAATGGGTTGCTTCACTGCCCGGAATCGTCCATCACCACGCCGAATACTTCGGTCTCATGCACATTGGATGCGTGGCGCCGTATAGCCAAGAGCTTATCTTGTCACCTACCCTACTCACCTAGGCTGCCACTTGCCTATCATCCTAATCTCACCCTACTGTGGGAACAAGGATTCCGCGGCCTTTGTGCAAGGATTCATGTCACCTGCTGGGGTGACTTGTTCTCTAACGGTCAGTTTAAGTCGGCGAAACTTTTTTTTGCGACACACAGTCACACCCCTCTTGAGCTTTTTTATTACATGCGCCTACGAGCGGGGATGAGAGACATCCTACCCGACTTCCCCGACGAACCTGAAGTCCTACCTCCGCTTCATTTCCTGTTATGCTCACAGGATGGGACCCATCTGGTCTTCGGCCTTTACCGTCAGCTCAGAGGCGCAGCTCCGATGCCGGAATCTAGTGCTCGGGCGCGCTGGACTACTGAACTGGCTACTGACATTACTGACGAGCAATGGCAATACTGCTGTGCGCTCACCTCCCGCATCTCCGCTAGCAGCAGATTGAAAATCATACATTACAAATTCCTACAACGGATGTACTATACGCCAGTGAGAAAACATAGATTTGGCCTGGCGGCTGATGATCGCTGTCTACGCTGCCGTGCCGAACATGCGGATATTCTGCATCTGGCATGGGAATGCCCTCAGATAGCGCGCTACTGGCAGCGGGTGACAAGTGCCCTCGCAGAGATGATGAGAGAAGCTGTGCCCGTGGACCCCTTGGTGACACTTCTCGGATATACTTTGCAGATCCCTAGATCTTGCCGGAAATTCGTCGATACCGCGCTCCTCTTGGCCAAGAGGCGGGTGGCATGCCGTTGGGGTCGAGGTAGGGCGCCCAAATTTAAGGACTGGCTAGCAGACTTGACCTACTGTCAAGACCAACATACTACATTCGCCGAATTATTACCCATCTCAAGTCGGCCCGGTGACATTTGGGGTCCTCTAGTGTGCTATCTACTCGCACGTTCCGACGATGCGGATACGCCTGAAGAAAACCCTGCTACTGTTTGACGTTATGGCTTGAACTCTGGCTCAGTCCATTAATCCCACTCACACGTCCACATCTCATTTTGGACAGCCCTTAACGGGACCTATTATCCTTGGGCCACGACGATTCGGCCTGCCTTCCATACCCCACACAGTACCCAACATCAAAGACCTCCCTCCTGATGGCGCCTATCCCTCCCCCCATGTTCTTAAGGGATCCCCTAAAACCTCACCCGGCACATACTCGCAATTTTTCTATTACATGACACTCCGTGCCACCACACACGTTGCTATTTATGACACTGATGGTTAGCTGTTGGGTTTAGTGGGTTGCGGCTACTGCGACATGCATGTCTCTGCCTATCTGGGTTGCCATACCGGCTTGATACCTTTTTCTTTCCGAGCGAGAATGGAATGCCTCTTAGTTTCTTCACTGTTGGGGAAGTTCTTTTAACTATTACGACAATGAACAAAAATTTTAAAACACTGTTCTGCTGCTGCTCATCCTTCAATGCCCTACAACACCGGCTGTGTCACCATCCTCACTTACAGATGTGCTGCGCCGCCGGGCGTCAGGGATGCCGGCCACAAGGCTGTGTTATAGTTACCGCAATATGCTGCCGGCCTCCGGGTTGTAGGCGCGAAAAGCTGTGTACTATGTTTCATCTTGTGCAATAAAGCAGTTTTGAACTACAAAAAAAAAAAAATGTTAAGTACGGTTAGAATTACTTTTCAGGGTCAGTACTGGGCTCAAAGATGCAGCACTGAGATCTGTCTTGATAGCAGGTGAGAAAATCGGAATTCATAGTTCGGCTGATTTTAGAGGAATATTTTATAGTTCCAAAACTCCACACTTACAAGAATTTCCAAGTGAAACCAGTCAATGTTAGCCTATGGAAGGAAATTCAAGTTACTGGTAAGTACGGTTAGAATTACTTTTCAGAATCAGTACTGGGCTCAAAGATGCAGCACTGATGTCTCTCCTGATAACAGGTGAGTAAATCGGAATTCGTAGTTCGGCTGATTTTAGAGGAATATTTGTAAGTTTCAAAAATCGACACAGAAACTTTTTCAGCACAAAGCAGGCAATGATATCTCATGGAAGGAAATTCAAGTTACTGGTAAGTATGGTTAGAATAACTTTTCAGGATCAGTACTGGGCGCAAAGATGCAGAACTGAGGTCTCTCCTGATAACAGGTGAGTAAACCGGAATTTGTAGTTTGGCTGATTTTAGAGGAATATTTGTAAGTTCCAAAACTCCACACTGAGAAGAATTTCAAAGTGAAACCAGTCAATGTTAGCCTATGGAAGGAAATTCAAGTTACTGGTAAGTACGGTTAGAATTACTTTTCAGGATCAGTACTGGGCTCAAAGATGCAGCACTGAGGTCTCTCCTGATAACAGGTGAGTAAATCGGAATTTGTATTTCGGCTGATTTTACTTTGGTCCACTATATATAGAGCCACTTTCCTACACCATCCCCTCCCTTCACCACTGTGTAAACGTGGCCTGTGTTCGTTTTAATTTGTGAGATTAAGTCCCCTTGAATCCTGAGTGTCCCTAGGGTCCAAGTAGCCCACTAGGTACCTCCAGTAAGCGCCACAGAGCTGCGTTGCAAAGAGGTGTAAAAAGGAGCACGGCCTGGGCCACCTCTCTGAAACACAGCACAGTGGCGTTTACTGGAAGCACTTGGTGGGCTAGTTGGCCCCCAGGGACCCTCAGTATTGGAGAGGAATTAATTCCTCAACTTAAAACGCACCACAGGGCGCGTTTGCACAATAGTGAAGGAAGGGGGAGGGGCCTGAGGTGACATGTCCGCAAACACGCCCTGTGGCGCGTTTTAAGTTGGGGAATTAATTCCTCTTCAATCCTGAGGTCCCCTCCAGTACCTCCAGTATGCGCCAGGGAGCTGCGTTGCAGAGAGGTGTTTAGAGGCCACGCCCATTTTTACAACACTCTGCAATGCAGCTCCGTGGCGCTTACTGGAGGTTCCTGGTGGGCTAGTTGGCCCCCAGGGGATCTCAGGATTGAAGAGGAATTAATTCCCCAACTTAAAACATGCTACAGGGCGTTTTAGCACACATATCACCTCAGGCCCCGCCCCCTACCTTCACCACTGTGCAACGTTGCCCTGTGGCACATTTTAAGTTGGGGGTTAAGTCCACTTGAATCCTGAGGGTCCCTGAGATCCAACTAGCCCAGTAGGCACCACAAGGCAGCGTTACAGATGTGGAAAAAGGGGCGTGGCCTGGACCACCTCTCTGCAAACGCAGCCCTGTGGTGCTTGCTGGAAGTACCTGGTGGGCTAGTTGGCCCCCAGGGGCCCCCAGTATTGAAGGGGAATTAATTCCTCAATTTAAAACGTGCCACAGGGCGCGTTTGGAGAGTGTTTTTGAGAGGGGGCGGGGCCTAGGGACGATCGAGTGTCTTTTTTTATTTTGTATTTTTTGAAAGTGGGGCTGTGTGGCTCCCCCTTCCTTTGACTTTTTGGGGGCCCCGGGGACCCCATCCCCCAGGGCCTGACCCCAAATTGAAATAAAAATAATGTATTTACGGGAAGGGGCCATGTGGCCCCCCTCTCGTGGCCAATTCAGTGCCCCGGGGACCCCATCCCCTGGGGCATGGCCAATTTGTAAAAACTATTTATGGAGTGGGGCTGCGTAGCCCCCCTCCTAAGGCTATTTATGACCACGGGGACCCCATCCCCCGGGGCCGGCCTTTGCATTTTATAATTTTGTTTTATTTTAATGGGGAGGGTGGCCGCTTGGCCCCCTCCCGGGACACTTCTGGCCCCGGGGACCCCATCCCCCGGGGCCTGGCCTCTCGTTGGGGACCTTGGGGTTCCCCAATCCCCCCACGGTCCTGCCGGCTCCCCACCTCCTGCAAGAGCCGGCATTGCTTTTCCACATGGGGAGCAGCTAACATGCTGCTCCCCATGTGGAAAAACAATCAGCTTTGCTTCATTGAAACAAGAGCAGATTTCTCTGCTCTTGCTTCAATGAAGCAAAGCTGTTTGCAATGACAGGGCAGGAGCCGCGAGGCTCCCGCCCTGTCATTGCAAACTACAGTGTCCTGGGGGTGGGCACCCGGGACACTGCAGGAGCCGGCCCTGGGGAGTGGCGGTCCCCAGGGCCATCAAGGGCTCCAGGAGGGGGGTTGCACGGCCCCCCTCCCACCAATTACAAAGCTCCGGGGGTGGTGGTCCCTGGGGCTGAGGAGGGGCATGAGCCCACCCACACAGCTTTTAAAAAAAATTTTAATAGTAAAATCAAGCCCCTGGGTGGCGGTCCCCAGGGCTGTGGGGGGGACATGAGCCCCCCACATATATGTAAATAAACCCCCCGGGGTGGCGTTCCCCGGGGCTTGGGGGGCCTTTGAGCCCCCCACCCATTTCAAATTGTAGCCCCGGGGGCGGCAGTCCCCGGGGCTGGTGGGGCTAATTAGAAGCGAAGCGCTGGAACCCGTACTTCGATTTTTTTCCGGCAGCGGGATGCGCGGATCCTATGCCTATCCTGCGATTTTAAAAAAATAAATACAATTTGGGGGCCTCGGGGGTCCTTGTGGGACCCCCTGAGCAGGCCTAAGGAGTCAGGGTGTTTCTACTCTGCCCCCTTTGCGTGTTTTGCATGTTTTTTTTCACTGTTATCTTGTGCCTCGGTTCTACCGAGCCACAAGATGGGTGCCATCACTTCCTGGTTTGAAGTGTTGACAGCCAATTAGTATAAAGCTCCTGCTCAGGAGGATCCGCGGCCCTAGATATATATGTGATTTCACTTTTGATTTTCTCAGGAACTACTGAACGATTTACACCATTCAACCAAAAGGCACGACTCTGAACCAAGATACCTTTTTGCCAAATTTGGTGTAATTCCATTCAGCAGTTCAGGCTGTAGCTGCGATTAAAGGTTCCTATGGAAAATAGCATGGTGAAAACACGTTTTGGGACCCCCCTTTTTTCTTGGCCCCCGCTTGACGAATCACCCCAAGACTTTCAGGATAGGAGCGGACCGGAGCGGGCCACCAATTTTGAATATTTCGCGAAGATTCGTCAACCGTCGCCAAAGTTATTCCAAATAGAATGTTGCGGATTTCCTATGGATAATAGGTCCTAACTATAACTACCTACTGGAAACCGTCAGTAGGTAATATATATGCCCTCCTCAACCACATAAAACAGGAATGGCAAGGTGGGGCAAAAATATGCTACCAGGTCCCAGCCACCGTGTCACCAGACAAAATTGTGACTAGTACCACAAAATGTCCGATTTTATGCCCTTAGCCTAAAAAGTGCAAACACAACAATGATGGACAGAATGTGGATCAATGTCACACATTCACCCCAGTCCAAAGATCTGGGCCCAAATCCATCGTTTTTCCACTCCACACCACCCTGGGTTAGACAATGGCGATATGCAAATCAGCGCTGACCCTGTGCCCCATGGGAACAGTCCAGTCCGAACTACAAAAGCCATGTCCTTCCCAGAACGGAAACAAGCATCCGAGGACCGGCCCGGTTTCGAGGTAACACCTCTCATCAGCCCGGCTAGCTTGATTCCAGTGGTGTGGAGTGCCTGGGACTCACGTCTGAGCATCCCCAGTACACTTAGAGCGGTAACTGCAAACACAACAATGATGGACAGAATGTGGATCAATGTCACACATTCACCCCAGTCCAAAGATCTGGGCCCAAATCCATCGTTTTTCCACTCCACACCACCCTGGGTTAGACAATGGCGATATGCAAATCAGCGCTGACCCTGTGCCCCATGGGAACAGTCCAGTCCGAACTACAAAAGCCATGTCCTTCCCAGAACGGAAACAAGCATCCGAGGACCGGCCAGGTTTCGAGGTAACACCTCTCATCAGCCCGGCTAGCTTGATTCCAGTGGTGTGGAGTGCCTGGGACTCACGTCTGAGCATCCCCAGTACACTTAGAGCGGTAACTGCAAACACAACAATGATGGACAGAATGTGGATCAATGTCACACATTCACCC
Source organism: Lissotriton helveticus (assembly GCF_964261635.1). Lineage (NCBI taxonomy): Eukaryota > Metazoa > Chordata > Amphibia > Caudata > Salamandridae > Lissotriton > Lissotriton helveticus. The sequence continues at coordinate 1,906,770,974 of NC_136057.1, read as the reverse complement.
CAGTCCAAAGATCTGGGCCCAAATCCATCGTTTTTCCACTCCACACCACCCTGGGTTAGACAATGGCGATATGCAAATCAGCGCTGACCCTGTGCCCCATGGGAACAGTCCAGTCCGAACTACAAAAGCCATGTCCTTCCCAGAACGGAAACAAGCATCCGAGGACCGGCCCGGTTTCGAGGTAACACCTCTCATCAGCCCGGCTAGCTTGATTCCAGTGGTGTGGAGTGCCTGGGACTCACGTCTGAGCATCCCCAGTACACTTAGAGCGGTAACTGCAAACACAACAATGATGGACAGAATGTGGATCAATGTCACACATTCACCCCAGTCCAAAGATCTGGGCCCAAATCCATCGTTTTTCCACTCCACACCACCCTGGGTTAGACAATGGCGATATGCAAATCAGCGCTGACCCTGTGCCCCATGGGAACAGTCCAGTCCGAACTACAAAAGCCATGTCCTTCCCAGAACGGAAACAAGCATCCGAGGACCGGCCCGGTTTCGAGGTAACACCTCTCATCAGCCCGGCTAGCTTGATTCCAGTGGTGTGGAGTGCCTAAAAAGTAGCCCAAAAAATAGCCCAATCCATGAGCAGTCATAAGACTGTTCCACTTGCCCAAATAATCCGGGCGGGGGGGGGGGGCAGACCTTCCTCTGGTCACGACCGCCCAAACCCCCTTAAGTGGAATCCTCCCGAAAACTGAACTTACATGACACCTGCCTATAAAGAACATTAAAAACCCAATCCTTTGCGCCATGTTGTACCCAGGTTTGCTAGAAACACTGTCTAGCTTCAACAAGCGAAGACCACCGGAAGAGGTGATAAGAATGAAAACTCATGCTGATTGGTTAGTGAAAAATTTGACTCGCCTGGAAGAAAGCACCACACTGCTAACCCGGAAAAGACCAGAGACCTAGATGCCTGTGGACCAGGATCCCAGCTTGCGCTTGCATGGTCTGATATTATTATTGATAGAAATGTTGTTGACTTTGCTCATGCTTACCAGTAAATAGTAGAACTAAGAGCTCGCTAAAAAATAACCAGGCTCACGGAGGTGCTATTGGTGCCTATCAGTGAGGACAATAGATAATAGAGAAATGCTTTAGCTGAAACATGCCCAGATTAATCGGCACCGTGCTGTGTGACAGTCCCTCAGCTAAACCACGCCACCTCGGTGGCCCGTTGCCCCACCCTTCCCTATATGCAGTTAATAATTGGATAATTAATTTAGGTTTTTTTAAACAGCGGTCTCAACAAATTAAAACAACAGTGCTCCAGAGGAGGGCTGGTAAACGAAGATAAAATAAGTCCTTAAGTTCGTAATAAAATGAGGGATAGTGGAGGGATTGTGTACTTAGTCCCTGCTCTAGGGGAGAAGTAAACAGAGTAAGAGGCATGACAAATGCATGCCATGGACAAATGGGGAGAAAGAATGAGAAAGCGGTGATGGAGCAAGCAATTGGCAAGCCAATGGATGGGCTGAAGCCCTAAAGAACATACAAGAGGTCTATTTTCCAGACAGTGCATGCATGCTGTCTAGAGCCGAGACCTAACATTAGAGGGATAAGCATCATGCCATAGGCAAGCAACTGAAGGTAAACATATGCCTATAAGTGTTTGCACCAGACATATGGTGGAAATACACAATGATCAGAGTTTAAGCTTACAGTTTGGAGATGGCTGCACACATCGGTTTTTATGGTAAATTAGGGGCTGATCCTATGCCTTGCAGGTGGATGATACTGTTGCATGTGGATTTTAATCACTTCTGTCTGCAGCCTGCAATGATGTGGCTTCATACAAAAGGGGTACACAAATGGCCCATTAGCAAGAATGTAAAGTGAAGCATTTGTGCACAAATATACTTGTCTTGTTCCCTTCGAGCTCACACACACTTATCAGAGGCTCAGTTGCAGATAACTAATGGCTGAACACAATGTCTTGTGGGGGTCTTTCAAAGACATGCAACAGATACTAAACATGTATCTTGGATTTTGATGTAAAAGATGATGGATTAAGATTTTGATGGTGGCTGCACACACACACACACACACCCACCCACACACATACACACACACACACACACACACACACACACAATGGTGTGGGCTATACTTATTCAGCAATACACTGGCCCTGACCATGGAAGTGAAAGTGAAGAGTCCTTTAATAGTCTCATCTGGCAGAGTGTATTCTTACAGCATGGAGTGGGTCGCACAATAGGTTACATAGGATGAATATGAACAGAAGAATGATCCTATACAGGCATCTGGAGAGTTTATGAAACATGTTCCATATTGCTTCTACAGAGCTTACTGTGAATGCTCACCAACACTTATCCGGGACTGACCTCACCTGGCTTAGGGACCGATCTTACTTTCTGTATACAGATTTGTGGCAGATATGTTAGGCCACACATGCACACACACACCTTCTGGCTATGAATGCAAAGAGATTTTATTGTAATCTATTCACATGGCTTCACATGCATTTGAGGGATATTTTACACATAGCTTTGTGTGGGTCAAAAGTATTTACCGAAGTCCGTGCCTGCACCTAGGAGGTTGCTGTGGAGATGGGAACCTGGTATTTCTCATTCATATCAATTTTTAAACCTCCAAGATTTATGTGTGAGCAGTAAAAATTGTGGTAACTTGCTTGTTTTTAATTTCGTCCACTCCTACCTTGTCTCTGGGGCTTTTGCTCGTTTCCCTGACCCCCGCGCAGCCGAGGTGGACGCTGCTGCGGGACAGGCTCTCCCCACTTGCCGCCATCAGCGAGCCTCCCCTCAGGCCACGCCCACCTGTTCGAGGCCACGCCCACCAGCCTACTTAACCGGAGCTGACTACGAGCTCGGCCCTTGATCTAGACACTCCCGAGGCTTCCCTGGGAGCACAGCCCAAAACCTAAAAATCGATCTTTTTTAAAAATTGTGGTAACTTGCTTGTTTTTAATTTCGTCCACTCCTACCTTGTCTCTGGGGCTTTTGCTCGTTTCCCTGACCCCCGCGCAGCCGAGGTGGACGCTGCTGCGGGACAGGCTCTCCCCACTTTCCGCCATCAGCGAGCCTCCCCTCAGGCCACGCCCACCTGTTCGAGGCCACGCCCACCAGCCTACTTAACCGGAGCTGACTACGAGCTCGGCCCTTGATCTAGACACTCCCGAGGCTTCCCTGGGAGCACAGCCCAAAACCTAAAAATCGATCTTTTTTAAAAATTGTGGTAACTTGCTTGTTTTTAATTTCGTCCACTCCTACCTTGTCTCTGGGGCTTTTGCTCGTTTCCCTGACCCCCGCGCAGCCGAGGTGGACGCTGCTGCGGGACAGGCTCTCCCCACTTGCCGCCATCAGCGAGCCTCCCCTCAGGCCACGCCCACCTGTTCGAGGCCACGCCCACCAGCCTACTTAACCGGAGCTGACTACGAGCTCGGCCCTTGATCTAGACACTCCCGAGGCTTCCCTGGGAGCACAGCCCAAAACCTAAAAATCGATCTTTTTTTAAAATTGTGGTAGCTTGCTTGTTTTTAATTTCGTCCACTCCTACCTTGTCTCTGGGGCTTTTGCTCGTTTCCCTGACCCCCGCGCAGCCGAGGTGGACGCTGCTGTGGGACAGGCTCTCCCCACTTGCCGCCATCAGCGAGCCTCCCCTCAGGCCACGCCCACCTGTTCGAGGCCACGCCCACCAGCCTACTTAACCGGAGCTGACTACGAGCTCGGCCCTTGATCTAGACACTCCCTAGGCTTCCCTGGGAGCACAGCCCAAAACCTAAAAATCGATCTTTTTTAAAAATTGTGGTAACTTGCTTGTTTTTAATTTCGTCCACTCCTACCTTGTCTCTGGGGCTTTTGCTCGTTTCCCTGACCCCCGCGCAGCCGAGGTGGACGCTGCTGCGGGACAGGCTCTCCCCACTTGCCGCCATCAGCGAGCCTCCCCTCAGGCCACGCCCACCTGTTCGAGGCCACGCCCACCAGCCTACTTAACCGGAGCTGACTACGAGCTCGGCCCTTGATCTAGACACTCCAGAGGCTTCCCTGGGAGCACAGCCCAAAACCTTAAAATCGATCTTTTTTAAAAATTGTGGTAACTTGCTTGTTTTTAATTTCGTCCACTCCTACCTTGTCTCTGGGGCTTTTGCTCGTTTCCCTGACCCCCGCGCAGCCGAGGTGGACGCTGCTGCGGGACAGGCTCTCCCCACTTGCCGCCATCAGCGAGCCTCCCCTCAGGTCACGCCCACCTGTTCGAGGCCACGCCCACCAGCCTACTTAACCGGAGCTGACTACGAGCTCGGCCCTTGATCTAGACACTCCCGAGGCTTAGCCCAAAACCAAAAAATCGATCTTTTTTTAAAATTGTGGTAACTTGCTTGTTTTTAATTTCGTCCACTCCTACCTTGTCTCTGGGGCATTTGCTCGTTTCCCTGACCCCCGCGCAGCCGAGGTGGACGCTGCTGCGGGACAGGCTCTCCCCACTTGCCACCATCAGCGAGCCTCCCCTCAGGCCACGCCCACCTGTTCGAGGCCACGCCCACCAGCCTACTTAACCGGAGCTGACTACGAGCTCGGCCCTTGATCTAGACACTCCCGAGGCTTCCCTGGGAGCACAGCCCAAAACCTAAAAATCGATCTTTTTTAAAAATTGTGGTAACTTGCTTGTTTTTAATTTCGTCCACTCCTACCTTGTCTCTGGGGCTTTTGCTCGTTTCCCTGACCCCCGCGCAGCCGAGGTGGATGCTGCTGCGGGAGAGGCTCTCCCCACTTGCCGCCATCAGCGAGCCTCCCCTCAGGCCACGCCCACTGGTACGAGGCCACGCCCTGAACATCGCTACAAATCATGTGCTTTCACCGTACGCGCAGCTGACGGGCGCAGCGGGTGCGCCGTTTGCGCGCCAAAGGCGTGCCTAAGGCAAGCCCGTCTGCGCCCGTCCGCGACGGGCCGGGACCAGGGGCCATAGACCCTGCCCATTCTCTGGTATACTCTTCAACCCAACTCTCTGCACATCCGGCCTCTTTTCCCCTTCCCCTTCTCTGTTGCAACGTCTTGACTCTTTGGGTATTCTTGCCCCCCACCCTCTTTGTTCACTCCCTCTCACCCACAGTTCCATCTCTCCCCCTTCTGATCCTCCGTCCGCCACTCGTTTTTCACCTGCCCCCCTTGCAGCTGCTGCTTGCCTGCTCAATACTCGTTCGGCAGTCAAGCATCAGATGGAACTCTTCAACCTTTTTAACACAGATTCTCCAGACTATTTATTTCTTACCGAAACCTGGTTTTCCACTGATTCTCTTCCGGATCTCCTGGCCATTCTTCCTGATACCTATAATGCTCTCCGAGCGGATCGCCCGGTAGGAAAGGCTGGCGGTGGGGTGGCGATGATTATTCGTTCCACCTTGAAATTTCAACTCCTCGCCCACCCCCCCATACCTAACGTGGACTACCTGGTGGCTCGATCTCTTAATCTTTCCGACCCCCTCACTGTTGTTCTTATGTACTGTCCCCCTCAATCCATGCCTCTATTTGTAGCTGGTTTACAGGATCTCTTGGCCACACTGGCGGTCAAAAACTCCTCGGTTATCCTGCTTGGTGATTTTAACTACTGGCCAGGTGACCCAAGGGAAGATCTTCCTTCCAAAGACTTTACTGCCACCCTTCAGTGCCTGAACTTCTCGCCTCACATTTTGGCCCCCACCCATGTCAAGGGTCACATCCTGGACCAAATCTGGTCATTGCGCCGTGATGTTTCACCCCCTTCTATACTTCCTTGCATTTGGTCTGATCATTCCATTATTTCATTCTCCATTTTTTCGGCCTCGATCGACAAACTGTCTTTACCCAAAAACATACTAGCTCGCAGTTGGAACCAAACGGACCTTGACTCTCTCTCACTCTCCCTGGCCTCTTCAGCGCCTGATTTTACTGACCTGTCTTTAGATTCGCAGACAGAAGCCATTAGCACTTGGCTTTCTTTCTCCTGCGACCAGGTCGCCTCGCTTAAGAAGGTCAAATCCGTCCGCCCCTATGACGCACATAAATGGTTCACCAGGGAGCTCAAAGACTTCAAACTCGATCTCAGGCGATCGGAACGCCATTGGAGACGAAACTATTGTCCCACTCTCCGTGCTAAATACAGGCTTCTCCTTAACGACTATAAAAAAGCGATCCTGGCGGCCAAAACTAAATACTTCACCGAGAGAGTTGCCCTCTCTGCTAATAAACCCCGAGAAATTTTCTCCCTGGTCCATCACCTTGCTACTTCTGACCGCACTAGCACCAGTCCTGTTCCATCTCAGATCCTCTGTTCCTCACCCAATGATTATTTTATCGACAAGATCGCCAACATAAAGGCCAACATCCCTATGGTGCATCAATCTGATGCCCCTTGCCCCCTCCCTCTGCCCTCCTCCTCTCTGGATCACTTTCCTCCCATTTCCATGGACCGCTTCCTTAATCTACTTTCAAAAGTCAAGTCCGCCTCTCCGGCGGACTGCGCTCCGGCACGGATCCTCAAAACTCTCTTCACCAGCTGTCCTGCCCCCCCCTTGCCCTTCTCAACGCTTCCCTGGCCCTGGGCTCTGTTCCTTCCTCTTTCAAAACCGCTATAGTTTTTCCTATTCTTAAAAAACCTGGTCTAGACCCCTCTCTCCTTTCTAATTTCAGGCCTATCTCTCTTCTTCCCTACCTGGGTAAGATCCTTGAAAGCTATGTTACATCTTGTCTGTCCACTTATGTCGAGGAGAACCACCTCTTGGCCTCCCATCAGGCGGGTTTTCGCCCAGGACACTCCACGGAGACAGTGGTCATCGCGGTCCTGGACGAACTCAAGGGGAAAGCTGACATCAATCTTCCCCAAGCCCTGGTCCTCCTCGATTTGTCCGCTGCGTTTGACACGGTTGATCATTCCATCCTTCTCGACCGTGTCAGCGCAGCGGGCGTTCGGGGCGCAGCCTTTTCTTGGATTGCGTCCTTTCTCCAAGGCAGGTCCCAAGCGGTTCACCTCTCAGGCTTTTCCGCTCCCCCTCGTTTGGTTACCTGTGGGGTCCCCCAAGGCTCCTCCCTCTCCCCCCTCCTTTTCAGTCTTTACATCTACCCCCTTATCATTTCTCTTCGCGAGCTGGGGGTCTCTGTGTATAACTACGCGGATGACCTCCAGCTCGTCTTTGATCTTTCCTCCCCCTCGGACTCTCTCCCTAAGCTCTGCTCTACTTTAGTCTTTATTTCTGAATGGATGAGCATCAACCATTTGAAGCTTGTCCTCACGGGTGGCCCTTTAAATCCTTGGTCCATGGTTCACTGGCCCCCTTCCTTTGGTTCCCCCCCCTCTCCGGTTTCCTCCGTTCGGACCCTGGGCATCAAGGTCAGTCATGACCTGTCCATGCACGCCCAAGTTAGTTCTGTTGTATCTTCTTGTTTTTTTGTCCCTTCGCCTCATTCGGAAGATTTCCCGGTATTTCTCTGCGGACGCCCTCAAATCCATAGTCATGGCTCTCATCACTTCCTGCCTTGACTATGGGAATGGCCTGTACGTGGGCATACCCGCTTATGAAACCAGACGTCTTCAGGCCATCCAAAATCAGGCGGCCCGCCTCATTCTTCACCTTCCCAAATCTTCCCACATTACCCCCGCTCTTAAGTCCCTTCATTGGCTCCCTGTGCACTTCAGACCTTTTTTTAAATTGGCCTGTCTGGCTTTTCGGGCGCACACTCACTCAGCTCCCCTCTTTATCAGTTCTATGATCACTCCTTACGTCCCTAGCCGCACTCTCCGTTCTTCTTCTCTCTCCCTTTTGCACGTCCCCCGCTTCCGCAAATCCAGAACGGGGGGCACCCGTTTTTCGGTTCTGGCCCCCCGGTTCTGGAATAGTCTTCCTCCCTTCATTCGTTCCATTCCCATTTACACCCATTTCCGTAAAGCCCTGAAAACATTCCTGTTTTCCCAGGCATTCCCTTGCTAGCTCCCTCGGATCCCCCCCGTTGAGTCAGGTCTAGTCCCCAGCGCCAGGAAGCCGCTTGGCCGCAGTGCGCTTTATTAAGTTTCTTTTTCATTTCATTTCATTTCATTGACTAAGCTTACAATCTAAAAGTGGCTGCAGACTTCGATATATGAGTTTTGTCAAACACATGCATAAATGGATGTGCCTGCATCCAAAACATGGAAACACAAAGAGACGTGTCCTACCCTACACATAAACCTGAAAAACACCCTAATGGAATGGCATAGAGTCTTATGGTAGCAAGGTCTCAAACACACACACATACCTGTGTTGTCACTTTTATGTCAGTCTGATCTCACACACAGGCTGATCCTGCAGTATGAAGGAGGTTCCACGCATACAAGACTCTACTCACATGCGTGTCCTGAAGTTTGAGCCTGAAAATACACACCTGTGAAGCATGCAACAGGGTGTGCTTCCTATCCTAAGATGGCAAGATGGCTTACACAGAGAGGCTTCTGGGAATCTGTGCACACGCATGCAACAAAGGCTGAGACAGAACCCGATGGGAGTTACACACTGGCTTCTACTGTCACAGATATGCTCCAAATGCCTAGTCTGCATAATCGAGGTACGTAGATTTGTTTATGCATGTGAACAAAAGAGAAGATGAGGCCTAATGGCCAGCCACCGACTATGAAAAAGAGGATTCAAGTTCGAGTCCCAGAATTGTGAATCTGGACAAATCATTTAATGCTCCTCATGCCTAAAAAAAAAAACTAACCTTGTTTACCGCAATTAGGTGCATATTTAAAACTCTTAAAATTCCTCTGGCTAGTTCGGTTTATTAAATACATTTTAAAAAGGTTAGGGAATTGGTTTTCATTGAATTAAGGCTTACATAAAATTAAAAATACAATAAAATGTATTTGAATTTGAGAGGCAGCTCGTGAACCCTTGACAGAGATAACTGCAAATAAAGAATTTTGCTATCTGGTTTGAAGTATTTATCAGGACATAAAGCATACTCCATTGTATATTATACGTGCACGGATTTGTAAAGGACACACACACGTGACCAGAGCATGAGAATGCCCTATCACGTAGGCCACAACACTGATATCACACATGAGTGGGCTGCAGATAGCGAGATTACATATGTGCACCTTAGGGTGTTGTTGCTTCTGGAGCTCACTGAACAAATTGGTTTCTAGGTGTGTCTGGTCACACACTTCCAACAGACGCTAACGTTGGTTGTGGATTTACATTCAGAACTTTGGGCCCGATGTAGGTGGCCCATTACCAGTCGGTAAACCCGAAAATCGGTAAATTTCAGGCTTACCGACCGGTATTGAGCCATTTCTGATGTTGGGGATGATTCGGTAAATACCGAATTGGTATTTACGGATTCGGTATTTACCGAATCATTATTTACCAATTCGGTATTTACTGAGTCGGTAAATGGCATGCAGGAAGCACTTTTAAGAGTGCTTATGTGCTGTAAGGATTCGTTATTTACCACCAACTATTAGTTGGTGGTAAATACCGAATACCTTTGAAAATGCAAATCTGTACATTTTCAACTGTGTCATTTGGCAGACATACATGCCCTTAGGGCATGTATGTGTGCCACATGTGCACACAAGCACTATTCAGGGGTGCAACAGGGTGTCAATGTGACACCCTGCCACCCTCGAATGTTTCTCTATTTTATCAAATCGCTATTTACCGATTTCCAGGCCCATAGGAATGAATGGGAATTACCGAATCGGTAAATACAGATTAGGTAAATAACGAATCGTACTGATTCTGTAATACTTACCGAATTTTTATCTGCATAGCATTTACCGATTCTAAAATACCAAATCGGTAAAATTCGGTATTTTAGAATCACTAAATTTTCATTACCTACATCTAGCCGTTTGTTACATCTGCGGTCAAATTTTTAACTTGCAGTTGTTACACAATTTATTGTTACGAGTCACACATATCTGCCAATGACTGAGCATTCCTGAAGATATTATTAAACCAAGAGATTCCTGAGGTCAAAAATGTTCATTACATTTGATCTTGCCCCATGTACGTGTGTGCACTGATAAGCTAAGTATGCAAAATTGTAGGTAGTTCTGCATACATCTTGTGTTGACCATGTTACATATTTCCATAGTTGGTGTCCAGAAAGTGGTAGAAGACAAAGGCTTGAGAGGTCCAATATGTGCCCTTGGGCTCAGCTTGTAATCTCAACATGGGTGGACTGTCACTCCTGTCCTTGAGACATGTCATCACCATTGTTTGAGTATATTCAAAGGAAGTGTACATATGGCTTTATCATACACATGCATGAGAAGTTCAGTTTGCATGAAGAGGGTGTTTATGTGAATTTGTATGTGGACTACTAGTTTGAATCAAGTGGTGAGAAGGCACCAGAGTATTGGCTACATTAAAAGCTTTATGTCACTGTTGCCAGACCTTCACCAGATGCAAAGCTTTTCCGATGTTAACTTCAAACAGAAGCTTTCAGAATGTAGTCTCTCAAACTCTCACGGCCTCTCCTACACACATACATAACCCCGGAAGGGATTTTTACACTACAGAGTATTGTGACTCAACGGATAACACCTGTACACTTGAAACTAATCCTGAAAGTTGCTGATAGTTGATCATTCAGGCTTCCTAAATCTTAGTTTATTTCTTCATAAGGGGGCGAGTCTACTTTGTAGATGTAGTTATCACAGAGGCCAATGGGGAAGGTAGCTGCACAAAGAGATTACTTGTAGTAAGGTCACACACGTGCACTAAAGGCTGAGTCTAAACACTGCAGGAGGCGTTGTGCAGAAACATGTATGGTTCAGGTCATACACAAAAACACACACACACAGGCCAGAAACTGAGTCTGAAGTATAGACCTGTATTAGCCCAGAATATAATGCACACTGGCCACACACCCAGGAAATGACCCTGAACCATGGATGCACCTCTACACCCAGGCTTGTGGGGGTCTGGTCACATACACCAGTAGCAAGCCCCGTAACCTGAAAAGTGGCTACATAAAGACGCTTGTTTTGCACCAGATACTAAGCTTTCAATACAAAGCGATTGCTTAACAGATGCTTGCTGAGGACTAGTTCACATATGCAAAATGTCATGTATCTATACCCTAATCGTGGCTGCATGCACTGGCGTGTGGACATTAGGAGATCACTCTAGTTTATAATATTTTTAACCTCTGCCCTGCCGAGTTGAAATACTGGCTAGTGGGGTCACATAACATTTAACCAGGGCTTCATCTACACCATTGGACATCACTATGCATAGAGAGACGTGCACTTTAAGATGAAGCAGCATCTTGTTGCCAAGAGATAGTTGTAGATTATAGTCTTAGCCAGAGGCTGGGTGTCCATTGTATGGTTATTTGTGACACAGACATTTTGGAATCTGCTTACACACCTTCCGCACAAAGGACATGCCTAAATATGCAGGGTTACAGGAGTGGAGGCAACCAGAATGCATTTGAGCCCGCATCTTGGAATTAAATGTATCTAGATAGTTGCAGAATCAGATTACACTGGTGCACCATAGACTAGTCTTCACATTGGGGTAATTATATAAAAAGCCTAGAGGCATGGGAGAAGGAGAATTAGCCTGTGGCTAGACGCAGGCTCGCTGGTCTCACTCCTACTCAACTGGGACTGACTAAGAGACCTGGGTGGGTTACACAAACAAAAAACACCAGAAGCTGTCCCAGCCACCTAGAGATGGTTTCCAAATGAGACCTTTGGGAAGCAAACATGCAAGCAACAGTGGCCACGTCTGTACCCTGGAGCTGGCTGCTGAAAAGGCTTGTGAGGGTTTGCGTGCACAGACGCACCTCGGGAAGCGCCAGCCCCCTGTAGGAGGCTACCTGTACACAACTGTGGGGTATAACAGATGCACTCTTCTTTGAACCTGTAGCGCTGACGTGGCTTCTGGGGTTGCCGGCAGAGTTGAAATCTGACGAGGTAGCGGCAAAAAGCCTTTGAGGCAAACTCGTGCACAGGGGCGTCACTAGGGTTGGTGTCACCCAGTGCGGAAACTCATGGTGTCACCCCCCCACAACTTACCCCATGGACCTCCTCCGAATTCGCCAGTGTGAGAGAGTTTGGAGCTTTATTGCTCTCATAAATTAGAAGGCGGGCTCCCACGCTGAGCACCTTTCAATAAACCGCTGATGGAAGGGTCGCCCCCGCATAATTATTAATAGCTTTTCATACCGTGGCCTACTTGGCGGTGACACTTATCTCTGTTCCCAGTAAAGGGCCGCCTCTGCGCAGGCCCGTGCCACCTTGAGTCGCACGGGGCCTCCAGTCACCAGGAAATTCTGGCGCTGCCTTTGTGTTAATTGCTGGGCCCGTTCCCCCTGCCAGCTTCTGCCAGCAAAATCTATTATCTGGCGAGAGCCTGATGAGAGGACTGAGAGAGGCCTCTGTGAGTAATGACACGAGTGCAGCCCAACAAGTTCAGAGCATCTGCGCAAACCACCCTCTAACAAAGCTGCATCTATGCAAACCTCCCTTGCATCATGCACACTGGCTGATAAATGGTGCATAAATTAATACGCCAATAACACCGTACATCACATTTTCACGTCTTCACAGCTCTACATCATGACGAGGCACAAAAATTAACATTGCATACACCACATCACAACATAAGTGCTCCTCACAAGGCCTCGTGTGCATTCTTTAGCATAGTTAAGGGCAATATGAAGTTGTGACATGTCTTCACTTATAGTAGGTGATCAAAGAGAGTGTCATTCAAGGTCAGTGATCTGAGGAGACATTGGTGAGGTTAAATTGGCTCCTGTATTTCGTTTTGAAGTTAGTAATGTTTTGTTGACCATGTTCTTAATGCATGGGATACTCCTTAGATCAAGAGAGATACTTCAGTTTAGCATTGCCAGAGTGGGGTAGGTGGTCAAATTATATAAAGTCTCCTGGTGATGTTCGGGTAGTGGGTGCTTCAGGGGCCTAATGGGCCATGGTCAAGACAAGTAGCGGCAAATGTAACAAACAGCTTAAGCTTGGGCAAAGCTTGGTAGAACTGAGAGGCAAATTGCCAGACAAAGGCCACCTAATTCACACAAAAAGAAGCTGCCCTTCGGAGGCATTCAGCCTGCATACAGATACCCCAGCTACTCCTTAACACCCCCCACTTTCCAGTGTGCTATCTGAAAGGTTCTGAGACCCCTAACAGTCTTTACTATAAAACACATTGCTGGTAAAAATAATATAAGAGCAGACTTTCTTTCACACCTCCCTTTAAACAGTTGTGAACCCAAAATGGAAGAAGACACCGAGTGTGTAGTGTCATACGTAAATAATTCTAACCAGTCAGAACAGGGATGCAAAGAATCTGAGTGATTGAGCCTCCTGGAGGAATACCCAACATTAAGCAAAGTAAAAGACTATATATTGAGTAAGTGGCCGCCAATCAGGAATGTACATACTAATTTAAAAACATATGTGCATGTTGCAGATGAATTAAGCTTTGAGGAAGGTTTTGTTTTAAGGGGGGATCTGTTGGTCCCACCTACCAAACTAAGAAAACGCATAAGTGAATTAGCTCACAATACCCATTTAGGGTCAACCATGACCAAGAAATTGTTGAAACAATATTATTCGTGGCCAGGGTTGGACTCAGATGTCAATGCATTTGTGAATAATTGTTCTTTATGTTTGAAGTCAGATAAACATTGGAAGCCTAGAGTGCAAGAGATGCAGTAAGTTGATATACCCAATACATCTTGGAGCTAGGTCGCAATAGATGTTGCCGGTGCGTTCAATGCTTTAGAACATAATTCAAAATTTCTAATTGTATTGTGTGACTATTATAGTAAATGGATATATGTCAAATTTGTGTCAACCATAGACTCCAAATGTCTTATAGAATTTTTGGAGTCACGTTTTTCTTTGCAAGGTTTCCAGCATGTATTAGTTTCCGACAATGGAAAACAGCTTACCTCTGCAGTAATGACCACATTTTTAAAGAGGAATGGAATTTGCCAGGAGAAAACTCCTTTTTACTCGCCCAAATCCAACTGACAGGTGGAAAGAGTTAATCATTTCCTTAAAGATGGTATTCAGATGGCAGTTTTCACAGGTTTTCCAGTGAATTTACTCAAGAAAGAGTTGGTATGTACAACAATACAATTAACAGTGTAACAGGGTATTCTCCCTTTTTCCTCATGAGAGGTCGGCAAAGCAACATGGCCATCACTCCAAAGTTTTCCATTCTTCAGGAACGTACTAAGGAGGTGACTAAATTGGATGACTCTAAGCTTAAAGTGAGAGATATAATTCTGGAGCAACAACTAAAGTCAAAAGAATACCATGACAAGATCCACAGAGCCATTGTCAAAGACATCTGCGTGGGTGATTGGGTTATTGTCAAAAAGCCTTTTGTCAAGCAGAAAGGAGAATCCAAATTCTACAAACCTAGTGAAGTTGTGGATGTCGCGAGTGGTTCTGTTCACCTGCCTAAATAGGGGTGGAGAAACAAAAGCGAAGTCATCCAACTCAAATGTGGGCAAAAAGAACTCATGATGCATGCATATAATGAGAATGCAGTTTCTGAACAGAGTGGTATTTGGTTTGACGTAGGTTTAAATGAAAATGAAAGTTTGGCTACCTATGACCATTCAGTCACGGTTGAACCCAACAGAGATTGCACCATCACAAGTGAGACATCAGAGTTTCCGGTGCATGTTGGGACTGAAAATGAGATGGTGCTCAACAGAGAAACTATGTGTCCTTCAGCTGTCCAAGTGGCCCACGTACCAAATGTAGAATTTTCAGATGGCAATTGTATTGATGGCAATGATTTGTTCACTACTAATGTTTTTGAAGGGTCTTGTACTGGTTCTGGAAGATTGTCACGTTTTCCAAACATGTATAGAGATTTTATTATGTATTAATGTTTTGTTTGTGATTAGGAAAGAGAGCTGTAGTATACCTTATCTACATTTAGCTCGTCCCTGCATAATGTAGTGTTTACCTTTGCTCCCATTGGTCATTCCCTCACTACGTCATGTAGAATGTTCAACCCCTATTTAGCTAACATCACTGTGGGCGTGAGAGGTTTTCCCTCACTGGCTTCTCTTCCAAGCCACAGTAGTCATCAGCTGTATCCGGACCTTTGTACTGAATAAATACTTCCCAAATACTTACCTTTGTATTTGTATTTCTACGGACGTTGATACTTCACTAGGCTTTGCTGCAAACTGTTATGCATTGCAGGATCTCGGTTTATGTCCATGTGACAGTTCGTCAATTCAGTCTAACCTACACTTTATGTTTTTTTGCACTTTTTATTTCTCTCCAAGTCAGAAATGTATTGTCCCACTTTAATGCAGGCACAATTGTATGTGGTGCATACCAGAACTTTGTTTTATGCAACAGCTGGATGACCCATTGGTGTGCCAGGCTATTTCATCTTATCTCTGACAATGGCTGATATTTAGACGTTGGCTGTCACACTGATCTGATGAAACATAAGATAATATTGAAGAAGGTGCTTGTGTATCAAGATTAAACTAAATAAGTGTTTTTTATGTTTACACTGGTTTTATCTAATGGTTTTCTATAAAACAATCTGTTTACAATGTCATCGTAATGATGAAGGATAATATTGATTTTTACGTTATAAGACCCTTGTATTGTTTTACTGATTTCATTGTTTTTAGAATGCTTCTAATGCACAAACTAATTGATTAATTTAAGATTGGTTTACCGTGAATTTTTCTTAAATGTACTTTTGTTTTATTCCTAAAGTGTTGTATTCCGTTTGAAATGTTCCTTCGATTCATCTTTAGGATGAATCGCTAAATAGTTGGCATACCAATAGGATTTGTGGATACAGACTTTAGAGGGGCTAGGGTTATATAAATGTTTTATTTTAAATGTTTATTTATGTTTGTTTTTAAATGTTCATTTATGCTATGGAAAGTAAGCAAAATAAAAAGATTTTGACTTGACTTGATAGACCCTTACCCACTCTAGTAATGGCATACTTCATCATCAGGTCTAATCCTGGTCCCTAAAAACCAGCATGTGCTTGGCCATATTTCAGTTAGTACTTTGAATATGTATCACAACCGGGGTATCTAAAAAGATAAAAATATCTCAAACCAACCTCTGTATTTCTTTATTATCAGTTGTTTGGGCATGGTTAAAAAAGACTTCCAACCTGGGGGAAGGACATTAGGGTCCTATTTCCCTAACAACTAGCCGACATGTTTCAGCCCTTCACCTATCACCACTATGGTACCAGGCTTTCATTTTTACATAACAAACTACTGCCCCAGATTTATAACCACACTGTACAGAACATGCAACACCCTCATGCATGCAAGTTGAGGTATTACTCACCTCTAAATAGCTGTAATAGGTCTTGTTTCCTATGGTGAAGGAACACATTAGGGGCCAGATGTAGGTCGGTCGGTAACAGCCGAAAATCGGTATTTTCCGCCGTTACCGACCGGTATTCCAGAAATGGTATGTAGGGGCATTAATTTACAGAATCGGTAAATTTACCGATTCGGTAAATTTACTGATTCTGTAAAATACCGAATCGGTATTTTTACCGATTCGGTAAATCTGAGATGTAGGTGGGACTCTTCTGAGTCCCACAAGCCTTACCGAATCGGTATTTTACCATCAAATCCAATTTGATGGTAAAATACCGATTCCGGTGTGCATGCACATGTGTGCATGCACACATAAGCCATGTGACAGGCAGACCTGCCCTTAGGGCATGTATGCCTGCCACATGGCACCCGAGCCTGTTTTGGGGGTGCCAGAGGGTGTCAAAGTGACACCCCCTGCACCCTTGTGCAAATCGGTATTTACCGATTCGGTAAATACCAAATCGGTAATGCCCATTCATTCCTATGGGCTTCAAAGCCCATAGGAATGAATGGGCATTACCGATTCGGTATTTACCGAATCGGTAAATACCGAATTCTTCAGAATCGGTATTCCAGCACATCTGGAATACCTACACCGATTTCTAATTACCGATTCGG
Source organism: Lissotriton helveticus (assembly GCF_964261635.1). Lineage (NCBI taxonomy): Eukaryota > Metazoa > Chordata > Amphibia > Caudata > Salamandridae > Lissotriton > Lissotriton helveticus. The sequence continues at coordinate 1,906,753,985 of NC_136057.1, read as the reverse complement.
TTAAATTCGGTAATTAAAAATCGGTAAATCTATTTTACCTACATCTGGGCCATAGAATCCAAGTACTGTCAGCGAAATTACATTTTTAGAGAAGCATATTATTTTGTGTTCTTTCACCAAAGGTGATGATCACTTTTCGGACTGATGCTGTGTTGGATGCTTGAAAAACCTATTTTACAAGCAGTCATGCAAACATGCACTGTTCACCCGTATTTTATTCATGTCATATCACACTTGCCACATTTTGTGTGTATTTATTACATATATAAAATTGCAATCAGCACACCATGCTTGGTAATATAGTATTGCATTCTCGAAATCTGTGCGATATCATTTATACATTAGGACGTACTCTACTGGGAAATCCTAAATAGCCATATGGGAGGAGGGGGAGCATGCCCCTGTTGTTACACACTGAAAAGATTATAACGCCATCCACATAAGTCAGAAGGCAAAATAATGTACCGGAGGCCCCCGTTATAGGGTAAAAGGGAGAGGAAAAGCAAAACAGTGATTAGGAAAGCAATCACTCGGTTTAGATGCAAAAATGGCCCAAAGACACGGATAATCCCACACATACTTTCCATACTTGGATCATTTATTGGTTTGCTAATTACGTTGGCCCCTTTAGACAAATTCTCATGACACTTTCCAAAAAACCAAGTTCATCCACCTCAGCTTCTTCCTGGAACGTTTCATGGTGATCCACCATGTGGGGGGTCAAGAAAAAAGGGGGGTCCCAAAACATAAATTTTCCATGTGTTTTGCATAGGCAGGGCTTCAGGAAAATCTGTGAACAGAACTACACCAAAGTCAGCAGGAAGCTAGATTTTGGTCCGCAGATTGTGCTTTTTGTCATTAGGTGTAAATCCGTTCAGTAGTTTTTGAGAAATTAAGGGTGAAACATAATTGTATATTTTGGCAGTTGGGCTCGCAAGAGTTCTACAAGTCTCCTGCGTGAGTGCAAATTCAAAAATAGAGCCCTGTGATTGGTCAAGAGGTCACTCTTCCTCATGTGCCTTCACGCTCTTTTGGGGAGCGAGAGGCACCTGCAAGTCTCTTGAGCGCTCTGTTTGGCTGGCTGTTGGAATGTTAGAAAGTAAATGAGCGCCAGTACTGTTTACTATGAAAAATTGGAGGGCATCAGAAAGGCATGCTGTCCCCCTAGATTCAGAGAGTAGGTCTCTAAGGGATCACTACTGTGAAAAAAATATATATTGTTTTTAACACATATTTAAGATCACGCTGAACTCTCACAAGATCATGAATAGTGAAAAGGAGTACATTATTTATCAATACATTCCATTAGTAGGAATGCATATTGTGGTCTTTGTTTTTTGAAAAGAAGTGTGTAACAGATAAGTACTGTAATGAGTAAATAGGTAATTATTTAAAAAAAAATGTTATGATCTGAAATACTTTAGCAGGACTGTGAAAAGTAGGACAGAGTAGGTGATGTTTGAATACACTGCAATTCACACTTGTCACTGTGGGAAGGAGTCTTACTGGTTTATCAAAGTCTACTATTTACGATCATTGACTTGGGAAGACTTGTGAGCAGAGTTAAGGCTCCTCCACACACCATACCACACACACCCATCATCTGAGATAGAGGTCTGAAAGGCAAGGCTAGTCCCTCCCCACCCTACTATGCACATCCATCATTACAGAAAGAGATTGCAGCTGAGAGGCCAATCCATCCACACACCATACCATGCACACACATCATCTTGGAAAGAGGACTGGAAGAAGAGCCCAGTCCTTCCCCAAGCCCTACTATGAACACCGATCATTACAGAGAGAGGTCTCAGCAGAGAGGCCAATCCATCCACACACACTGCTATGCACATCCATCGTCAGAGAGAGTGGTCTGAAAGGAGAGCCCAGTCCCTCTAGGCACCCTCCTACACACACCTGTCATCCAAGAGAGAGATCTGAGCAGACAGGCCACACCCTACTATGCACACCCGTCACTTGAGAGACAAATCTTAAAGCAGAGGCCAGTCTCTTCCGACACCCTACTACGCTTACCCGTCATTTGAATGAGTTGTCTCAGTGGAGAGACCAGTCTCTTTCCATACATGCTACCAAAGTCTTTTATTGCAGTCTCCAAGCAGCCGCAATATGTCTTAATACAAAGGTACCATGAAGAACATTGAAACAAGGTAAATGGTATGGCATGACAACAATCTGCCTCTTTTAAAACAGGTGAAGAGAAAAGAGAAAGTTCAAAGGTAACGGATTGAAAAATTGAAGGCTTCCAAAGGTTCCAAATGGAGACATGAGGAGGAAAGTAACCAAACAAGGATCCAGCACAAGGTATACAAGGTTATAAAGAAGGGTTACCTGAAAAGAAAGAAAGTAGTGAGAGTCTCTAGAGCAAAAATAGAACATTTCAAGCATGAATGAATGTAAACAAATAATAAAGCATCATGTCATCATAAATGTAAACATAAATCATAAATCATAAATCACCAAACACTAGGGAGTGGGATGGGTGGGATAATGTCAGCCTCTGTGTCTTTAATGAAATCCAGATTCTCTTACCATGGTAATAGGAGAATCGCAATTTCATTACAAGAACAGAGGCTACATTATGCAAAGACTTTTAATACAAAGGTTCTAAAAGAACATTGAAACAAGCTAGGAGATATGACATGACAACCATCTGCCTCTTTTAAATGCGGCTCCGAGCAGATAAGTAACCTCTATCTTCTCTTGCAAATATTTAGTTATTTCCACTGTTTATGGTTATTGGTGGCCTAATCCCCACCTCTATCCCCCATCTCCCTCCCCCTACGATGGGCAATTTATGGAAAGCTTCCCCCTCCAAACCATATGCGTTTCTTTAGATATCTACACACTTGTTATCATGGTATCTATGTTAACCTTCTTGCCTTTCAGCTATAGGTAAGTTTGACACTTATGTATTAAATGTCTCATCCGTATAAATGTAAAGTAATTCTTCCTACCATGTTCTCTATCGTACCCGCGGGTTGGTTAATGCTCCTTCTCTTTCCCACTCGTACCGCTCTTTAAAGGACCTTATGCCTTAGACGCGAGCGAGGTCGGAGCATTTTAAAAAGCTCCCCCTCGCTCGCATCCCCTTCAACACATTTACCGGCAGCGGTAATATTTGATGTGGCGCGAGCCTTTCCCTCGCTTGTCCGTTGTTCGAGCGAGGTGGGAGAGACTCATTTACTCCTGCAGGCAAACCCAAAACCGGATTTATGTACTCCGGTTCACCGCGGGTCTACCGCGGTGAATCCTGCCCCATCTGAGTCCTTCCTCGCGTAGTTAAACACGCTCAATGCCGACATTAGAGGAATACCCCTTGGCAACGAGCATGCTTCGTGCATGTCTTGCAAAGGGCCTTTTCTTACCTCCTCTTGATCGTCGGTTGACGATCAGCTGTTTTAATCCTTCGAGCACTCGCATTTAGACATTTGCTTAAACAGGACCCCCCTTTTATTAAGCTGCTCGTCCTTTTAACTAAAAAAAAAATAAAAAATGGGAGAAGAACAAGAAATAGAAATAAGGCGAGTTTTCCTACCTTATATTTTTAAAAACTAAATAAAAAGGAGAGATGGATCAACTGTCTGACTCTGATTCAGAGCAGGCTAGCACCATTCTTCCTAATTTTGATAAAGAGGGTTTTAGACTCTTACTTCAAAGAGAAATGAGGTCATGCATGTTAGAGACCTTTGGCCAGGTCATACCCTACAAGAGACCTCTACCCTCACAAGATCAGTTTAATGAAACCCCTTCCTGTGATAATTTACCTTTGGGAGGCAAACAAAGTAAAAAATCTAATAATGTCGAATTTACTACCCCTGCGGGCACTGGAGGTCCTAGCACCTCTTCTGTTATGGGAGGTCCTAGCACCTCAAAGCAAATTGGAGGTCCTCGCACCTCGAACCAGAAGGTTTTCCTTAGCGACACATCATCTATGGGTACCCATCGCGGTCCAAATAATTCGAATGCCCTTGGCGGCACGTTGTCTCGTAGTGCTCAGCATATCATGGGAGATTGCAATGATGATGATTCAGATGTACCTGATGAGTACATTCTTGACCTGGAAGATGAGGCTGTTGGTCTTTTTGGCACTGAGGATAGTCTTCCGATGTCCTCAAAAGATAATATTCTAGAGCCCTTAGGAGAGGAGATGTTTTCTCCCCTAAACTTAAAACATCCTCGATCCTCTCAATTGTCGCCTCAGGACCATGTCTTAAAATTTATTAAGAAATGGATATGTTTTCCACTTGAAAGGGAGACTAGAAATATACTTAGAGCAGAGTGCGCAAGACCTTGTATTGAAGAAAAAGCTTGCCATACCCCTAACCTCGATCCTGAGCTTATAAAAAAAATGTTCAGGCTCGGTCGTGATCCCAGGAAAGGGCTAGAAAAATCATTCAAGGGCTGCCAAGACCGTCTAGATGTCCTTGGCCTCCTTACTAGGATCCTTGACTTTGCAGAGGAGTCCCACCTTCATGGTTCCCCTCTTGATACCGATCTAATTAGAGGATGGAGCCAAACAGCCCTGATCCTTCTAGGTAATGCTAATGCGAGCATTAATGGCGAAAGGCGTAGATTAATTCTATATAAACTCGACCCCAAACTTTCTGACATGGCCGAGAAAAAGCCTTCCTCGAATCCTAAAGTCCTCCTTTTCAGGGAAGAGCTCATCAAATCACTTGAAAAGTACTTTTCTACATTTCACGGCGCTTTATAAGGCCCAACATAACATTTTAAGGGTGTTTAATAATAATCTTTTTGGGAGGGCCGGAAGAAGGGGCCTTTCTTCCGGCCGATTTAACCAGAAGCCCTATCAGAGAACCCGTGGCTTCGGAAAAGGTTATCAACATTACAACACCCCTTACTTCTACATTCAACGCGGAAGAGGAAACCGTCCGAGAGGGTCAAGATCTCGTGCTTCATTCACCTCTAACCCTCCAAGTAAGTCCTCCACCCTTACCCCATTCCCCTTCTATCCCCTTAAAGGTGGGAGGCAGATTCACACTTTTTTCAAAAGAATGGGAAAAAATACCTCAAGATCCATGGGTCCTCTCAAGATCCATGGGTCCTCTCCACAGTAAAAGGATTTATGATAGATTTTGTTCAAACTTCGTTTCAAACTATCTTACCAAGAGACATCCCTGTTTCTTTAGAGAAAGGTAAAATAGTAGAAGAGGAGATCTCTTCCATGCTCAAAAAAGGGGCAATAATAGAGGTTCCTTTGGATTCTTTAACTTTCATCAGTACATTATTCCTCGTGGAGAAGAAAGGGAAAGGTTGGAGACCTGTAATAAATCTGAGAAACCTCAACAAATTTCTTGTTTACAGGCATTTCAAAATGGAGGGTAGCCACCTCCTGAGAGACCTCCTCCTTGCAGAAGACTGGTTGGTCAAACTGGATTTGAAGGACGCGTATTTCACAATTCCTATGGCTGTGATCCATCAACCATTTTTCCAATTTATATGGAAACATCAGCTCTACCAGTTCCAGGCCCTTCCTTTCGATCTTTCTTCCGCTCCATGGTGCTTTACCAAGGTCATGAGAGCGGTAGCCCCCTTCTTGAGACAACAGGGTATCCGTCTTATCATTTACCTCGACGACATTCTGATAATGTCTCAAGACCTCCAACAAATTCTCCTAGATCTAGAAATGGTCATTAATCTTCTAGAAAGCCTAGGTTTCATTATCAATAAAGGAAAGTCCATTCTGACCCCCTCAAACCCTCTGGAGTTTCTGGGCTTAACTCTGGACACTTCCAGGTGTGTCCTTCTCTTACCTCCTTCCAAAATTTCAAAGATCAAGAAAGAGATAAGGCATGTCTTAAGACAGGAGGATCTCCCTCTAAGGGAGCTAGCCAGGCTCCTAGGTCTTCTTTCTTCCTCTATCCAAGCAATTTTTCCAGGCCCCCTGAATTACCGGGCCTTACAAAGGGTAAAATGGAGAGCTCTAAGGTCCGCTCTCTGGTACGAAGACCAAATCACCCTAGATTTGGATGATAAAGCAGAACTAATCTGGTGACTGGAAAACTTGGAAGCATGGAATGGGAAAGCAATTTTTGGTTCAGAACCAGATTTTGTTTTGGAATGGGATGCTTCCCTTCATGGTTGGGGTGCATGCCTCCTGGACCAGAACACGGGAGGGATCTGGTCTCGAGAGGAATCATCTCAACACATAAATTTCCTCAAAGTCACTGCTGGCCTTTATGCTATTATGAGCTCCAAACATTCTCTCCAGTAGCCTACATAAACCATTTGGGAGGCACGAAGTCTGCCGACCTTTCCAACCTAGCCAAGAAACTCTGGATGTTCTGTCTAGCCCTCAGAGTGGAATACTTCCCAGGAAAATCGAACGTTTCTGCCGATTGGAATTCCAGATTCCTTTCGGACTTCAGCGACTGGAAGCTCAACGTCGCTGTTTTCGACTCACTGAATTCGATTTGGGGTCCTTTTGAGATAGACCTCTTTGCGAGCCGTCTCACTTCTCAACTGGAGCATTACTTCAGCTGGATGCCGGACCCCGGTGCTCTAGCAGTGAACGCTCTTCTTCAACTCTGGTCATGGATCAATGCATACGCCTTTCCCCCCTTTGCAATGATCCAGAGAGTTTTACAGAAAGTGAGACAAGACCAGTGCTCTCTAGTTCTGATAACTCTCTTCTGGCCGTCTCAAGCATGGTTCCCCACAGCTCTAGAGCTGACATACGATCTTCCCTTCCTGATCCCTTCTCTAGAGAATCTTCTTACAGACGTAAACGGAGATTTCCATCCCCTGACCCAGACAGGGAGTTTGAACCTTCTTGCTTGGAAAGTGTCAGGAGAACCAACGAAGTCTCAGGACTTTCGACATCAGCTGCTACTCTCCTTAGAGAGTCATGGGCGCCAGGAACTCACTACAGATACAATAACATATGGAAATCGTGGGTTCATTGGTGCCTGGAAAGGAATTTGGATTCCTTACAGGCACCTATCGTTGATGTTGTGAACTTTCTGGCCAAACTTTTTGACAAAGGTTTAAGTTATAGGTCTATCAATTGCTATAGATCTGCCATCTCAGCAGGTCATGTTCTTGTCAATGGGAAAACGATTGGTAAAAATGTAATTGTTTGTAGAGTGATGAAAAGTATTTGTCTTAAAAGACCCCCAAAACCAAAATATGACACCCTCTGGGATGTGAACTTAATTCTAGATCTTTTCATCTCATGGCCAGACAACTCTCTCCTGAATAGAAAACTTCTCTCCATTAAACTTGCTACTCTCCTTTGTCTTATTTCCTGTCGTAGAGTTTCTGACGTCAAAGCTCTGGAGATCTCTAACAGATCCTACAATTTATTTGGAGTTAAATTTGAGGTTTACAGAAGAACCAAAACCATGTCTGACTCAATCTTTTATCCTCGTTTCGACCCTTGCATGAAACTTTATGTAATTGAATGTATGAAAATGCACGATGAAAGAATGTCTAACCTTCGCCCTATTAATGAGAAACAACTCCTTATTTCCTTTATTAAACCTCATAAAGCAATTTCCTCTTCTTCCATTGCACGTTGGGTTAAGTCTGTTATGACTTTAGCAGGTATTGATGTGACCAAATTTCAAGCTCATTCACTGATAGGTGCTATGGCGAGTAAATCGCTTTGGTCTGGAGGTAAGTTGAATAATATTCTTAAAGCTGCAGACTGGTCTAACGCTAGTACCTTTGCTAGACACTATTGTAAACCAATTGAACACATGTCTAATGTCGTCTTACAAGGCTACCAACATGCATAATGTAGCCTCCGTTCTTGTTATGAAATTGCGGATCTCCTATTACCATGCCTAGAAAATCTGGATTTCATTAAAGACACAGAGACTGACATTATCCCACCCACGCCATTTCCCTATTTGGTATTTGGTGATTCCTTGTTTATTCACAATTATAGTTTGATTGTTTCATCTTTTTTTCATTGACATGTTGTTTCAATTGTTTCTCATTGACATGTTAGTCTTGAATTAAATTGTGTATTTTTCTTGTACTGTTTGTGAACCTTTTGGTCACAAGTTTTCATTGCTTTCTTTCTTTTCAGATAATCCTTCTTCATAACCTGCGTTTATGGATATCTCCTTGTTTGGTGACCTTCTTCACATCTCCTTTGGATGAAAGCCTTCAAGTTCTTTATTCGTGCTAAATTCCTTTGAACTTCCTTACTTTCTCTTCGCCTGATTCAAAGAGGCAGATGGTTGTCATGTCATATCTCATAGCTTGTTTCAATGTTCTTTTAGAACGTTTGTATTAAAAGTCTTTGCATAATGTCAGCCTCCGTGTCTTTAATGAAATCCAGATTCTCTAGGCATGGTAATAGGAGAATCACACTTTTTTTAGTTGAAAATGTTAATGTTATCACTGACATATTCCCCTATCTGTAACGTTACTTTAACCTTTGATTTTTTCAGGGAGTATAGATATATATATATATATATCTATATTTAGATATATATACAGGAAAATCCAGATTCTCTAGGCATGGTAATAGGAGAATCGCACTTTTTTTAGTTGAAAATGTTAATGTTATCACTGACATATTCACCTATCTGTAAAGTTACTTTAACCTTTGAATTTTCAGGGAGTATAGATATATATGTCTATATTTAGATATATACAGGAAAAAACAAAGGTTACAGGAACGTTATAGCTAGAAAATAGAATTTAAAAACCTTAGAAATTCACTGAAAAACCGAAAGGTTACAAGGACGTTACACGTAGCTGCCAAGGTTTTAGATTGCTTATGTGTGACATTTTCATAGTTTTAGTGTACTTATGAGTGACATTCAATGACCAAATGTGTGCCACTTGGAGTGACACTTCCTCTCAAGCAAAATGAAGCAATGAAGTCCATGGAAACAGATAAATATCAGAAGTTACACCCATTTGAGCAACGACAAACTCTAAGAAGATCTTGACACTGCTGCATAGCACCTGAAATTGAAGGGCACAAATCTCTCTCATGTGTGTTTCATTTATTTTATAGCACCACTTATACCAGTGTAGGGTGTCAGAGCACTGTACATCACACACATTATACAAATACGAGTCATACATGTGTAAATTAGTCTATAGGAAATGCTACATAAGACAGTGAGGATTACAAGTTGTTGGAATCATGTCATCCATACTAGTAGGCAATATATATTTTAAGAGTGTTTGTTTTGGAGAAACACAAACTCAATATTCAAAATGTACCACGTGGTTAGCTTTACTAAAAAAAATATTTCTACTCAAACAAACCCCTTTTAGCAACATTAGGATAATGAAAGACTGGTGGCAAGGGGGGGAATAACATTCTGACCGATACTATGCAGTTTGAATGCAGCTCCTTGATGACAGTTCATATGTAACCGTGCAATATATATTTGGATTGTAACTTATTAACCACAAGTAGCAAAAGGATATCTGTGACAAAAGCAGTAACCCACTGAGCTCGCCACATAAAATGTGTACTGAGACAAACTTCAAGAAACACAAGAACACATACCTTAAGTATAACACTCTCCTCCTGACTCCAAAACCTTTATCCTGAATATACGTATTTGGCTTAGAATTAATTCTTACATGATATTAGCTGCAGAAATGCTTTGAGGCTTTACTGTAGCTGGTTTACTTACCTGGACTCAATCTGTTATTGGGAAGTCCACCTTCTAGTGCTAATCTGGGCGGGCTACGCAGCACATGGCCCTAGTGAAATAGTCTGGACTATGGTTTCCACTCCAGTCTAGTCTCTCAGTATAGCACTGTAAGGCTTGGGGGTCAAGAAGAGAAGCTCTACCACCCGCCGGGTGTAGTACCAACAGCAACGCAGACTGGGGAGGACAATAGAAGTTCTCGTAGCAGTCTCAAGCACAGCAGCAGACTAGACTGAGAGGGAACTAGGGGGACCATTCCAGACGCAGTAGCAAGGAAGGCTGGGGTGCAAGAGAGCTTTCAGAGACTGACTGGGGACCAAAAGTTATATATTCTGTCATGAAAAGTGTGTGAGAGCAGAAAAATCTGCTGAATACCTAACCATGTTTAACAAATGAAGGCACCCAAAACTCAAGACAATTAATAGGAAAGTTTAACTCTACCCACGGTGGAAGTTCATGATGTTTAAAAGTGGTTGTGGGTAATACCTGCCCCGAATCTGTGTGAACAAAGAGGCCCAATTTCCTTAATGAGGGTGTGAGAGAAATCATTTCTAAAAATGAGGTCAAAGAATGTCTTTCCATAGTATCTATGTGTTTGCATAATTTTTAAAAAGGTGTCAAAGAGTATATTTGCATACTGTTGCTAAAAGCCATGTAGAGCTGTGCTTGTGCTTGTGTGTAGTGCTGTGCTCGAGCATCCCAGCATCCCGGCAAAAGGCAGGAAGACCATTGCAAGGTGAACGGGTGGGGTCAGATGGGCAGAGCTTCAGGTAATTTTGCACATTTGTATACTCATAGTCATTTAAAGGGAGAACCATGGACTCTGTTCTCACCAGGTAAGGACAAGAAAGAACCCACTCATCACAGACACAACAGATTGCGCTCCAATAGAGCAAGGATGCATTCATCTCCACGAAGCATTTCAGATTGTCTTTTAATGTTAAACTGCTGATAAAACACACTTACTTCCCTCTGTCAAGTCCAGGAGTTCCTTTACAGAAGTGGAGCCTGAACTTGGGCATCAGCCATGTTTATTTCTGTAAGTACTTGCCATTGAGGTTTAATTTCTGTAAAATGAGCATCTGGGCCATAACGGCCCGTTGTAATTTAATGGGAGAGGGCGCTGCTCTTCCCCCTCCCTGAACTAATTTCACCCCCAGGGACCCCTCCCCCCGGCAAAAATTCACTAGGATAGAGTGGCTGCGCAGCATCCCTCCCCAGGCTGATCTCAGCCACTGGGGCAAACTCAAAATTCAATGGGAGAGAGTGGCCATGCGGACCCACTCTCCAGGCCGATTTCGGCCTTGGGGATCCCATCCCACGTGGCCCAGCCAAATTTCAATGGGGAAGCATGACTGTGTGTCCCCCTTTCCTGGGCCTATTTCGACCCCAGTGACCACATCCCTGGGGCCCAGCCAGGTCTACCTGGGTGCTCTGGACCCACCCAAGGCACCCAGTGTGCTTTGATTGGGACCGCGGGTAGCCTCGATGTCCCCGCTGTGCCACACAGCTCTCTGCCTCCTGTGGGATCTGGTATTGCTCCTACATGCAGGGAGCTGATAAATATACAGCTCCCTGTGTGCATGAGCAATATTGTATGTGTTTCACTGTCCGCATTTCAGCAGGCAGAGAAACAAATGAAAACTCTGCTCCCAGCCAGTTGGAGCACTTTGACAGCTCCAGCTGACTGTGAGTGGGGTTAGTGTCTGCTCTCTCTTAGCTGGTGTAGTCAAAGCTTCTGCCATTCAAAAGCAAACATCTATCTCCCGAGGTTGGGCACCTCGGGAGAAAGGAGGAGCAGGGCCCGGGGGTGGCAACCCCAGGGGCGTTAATGGCTCCTTCAGATTCCACGGGCCGGCCCCAAGGAGGTGGTGGTCTTTGGGTCCAAATATGGCCCAGGAGGGGGGCCAAGTGCCACCCTCCCTACTTTTCAGTACTTTGGATCCCTGGTGAGGTGGTCGTCCCTGAAGCAATTCTTTCGACATGCAGCCTCCCTCTTTTATATCTCATCACCCTTGGGATGTGGTGGTCCCTGAGGCCTTTGAAGGCCAGAGGAGCTGTGGCCTTGAGGCCCCCCTCCTAATCAATAAATAAAGCCCCGGGGAGGTGGTGGGCCTGGGGCTCAAACTGGCATGCAAGCATCCCCCTACCCATTTGTTGATAAAATAAATGCCCCAGGAACTTGCCCACCCGGAGGCTGAAAGAAAAATAAGCATGGGAGACTGCAGGGTTGTTTTTTTTTTTTAAATCTGCAAATGCGTGAAGTCTCATGATTTCACAGCAAAATAGTTTTTTTTAAATTGCATCTTTGCCCTGGCTGGGTCCTTGAGCGATCCCAGCACCAGGGCTAGGGGGTCCGGGTATTCATACCCTGCCCCATTTTCTTTATTAATACGTTTTTGGGACTCAGCTCAGGCTGAGTACCAAGAGGGCTGCCAACACTTCCTGGTTTAAGTGCTGGCATAGAATCATATCTCTGCACGAGATTGGGAGGATAAGTGGAGGGTTTGCGCCTCAAGATATACACATTTTCTTTTCTTTTAATAACTCTAAGACTACTGAATGGATTTATACCAAATTACAAAAAGGTTGCCTTTTGGACAAACGTCTATCTTTCTCCCAAATTTGGTGTATTTCCAATCAGTGGTTTGGGCTAAAATTCCTATGGGAATAAACATGGGAGATGTAAATTGTTTGACCCCCTTTTTCTCGGCCCCAGCTTAACGGATCACCCTGAAACTTTCCAGGCACAATAAGAACCACGTTTTTGGGGAAATGTCATGAAGATTCATCAACCAGTGGCAAAAATCTTGACAAGTCAAAAAACTATTTTCCTATGTAAACCAGGTCCTACCTGGAACTACCTACTGGTTCCTGCTAGTAGGTATATATATATCAATAGCTGTCGGTCGCCAGAAGTTAGTTAGAGTTAGGACCCAAATGCTATTTAAAAGCCATTTTTCATTTGCCTATATCTTTGGCGCTGGTTGTTGAATCGACAGAAACTTTTCAAAACTTATGTGCCAGTTACTTCAGCTGCTGTCTTGAAAGTTTCGGGTGATCCATCAAGCGGGACCGAGCAAAAGGAGGTCCCAAAATGGGTTCTCCCCATGTTAATTTCAATAGTATAATTGAACAGCAATACCGCAAAAACTGCTGAACGAAATGACACCAAATTTGACAGAAAGCTAGCCATTGGACTAGAAAGCATGCTTTTTGTGGTTTGGTGTAAATCCATTCAGTAGCTTTTTAACTTTTAACCAAAAATGTAAATTATATATATAGGGGGCGGATCTGCGTGCAGAGGATCCGGAGGGAAAATGAAGGCCCTAATTGGATGGCCTTCGCTTGAAAGAAAAGTTATGGCCACCATTTTATTTATTGCATCAGCCGGGTGCAGAGGAAATATATTGGGAAACACACATATGGGGTTAGGATACATTTAGCCTGACCCCAGAGGACATATAGAGGGGTTCCTAAGGGATTGCTTATAATCCAAAAATTTCATTTTTTTGCCGAAATGAATAATCAGCAGATCCAGGAAAAAAAGAAAAAAATAGAAATTCACTGATAAAACTAAAGGTTACAGGGTAATTATAGTTAGGCTGACGTTTACCCATACAAAACTTTATAAATTCAGCAGTTATAGTTATCCATATAGTTAGACTTATGTGAAGAAACTATAACTTATGCCATTTGGTAACTTAAGGCAACGAGTCATAGTTTCTCAACATAAGAATAACCATAGCTGCTGAATTTCTATGGTTTTGTATAGGTAAAAAGTCAGCCTAACTATAACAACCCTGTAACCTTTGATTTTATGATTTTATCAATGAATATATGTTACCTACTGTCAGTCGCCAGTAGGAAGTTATTGTTAGTAACCCTGGACGAAGCACTACGCTACGCTCGCTGAGTTTGCGAAGTTTTCGCAGCTTCGCACTACGCGAGCTGCACGTAGCACAGTGCGAACATGCGTAGTGCAGCGTAGTGTAGTACAGTGCTCATTTTTTGCTTGTTCGCGGTCCTGAACGTCATGTTCGCGACCGCGAGCAAGCAAAATGACATCCCGGCGAGATTCTCTACGCGAGGAGGTCAGGTTTCTCATTGTGAGTGGTTGCGCTTGCTCGCGACCGCTCTCAATGAGAAACTACCTGTTCGCGTTGAGAAAGCTGCCGCTCGAGTAATAATCTACTCGAGCAGCAGAAAACTACAGCTCGCACTGTGCAAGATGCCGTTTTCAATGCTTGCACAGTGCCGGATGCTTGTCTGCACTGTGCAATCATTGAAAACGCATCTTGCACAGTGCGAACATGCTACTACGCAGCTCGCGGAGTGCTACGTGAAGTTCGTGTAGTGCGAAGTGCACTTCGCGTAGCTTCGCGTAGCGCTACTTCGCGAACTACGCCCACCCTTAATTAGGACCTTGTTTCTATTCAAAATGCGTTTTTTCTTTTTTTTTTTTACAATTCTTTGCACAATTTTCCAAACTAATGACCAGCTCAGGTCAGCTCCTGTGATGAAAGTTTCGGGGTGATTTGTCAAGCAAGGGCTCAGAATAAAGGGGTGTCCCAAAATACATTTTCCCAATGTTAATTTCCATAGGATTTCCATAGGAACTTCAGACAAAGCTACAGCCCGAACTGCTGAACAGAATTCCACCAAGTATGGCAAAAAGGGAGCTCTTGGTCCAGAAAGAGTGTCTTTTTAAAAAATATTGTAAATACGTTCAATATTTGCTGAGAAATTTAAAAAAATAAAAATATCGATATCTGAGCACCAAGGAGGATTCACGAATCCTCCCGAGCACAAGCTTCATTCTGATTGGCTGCCAACACTCCAAACCAGGAAGTGTTGGCAACCATCTTGTGACTCAGTAACTGAATCACAAAAAAAACGTTTTAAAAAGCATAAAAACAAGAAAAGGGGGCAGGATAGAAACACCCTAACCCCTGGGTCTGCTCAGGGGTCCCACAAGGACCCCCGGGGCCCAAAATAGCATTTTCTTAAATAAACAAATCGGCCAAATTAGCGCTGGGTGCGCAAATCCGTAAAAAATAAAAAACAAACGAAGTGCGGGCTCCCGTGCTACATTTTCTATAAGACCCGGGTGGGCCAGGTCCCAGGGCAATGTCTAATTATGTAGTGGGAGCCCCTACAACCCCGGGGAGCGCCTCCTCCCCGGAGCTTAGATAATTGTATGCAGGGGCACGTGGCACCCGCAGCCCTGGGGCCTACCACCTCCCTGGGGCTAGTTGAGTTTTTTGGCGCTGGAGGAACCTTCCACACCGTGCCCCTGCCCGCGAGATGTGCTACGGCTGTAAAGTGATCAATTAAATCAATCCATGCTCCGCTGGGACTGGCCTCAGCTTCACAATACCCAGATGAGAATATCAGCAATCCTCCAATGATCAAGTGCTAAATTATTTTACTTTCTATTAATGAGAAGTGTTTTTCCCGGTGTAAATAAAGCACTTCACTTATTAAGTCCAAACAGTAATCGGGAATGCGCTGCAGTACTTCGCACCTACATCCTGAATAGAGTAGGTCTGTGAAGGGGGCACACGCTTGTTGCCTTTGACTTTCCAAAGGAATTGTCTGAATAGGTCAAGCCCCTTGAATGCCTGTACTCACTTTCCCCTCGTCCTCTGATCATGAAAAATGTCTTCTAATTTGTCCTTTTTTCATTGTAACAAAGCTCTCGATCCTCGCTACGGTGCACGTAGAGGTAGATAGCTTTTATGAGGGAGCGGAGACAGAGGCACAAAACAAAATGTTAGTATTTGGTTGGGATTGTTTTTTTGCCAATAACTGTGCTAGGGGGGTCCTAAGAAGATGGGACCACCACTGAAGTTCAACAAAATGTGCTTTTTGTTTATGCTCTTTGTGTTCAAGGCATCTGTTTGGTACCCCCCCCTAGGTATGGGTGGATCCCAAAATCATCACCTCTCTCACTGCTTGCTAATTTTTCAGTTCCACTTTTGTGAAAGTACTATATGCTATTTAGCATGTGTACTGCGGCTACACAAACTACGCCCAGGGTTAATATATATATTATTACTACCTTTTCAAATGAGGTAAGTACTCTGAGGAAAATATTATGTCGTAACTGGCATATTTTGAAGACTGTTCTGGTAATAGGTAGGACACTCCCTGATTACCCACATATAACCTTCAGACGCAGTAGATCACTAAAAGATGTATTGGTCAAGAGCCATTATGAACCAATTCCATTTGTTCCGAGAATCAGTAAAGTCACAGGGTTTTTTCCATGCTCTAAATGCAAGGTCTGCAAAAATAGTTCCAGAGTTCTCTCATATAAAATACCAGGCATGAAGGGTGTCAAACTGATAAATACGTTTTTGACCTGTAATACCCCATTCTGCGTGTATTGCTTGGTATGCCCATGTGCCAAATATTACATCGGCAGTACAATACACCCAACAAAACGGAGAATCCTGGAACATGCCAGAGCAATTGAAAATAAGGATTTCTCATACCTTGTGGCGAGTCACTTTGCCAAGTACCACAACAGTAATAGGAATCTTTTGAAGTTTTACTGCATAGATCACATTCCTGCCAGTGATCGCTGAGGAAACCGCAAATTGAGATTACGTAGACTTGAGTCTAGGTTCATTATAGACATGCAAACTGTCATTTCAAATGGTTTAAACACTGAAGAGGAGTTATCAATTCACTTAGGCTGAGAAGGTTGATGATGAATTCTGATGATTGGAGATATTTTGCTAAGCGTTATCTGGTTAGAAGTACACTTTTTAACTGAACATTGAATGTCTGCACTGCATATGAACGAGTCTGCTGGTTTATAACAATACGCTAATATAATCAATCATGTTGAGAGGCACCTAAATGAAAAATGCAAACGAATAAGAGTTTCATTGAAATGTATTAATTATTATTTTCCTACAAATAGAGTTTGGTGGTATGCCCATTCAGGGCATATTTATTAATTTTCAAAGATCCCAGAAAGGATTGAACTATTGAATGATAATCAAACTAATGTATTGTGGTTAGCCCATACAGGAAACATTGCAATAAAGCTGGATAAAATGGCATTTATTTTTGTATGCACTTCGTACACAGTTGGAAGAAGGCGAGAAAGCTGAAACGCGTCCTGTGTTTGTTTTCTTTGATGCACAAATAAATCATTGAGTAAATGACCCTGCGAGTGCGGCCCATTCATTCCTTTGTCGGGAAATGAAGTTATTAGCAAGATATAAATATATATATATATATATATTTTTTTTTTATCTATCAGGTAGATATTATATGACCTCCCTTCTGCCTACTGTGATTAAGATTTGAGACAGGCAAAGTATAATGCAGATAATGTATTTGTTCTGCTTACAAAAGTATACTTGTCTCATGAAATGACTTTTTAAATCCTTATATTTTGGTTTAAATATTTCGTTACATTTTGTAGCACTTGCACTTTACAAAATGAAATTGTTATTGCATTTTATACCTCCTATAAGATGGCTCCCATACAAAGTGTTATTGTTGGTTTGGGTTAAGAGTCCATCTTTTGTTTTCATGGCTATGATGACGTTTTGGAGGGTTCAAAATGGTTGATTCACTAAATACTAATCAACATTGAGAAAGCCGCGAGGCGAAACGCGTCTGTCGAAGGGGATACGGGGGAGAGGACCTATGCACCAAATAAAGCATTTTTAGGTTTACAACGAGCTCCGAGTGTGCTTTTCAATACAGCAAAAATTGGAACTGTTTTTTGCTTTGTGGAGGAAATATATATATATATATATATATATATATCCACACAAGCTCCTTCACAAGAAAAGAGTGGAGGCCACACCTGGTGACAGAATGGAAGAATTTAGTCTTACATGTTCGGCGAATGCATTTCGGCTTTGATTTGCCTTCATCAGCGCCACAAGTATCCTGGAGGCTTCCATCCACGGAAAAGTATTGTCCTGCTGCCTTATGTAGCCACGTGACTAAGGCACCACCCTCGATGTTAGAGCCCCACCTGTTGCAAATCATTGGCGTAGTCCTGAACTGCAACTCCCAGAGTGCAGCGCTTTGCCCCCAGGTAGGTAATGGAATGGAATGTTAACCCAGTGGTCGGGCGGGAACGCAGGTTAGTGAGGATGGAATGCAACCCAGCTTGTAGTAAAAACAAAGTGCATCCTTTTGCCCCCATACCGCTTCAGCCCCAAAGTTCAAGTCCAATATTTCACGGGAGCCGCAGTGTCCGTGCATGCAGCCCAAGGCAAGGATAATATCCCTGCAACCGCTTTCATCATCTCCGAACATCGTGGCGGGCCCAGGCCGTACCAATCAATATATATACATACATATACATATATATATATATATATATATATATATATATATATATATATATATATATATATATATATATATATATATATATTACCTACTGGCGGTCGCCAGTAGGTATATATAGTTAGGATTTTTTCTCTATGGGATTTTTGAAAATTCTATGTCTAATAACTTTGGCGTTTGTGGACGGAATTGGCTGAAATTTTCAGGAAAATGGCACATTTTGTTTCTGAGCAGCCCCTGAAAATTGGGGGGGGGTTCGTCCAGGGGGGGTTGAGAAAAAAGGGGGGTCCCAAAACGTGTTTTTAACATTGAGTTTTCCATAGGGCGGTTGGCCTCACTTTTAGCCCGAACGGCTGAATGGATTTGCACGAAACTTGGCAAAATTGTAGGGACTGGTAGCCCGATGTGCCTTTTGTAGGTCTCAATATATGTGCTCCAGTGGATTTTGAGAAATTAACGTTTAAAAAAAGATATATATCTGTAACAGCGGACCGGGCAGCGCTCCAGTTCGCGTACTTTTCGTGCAACGGAGCTTTGTGAAGCGAAGCTGATTGGTTCTCCGGCGTCTGTAAACATTCCAAACAGTCCGTAGCGGCCGCCATCTTGTCTCTCGGTAGGATCGAGAGACAAGAGGAGGCCAAAGCGAAGGGGCAAATGACCATAAGGGGGCATAGTAGATCCTCCCTGACCTCTTAGGTTTGATGTACCATTTTGCCAAGTTTGGTGTAATTCCGTTCAGCCATTCAGGCTGTAGACGTATCTAAATGTCAATAATCGAACGGCTGAATGGATTTGCACGAAACTTGGCAAAATATTAGGGACTGGTAGCCCGATGTGCCTTTGCTAGGTCTCAATATATGTGCTCCAGTGGATTTTGAGAAATTAACGTTCAAAAAAAGATATATATCTGTAACAGCGCTCCGCTTCGCGTACTTTTCGCGTTACGGAGCTTTGCGAAGCTGATTGGTTCTCCGGCGTCTGTCAACATTACAAACAGTCCGTAGCGGCCGCCATCTTGTCTCTCGGTAGGATCGAGAGACAAGAGAAGGCCAAAGCGAAGGGGCAAATGACCATAAGGGGGCATAGTAGATCCTTCCTGACCTCTTAGGTTTGATGTACCATTTTGCCAAGTTTGGTGTAATTCCGTTCAGCCATTCAGGCTGTAGACGTATGTAAATGTCCTATGGAAAATTGCATGGGGAAAACACATTTGAAAGTGTTGAAATTTAGAACCAATTAAAATGTTACTTTGGTTTTGTATTTGTGTGTGATGAAAGTTAATTGGTTATGTATATATCTCAAATGAGAGGAAACCACAGCCATTTTGTGATACTACTGTCTGAGGTACATTTGTGAGGAATTTTTGGTGGTGAATTTCTGGTGTTTGATTTACACAGTACTAACACTTCTCCTACTTTTAAAAAGGTGAGTTGTTAATTTGTAAGGGGAACTATGTTGTACACTTGAAGATAATTTGAAAAATGTTTTCTGTTATTTATTTGCAGTCCTTCTGTTATACTAAATACTTGATAAAGTTAGTTTTATATTATGTATTACTAAAAACGATAAATGAAAGTGATTATTTTTTTCTGCAATTTACAGCAAGCAATTTCAAAATAAAATGGCTCACAATGAAGAGACCGTGGCAATTTCTTTTGCATTGTCCACTACATTGATTGAAATTGAGAGCACCAATAATGAAATATTGTCACAAGGAGGAGATGACTTGTATGATTTCATTAGATTGATTGAAATTGACAGCACCAATAATGAAATATTGTCACAAGGAGGAGATGACTTGAATGATTCCACTACATTGATTGAAATTGAGAGCACCAATAATGAAATATTGTCACGAGGAGATGACTTGAATGATTCCACTACATTGATTGAAATTCACAGCACCAATAATGAAATATTGTCACAAGGAGGAGATGACTTGAATGATTCCACTACATTGATTGAAATTGACAGCACCAATAATGAAATATTGTCACAAGGAGGAGATGACTTGAATGATTTTTTTGATCAATCTGTTGATGGCGAATTTATCGAATGTTTGGAGACCATAGAGTTACAAGAATCATCATTGCAGACTTTTAATGAGGAGATTCCAGATGAGATGATTGAAGAGGAAATTGCTGATGAGGACATGTTACTAGTTCTTTCAAATTTAGAAAATTCTGAAGAATAAATTTATATTTAGAAATCAAAAATTGTTTGAGACATTATTCATTTTTATTTTTAATTTATGAGGTTGTAGCGAAGTGATTGTAGTATAAAATGAGACTTATAGTATAGAGTGCAACATTTTTATGTTACATGGTAAGTTTACTCATATTTACTTCCCTTCTCCCACTATATTATCTCCAATGTGTATTTGACATCTCTTCTTCATCTCAGGCCTCCCTTCTCTCACTGTGTGTCTCTGATGCATCTTATCGCTGCTATTTTGTGTAATTACAGAAGAGAGTACAATAAAATAGTTCGGAACGTGAAAAGGGGGCAAAGTAGAGTACCCCTCACCCCCTAGGCCTTCTCAGGCGGTCCCAAAAGGATCAGTTTCTGCTTTCCTGAGAGATTATGGTATGAGTTCCATATACCACAATAATTTGCATTACAACATGCAAGATATATATCTCCTATTACCAACTTTTGGAGATATTCGCGCTAAGCGCGAATATCTCCAAAAAGTAACACCTGCCCTGAGCAGTTCTTAGCCATGTTATCCAATGGGAGGTGGATAACATGGCTAAGAGCATTAGCTCGGTAATGCATGAATATCGCTGACTTTTTAGCGATATTCATGCATTGCGGCCGTTTTTTATCGCATTTGCGATAAACCTTGATAATAGCAAGGTTTATCTTCGATAATTTCTGACGATGCTTAGCGGTAAAAAATGTGTTGGTAAGCATCGTTAGCGATAAATATCGCTTAACTTTGGTAATATGCACCAACGTCTGTTAACGTTCGATTCGAAGGAAATGAGGAAGTGTTGAAAAACATTGTTTGCGCCATCTTGCCTTTTTTGAAATGCCACACTTTTGTCGTGCACGGCAGCCATTTTAGATGCCTTGACCAGACCCACTCTCTGCACGCTGTCGATTCGTAGCATGGCTCCCCACCCTCGCAAGCATCTTCCCCAGGCACTGGTCACCCCCGCTCTCTGTCTTATGCATGGGCAATAAACCTCCCCCCATCTGCGCTGCTCTTCCCTGAGAATCACACTCTGTGCCCGCCCGACACCTCCCTTTCGCCCTATTCACTACCGCACCCTCTGACACTCCTCTTCCTCTGTGTCCGATTGTCCAGGCTATCAGCTAGCCCTGCAGATGTAGTTTATGGCTCCAGCTGTAAAGAATCACCCCTCTTTAAAGGAGTTATAGTAGATCAAGGCCCACACCCGATGAGATCCGTCACACTACACGTGTTCCTACTATCTGAAAACCATCCTGTATTGTGATTGGGGAGGGGACCGAGCCTGAAGCGGAAGATTCTAGGAATGACTCTTTGTACATCAAAGTTTTTACAATTATGTGTCACATTAAAAATATATAGCACTCCAACAAAGTAGTAGGAATATAAAACTTTAATAACATATAAATATATACAACAAAACAAAAACAGTAAAAACATTTAAACAATGAAGAGACCGTGGCAATTTCTTTTGAATTCCTGATGAGGACATGTTACTAGTTCTTTCAAATTATGAAAATTCAGAAGATGTTGCCTGGGGGTGGGTCGTCAGTAGCAGTCTGTTGTGCGAATAGTTCCAAGGCAGCAGAACGCGCTGAAATCTAGATGGCACGAAAGTGATGTCTAGTAAGTTGCCGCCCAGCAAATAACGGCGTGGGGCGCCGCGGGGGTGAGTGAGTCCAGTAGGCACCACAGCTATTCTTACCGGCATTGCAAAATTACTGCTGGGGACAATGCCTGTGCTGTAGCAGGGTCACAGCAGAAACAAAAAGGATTCTGTTGAAGATGTTGTTGGTTTTCAATTTGAAAACAGTTCTGGTGTCAACTGCTATGGTAATGTAGTGGTTAATGTTTTGTTTTCTCTAGAAAATGTAAAAGAGGGGGAGGCAGTCCAAAGTTCCGTTAAAAGGGCAAAGGAAAGGATCGGTGGTTTGAACTATCACTCAAAAAGGGGAGGGGGTGCAACAATTTTTCCTACCGGGTCACACTGTGCTTTCACCGGAACTGAGGTCTGCAGGATTCTAGTAATTCAAAGTGAGGCTGGCGCCAGCATGGGAGCGCCGACGTCCCGCGGATACAGTTTCGTCACTCCACGGGCGATCATGGCAGTCATTCCCCATCGGGGGTCGGAGACTCCCGCGGCTCCTCTAGAATCTTCAAGGTCGTGGAGGACTACGGTGGTGGAGTCAACCAGTGACCGGGCCATTTCTTCATGCTGGGCCCGCTCTTGCCAGGTCGATCGCCATTTTGAGAGTTCGGCAGCTACCGGCGATCGCGGGGTCACATGAGCGGACGGGCTCCACCCTGCCGGGCGAGACGTTGCAGCATCGCCACAGTGGACGAACCCTTTTCGGGGCGCCTGGAGCGCTGAGGGTGCAGCTGGGAAGCCTTCACCTGAGGAGGCGGGAGAGGCCTGTTCGCACCGTCTCTCCCTCCCAGTGCACCCCACGGCGCCCCGCTTGACATTTGTTATGGCCGGTGGCGATGAGGACGGGGGAGGGGGGTCGGAGGCATGTGCAAGACATCCCCCCCAGTGTTGTCAAAGCCATTTTTGAAGAAAGAAGTGGTGCCTGGCGTGTTGCCGCTGCTATTACGAAGGAGAAAAGAAAAAATGTCCCGTCCGTCTTTGGGCCGCGGCTTCCGGTGGATGTCGGCCGGACGCCCCTGGCTGTGGCCTCATGAACGGGTTCCTTGGTTTATCGGCTGCAGCCGGATCCCGTCGGCCTCGGCCCCCCGACCGTTGGTGGCCGGACCGGAAGAGCATGTGGCGGGACTACCTGAAACTCTCAAGGGCCACCGCGGCCGGACTGGGAGAGAGAGGGGAGGGTCGAGGAGACATTCCCCCCCCTGCAACTCTTCAGCGTTGTAAAGGCAATCCCCTGGCCGGGTCCCGCTGGCCTCGGCCTCTCCTCCGGCTACACCCTACGTTAGGATCTCCTGGCCGAGGCGTGGCAGCAGGACCCGCCTTATATGGGCTGCTCCCGGCTGGGCGTAGCCGCAACCCTGCCCCACCTTGGAAGTTTCCAGAGTGGGGGCGGATGTTCTACTGACTTGCATTTTCCCTAGTCTATCGATTTTTTTGGCGTGGCAGGCGGTGGGACAGCGAGGGGTGATTTGGTTTCTCTTACTGTTTTTCTGGTCTCTCACATCTGGCATATTTCTAACGTTTTCTTGTTTCTAGGACATTAATAGGTTTTATCATTACGTTATGTTATCGTTTCTTTGTTCGTTGTTTAATAAAAGTTCATGTTCATCAGTGGCCTACTGATTTTTGTTTTCCTATTCTTTTCTTTCCAGGTTGTTTCATGCTAAAGTTTCTGTTAACAGGATACAGTGATCACTTCGTTATTATTGCATATGTCCTTTTCACTAGGGGTGCTCTCTGGTCGGGCCAGATGACGTATCTCTAGTAAATGGTCCGGGTGAAACAGGTGCATCAATCAGTGGGGAGTAGATAGGCATGACAGATTACAACGGGGGAGAAAGGTCCGCATTACGTACCCTTTCACTATTTGCAAAGATTTTCCTACGTATATTGGCAAACAGGGAATACCTCCAAAAAGAACCAATTCCCAAACAGTCAATGTTTGGGGAAACAATCAATCAATGAGGAACGAAATAGGCACGACGTGTTAAAGGTTTGCGTTACCTACCCTTCACTATCTGCAAAGGGAGAGAGAATATTCCTATTCTTCCTCGTTTGCAGGCAGAGAAGATTCTTAAGAGAACCAACTTCGAACAATTCAATGCTCGATTCAAACAATCAACAAGGGGTACTGTGAACACAAATGAACGCCGCTTATGTACATACACATTGGTATTATCAACAGGTTGTTCCTAATGTTTCTATTTTAGGGAGGTCAAAAAGAGATCCCATTAGTGGCCTACTGATTTTGCTCGATTCCTTTTGTTTTTTTACACGATTTTTCGCTATCTGCAAAGACTAAACAGAGTATTGCGACTCTGTGCTTGTTTGTAAATAGAGAATGAACCAAAGAGAACAATCAATCAAATGGAGAGAGAAGCAGGCACGACGGATTACAACGGGGGCAAAGGCCTGCGTTAACTACCCTTCACTATCTGCAAAGAGAGAGTACTCCTAATAGAAATGAGGGGTGGGGGGCAGCATTCAAAGCAGATCAGTGTGCATAAACACGAAAATGTTTTTACTTACCACGTACTTGACATTCGACAGCTTATGATATTTGCTATTAAAAAACCATTGAAATTCACTGAAAAAACCATAGGTTATAGACCATATATAGTTAGGAATTAGCATTTACAAAACCTTGAAAATTCACTGAAAAAACCATAGGTTATAGACCATATATAGTTAGGAATTAGCATTTAAAAAACCTTATTTTACTCACACAAAACCATTGAAATTCCATATATAGTTAGTTGCACTAACTATATATCGCGCACCCGCAATCCACTGCTGATCATGTCACATATTACATCATTCATGACATGGTCAGTGACATCACTGATGACATCACTGATGACATCTCAAATGACATCACTGATGACATCACTGATGACGTCTCATTTGACATCATTCTTGTGCTAATACGATAAACCTCTTCAGACTCTAATATAACCTTAGATACACTCAGTGTATACAGACACTCACACACTGCCACTCATCCATGGAGTTACTCACACACCCAGTCAGTCATGCAAAGAAACAATCTCACCTCCATTTCTTCAACTATACAGTTATACACACCTTACTTATTGAAACATATACTAACACATATTTACTCTCTTATACAATCCCTGATACAAGTTCACAATGATCGATACAACCACTCACTCATTCAGTGGCTCTCATGCACAGTTATTTATATATGCCAACTCTCACATGTACTGTGTTTTACATATGTACTTACTATGACATGTAGCATTGAGATATCCATTCACTCATCAATACACTCATGCACACAGTCAACTGCCCATGTAGCTGTTTCCACATGCACTCTTGAACTCATACACCTAGTGAATAAACTGCTCACACATCTATGCACAGAGTCACACACCTTCCAGCCACCCCCACACAAACTCAATCTCCCATAGAAATACTTGGGCAACCAATTAATAACACATATAGCCTCTCGTATAGCTAATGATCAACACATGCAGCAGTTTACATCACAACAGACATAATGATGCACAAATTAAGACAGTTTAGTCACTAACCCATGCATTCAGTGAGACACATTTAATCACTCACTCATACAGTCAGTCACGCACCTACTAAATCCTTCATCCAGACACTTATACATCCACTCATTCTTCAATATGTAAGACATATTTTAACTTTACAGAAACATACAGTCACTTGATTTTGTCATCAGTGATGTCATCAGTGATGTCATTTGAGATGTCATCAGTGATGTCATCAGTGATGTCACTGACCATGTCATGAATGATGTAATATGTGACATGATCAGCAGTGGATTGCGGGTGCGCGATATATAGTTAGTGCAACTAACTATATATGGAATTTCAATGGTTTTGTGTGAGTAAAATAAGGTTTTTTAAATGCTAATTCCTAACTATATATGGTCTATAACCTATGGTTTTTTCAGTGAATATATATATATATATATATATATATATATATATATATATATATATATATATATATATATATATATATATATATATATATATATATATATATATGTATAGGTATATATATATATATTTATATATATATTTATATCTCCTACTGGTTTTTGACTTGCTTATATCTTTGGCCCGGTTGATGAATCTTCACCAAATTTTACCAAAAAAGCACCCCTGTGAATCTTGTTCTGCCTGGAACGTTTCAGGGTGATCTGTGAACGGGGGGGCTTAGAAAAAGGGGGGTCAATAAAATTGCATTCCCCATGTTAATTTCCATTGAACCTTTAGTCGAACCTGCAGCGCAAAGCACTGGACAAAAATTGCACCAAATATGACAGAAGGGTAGATTTGGTTACGCAGGTCACGCTTTCAGGTATTTGGTGTTAACCATTCAGTAGTTGTTGAGAAATTAAGAAAATCCAGTTGGTGATATCTGTGGCTGCAGAGACTTTGAGAATAATGACGAGCTTGTGCAGGGAAATGCAGAGCTCTAATTTCATTGTCAACATTTCAAACACTTGGTAGCCAACTTAGGACTTGGCTTCCCACATAAAAATGTTTAAAAAAAGAAAATGGGTAGTGTAAGAATACCCTGACCCCCTCCCCTTAGTCTTGGAGTTCCTCCGAAACCTTGACACTAACATTATTTGAAAAAAATAAATTACAGTGTAATTCTCGAAATGGCGGCAAAAGCAATAAAAAATAAACAAGAGCAGGGTCCTGCGCTTGTTTACATTATAACCCTGTGTGGTCCAGGGGTAATTTATAATAACATGGGGGAGCCATTTGGACCCCCTAGGGCCCTGGGGGCTGCCACCTACCTAGGGCTACCTGGTAAATTTAGCGGGTGCCGCATGGACTGTCACCATCTCCCAAGGGCTTTCACTTTTTAAAATGGAGGGGGCCTCCCAGCTTGGCCATTCTCGTCACCAAGAACCACCACCTCCTCAGGACAGCCAATTCTAAAGAAAGGAGAGGGGCCTCATGGCCCCCCACCTTGAGCCATTGATGTCCCTGGGGGCGGCCAGCCCACAGGGCCAACTCCTTCTATGTCCCGGGGGGCTCACCCCCAGGACATAGCTGTTCGCTGTGGCTAGGCAGGAGCGTTAACAGCTTCCGCCAAGTCACAGCAAACGCTCCACTTGAGCATTTGTCTGTTTCCCTGCCCGCTGTCAAGCGACCAGGGAAACAGACTAATTGCTTTCACACACAGGGAGCTGTATGTTTAGCAGCTCCCTGTGTGTGAAAGCAATGCCGGCTCCCACAGGAGCCGGGGAGCCGGCAGGGACTGCATTTCCAGTGCAGAGTGGGTGCCCTGGGGAACCCAGAAAACCATGGCCAGGCCCCAGGGCGATGGCGTCCCCAAGGCAAAATTCAGCCCAGGGAAGGTGGCCACGTGGACCCCCCTACACTAAAACGAAGAAGCACTTACTTCTGTAAAGTGCAAATAATCTAAGTATGTTTTCTCTGCATTTCCACTGTGAAAACATATCCTTAATGGAGGTGTTTGCATCCTTGCTTTTCTCGAGCGCAAAATCTTATATAGTGTCCGTTGCGAGGGGGTTCTTTCTTGACATCTGCTGTTGAGACCAGAGATCGTGTTCTAAACTTTTACGAAGTAGAAGTATGTAAACTTTCCTACAAGCCCCCATTTAGCTCTGCCCCATATACATTAGCTTTATGCAACATCTTCCCACTCTTTTCCCAGGATGATAGACAGCTTACTAAATGAACTCCCAGCTCATTTTCCACCCATTTTGGACATGCGTTTCACATGCCTAGGAATATGATTGCACCTCCCCCAAACAAAGAAGCACTTACATTTGCAAAGTACAAATGATTCAGGATTGTTTTCTCTGCAGTTCCACTTTCTAAAGTATCTGGTGAAGATGTTCGAGGAACAATCACATTGACAAAGTTACAGACACACAAGGTCAATAGAGACATTTTCTCTGAGTCCTTTACTCAATTGTAGTGTAAGAGATGCACTATCCATTTAGCACTTACTAATTAGCCAGTAGAAAGTATTCCATTTGGGTAGAGGTGTTGGAAGAAATGCTGGCCTATTCTGGGATTAAACTTGAAATATGTAAACTTGGCTACAATCAGCGCCCGTGTGGCCCCACCCTGTATACATTAGCGGAATGCAACGTCTCCCCACCCTTTACCCAAGATGATGCACAGCTTACTAAAAGGCCCCCAGGATGCGTTTCCCAATGATTTTTTAGACAGGGTCTTGATGCCTAATAATATGAGTGCAACAAGGGGTGGTGATGGACAGAGTCTCTGAAAAACGGTGTTGGATCTAGCCCTGATCTCTTGACTGGGTGAGAGTATTCTGCTTAATTCAGAGACTCTGTCCCTCACCACCCCTTGTTGTAAATAATAATATGAGTGCATCATCCCAAACAAAGAAGTACTTACTTCTGCAAAGTACAAATCATCCAAGTGTGTTTTCTCTGCAATTCCACAATTGTAAAGATATCTGGTGAAGACTCTCAAGAAATAATCACATTGGCAAAGTTAAAGACACACAAGGTCACAGGAAACATTTTGGTGGCATCCTTTATGCAGTTGTAATGTAGGAG
Source organism: Lissotriton helveticus (assembly GCF_964261635.1). NCBI lineage: Eukaryota > Metazoa > Chordata > Amphibia > Caudata > Salamandridae > Lissotriton > Lissotriton helveticus. The sequence goes on along the minus strand of NC_136057.1, from coordinate 1,906,725,573 downwards.
ACACGCAATACATTTACCCAACGAGGTAGCACTTACTAATTAGCTAGTAGAAAGTTCTCCAGTTGGGTAAAGGTATTGCCCAAAACGATGGTTTCTTCTTGGATAAATACGTAGAGCAGGATTCATTCTGGCAAAATTCTCATTTCACAGAAATGAAACAATTACAGTGAGGAAATAAAATTTTAAACAGTTGAAATTCACTGAAAAATACAAAGGTTACAGGGTTGTTATAGTGAGGAAATAGAATTAAAAAAACCTTATAAATTCATTGACAAAACCAAAGGTTACAAGAACGTTATCATTAGGAAATGGAATTTAAAAAACCTTAAAAATTCCCTGAAAAAAACAAAGCTTACAGGTACGTTATAGGTAAGAAATAGAAAATATAAAAAACCTTAGAAATTCACTGAAAAAACAAAGTTTACAGGGACATTATAGTAAGGCAATAAAATTTATTTTAAACTTAGGAATTCAAAGAAAAATACAAAGACTACAGGGACAATATAGTTAGGCTCACACTTTACATGTACAAAACCAGAGAAATTCAGCAGTTATAGTTACCCGAGCTAACTATACCTTATGCCCCCGCAATGCACTGCTTATGATCTCACATATTACATCACTCATGACATGGTCGGTAACAACACTGATGTCATCAGTGATCTTTTATGTTTATCCAATTCTTTCTACCGTTGAACTTTATCCGTTCACCTGTACATTATGAGCATTCTGCCTTCTTCTCTGTGCCCTGAAGATGAGACCATTCAATTCTAGATCAAAAGCATTTCCTGCAAGCAGTACAGGTTCCAGTTTATCCATTCTTCCCTACACCAGCCTCCATCTTATCCATTCTTCTTCATTCCCTAAGGCCTTTCCATCCTGGTCTATATCTCCACAGTTACCTATTATTTTCATTCCAATTAGTAGAATGGTACATCCATAAACCCATTTTGTTCCAGTGACTCTCTTCTGTCCTGCTTTTATTCATTTATATGACTGTGAGACCTTATTATCTACTAACATCCATATAAGTTCAAAGAGCCGGCATTGGATCTAGGTTCCACTTTTACTTACTAAACAACATATTACACCCTCTAAAGGATGCTATCGCCTCAGAGTGACACAATAAAATTTGCATGTCATGAAATGTGATTAGGTCTCAATTGTGAAAATAACATGCATAATATGCAGCATTTCCCTAATTGCCCAAGTATGTTTGATTCTTCAAATGTGTGAAGACAGATGTAGCTTATCCCAGAGGCTTAATGGAAGCAACCTTTACAAGTTCAAGCCTGACACCTGGCATAACATCACTGAAATCCTTGACATACTACAGTCTTTTCTGGTACTCAGGAACATGGACATAAAAGGTGAAAAGGATCAAACATGTATTCTATTAATAATGAAATTCTGATATTTTGGAACAATCATATGTTTTTTCAAGAACATGATATGATTTTATAGCGGGGAATAGAGCTTATTTATTCAAACTGAAAATGTATATTTCATAGTGCACTGGCTGTATTTTCAGAAATTGCTAAGCTGATATTTCACACAAAATCACTATTATTTTGAAATATATTACAAAAGTATATTTCAGCAACTGTTCAGGTAGTTGCTGATTATGTTTCCCTGATCCAAGAGGGCACTTACTGTTGCTCATTACTTCATGATTGGATAGGGGTATTTCATCACCTGCATTCATAAAGGTAGTTTGAAACCATCACTACTGATGTATGATCACTGGGTATGTTTTATTTCTAACCAATCACTTGTCTGGTCCTGTGATCTCCTTGTAATTCAGCACTAGCATAGCTTTATGAGCCTGGAAGATGTGTGTTGCTCTGTTAACTGCAGTCTATGATTGTGGTTTCAATAATGTTTGATTTGTTCACCCTGTCTCTAGAGTTAAAGTCATAGGATATAACTAAACATCTAAGTAGATGAGAATGGATGAAAAGCTGAATTAATAAATGACTTTACATTCCCAGATGTTCTCAACTGTCTGTAATACAAATATCGCTTTGTCCAATTTATAGGGGGATTTATGCTGGAATATCCATGGCTGTACAGCCATTGTTTCCAAATTTTCTTGATAGGCTTGTCTCCCAACACCCATAAAGTATTTATATCTTGCCTGGTGCACCACCAAAGTACTGGAATGTTTCATTATTGTCTCATCAGAACCCCTGGAATTTGCAACTACTTATGCCACAATTCTGTTCCAAAAAGGCACCATTGGGCCACCTTTTTCCAAAACTGCCTCAGATTGAGAATCCCAACCCTTGGATTCCCCTAAATAAGATCAGATTATTTACTTTATACCACTTTCAAGGATCACCAGTCAACACTGAGAGAGAGAACGAGAGAGAGAGTGATTTTGAGAGAGTGAGAGTAAGAGAAAGAGAGTCGGAAAGAGAGATGGACTGAGAAAGAAAGAGAGGTGTCACAGATCCCAGTATGAAAATAGCGTCTATGATCTCAACTGAGAAAGGATAAAAGGCTTGATCCTGCATTGAGGTTAGTAAAAGAGCTCCTGTTGGCCACCTGGGGCAGCAGCAGTATTAAGTCAACTATGAAAAACTACTGTACAGATGCTACCTGACTTCAGAGCAAGTTAGTCTAAGGCACACTTAGTGAGCCTAGTAGATTCTGATATGCAAGCTCCCAATGGCTTTCAAGGGTCAAGATGCCAGGCTTGGATAATGGTGGCACGATGTGAAGACACATGTACCACTCTAGAGACTATTACCAGGTGTCAACCTGATCACTTCCTAGAGGCCCTGTTGCGTATCTCTGAGAAAACTATCACTAAGTCTACAGTTTCAGATCAGTATAGAAAGGTAGAATCAGGAACCAGAAATAGACAGATTTAGCGGTATGCAGATAGATGCTAATCTCCCATTGCAGAAAAAGAAATACTACCAATGCAACTTCAGTGGACCATCCACTGAGATGATGTGCAAGCACTGACGAAACCAATATGAGAAAAATGTGGTAAGTCAATCAGACAGAAAGACAAAAGCAAACAAAGTAAAAAGGCACAGAAGTCCAAGTTGGGTAGAAAGTGGAAAACTCCTGTACTTGTTCTTCGTCACTCGCGTCTTTGTGGGTTTTACTACCCGGTCCCACGTGGTTAGGATAGCATTCCGAGCTCCATCCCATTTCCCGGGCCCAGTCAAGCGGTATTGTGGTGATGTGCAAGCGCCGAAGAACACTTGCAGTGCCAGCACAGGATCAGTCAGAAGGAGTTGGAAGATGTTGGGCTTGACGCCAATCTCTGAAGCAATTTCGTCACGGTACTCGATGAGCTCTATCTGCAAGGCGTTTCCCTGGGGGGTCCCATACCTTAATCAAAGAACATGGTATGCATTAATTGGTCATAAACAAAATTATGGAAATTGAGGAAAGTTACAATATTTGTTACATCCTCCCAATTTGATGACACAACAGAAAGATATCAGGTATGCGGAGTGAAGGGATAGAGTGCTGAAACCCCTAACATTGAAAAACTGGAAAAAATACTGATTTATAGCAAGGTATTATTCCAAAAAGAACAGTAAGTCTCACCCTCTACTAATAGCATACATCATTAACTCACTCTTTCAATCTCTAACAGTAACTGAGAAAAAAGACTCACACACAGTTTGAACTCTCAACAAAAACTTTTGCTAAGGGCTCCCAAGAGTGCTACAGCTTAGCGGTGACAAAGTCATGATGAGGAGGAACCCGACTGCGAAGAATGCCACTAGTTGTGGACATGACACAAAGACACTTGAAGAAAATAGAAATGTGACTTAAAAATAGAGGACGGACAGGTGACTAGACAGAAAGATGCTTCATGCTAAGAGCGGCCAGCAATATTTATCGCTGGCCGCTCTTAGCGTTAAAATGTTTAACGCCGGCTATCGCAGATAATTATGCCATGCTAGTGCTGTATTAACAATGCTTAGCGCAATGTCGATAATTATCCTAGCAATAGCGATGTTTTCCATGGAACATCGCTGGTTTCCCAGCGATGTTCCTTGGAAAACGGCGATAAGCTTGATGATAGGGGCCTGTGGTCCTAGCCACACAATCCACCCCCATGTTAAGTATGCTTTAGTCAGGAATTTAACAGACGTTAAATTCCTGCTTTAAGGCATACTTAATGCGATTTCAAATATCCCCACCCTTCCTTGATAATATCGCAAAGCTGCCTCCGCGATATGTTCCCTGGTTGGTTTCACAGCCACGCCTACTTTGCATCTCATTAGCAATGCAAAGTAAGGCGTGCTGGAAACGGGGGCTAAGTCAGCAAAACACAGGCTAGTGTGTCCTTGCTGATTAGGCGACAAAGTTATCGCCGCTTTATGCCCGAAAACGGACGCTAAGGTGGCGATAAGTTCATCGCCTGGCCTTGATAATATGCCCCTTAGTTCGTAAACTCCCCTATTGTAATTCTCAAGTTTGCCCAATTCGGAGGGAAGAGCCCGGCATTTGGTTTTCAATCTCAGAGGTTACTTCACAGATAAGCGGCATTAATACCACACGTTGTGTAACTAACTGGTTGTATGTGATTCAGGAGAAAGCCATACTCCACGGAAATGGATTCTCCAGCAGCACACCCGGGAAGTCAAATCCATCCTGATGAATTTCCCTTTTTCCTGGATCACATGTACACCTTGTTTTAATTTTTAAGGAAGAAATCACGTCCATGCACCGTTTGTCTTATTTGTGGGACTCACATCCATCTTCACTTTTATCTTCTCCTCTCCACATCTTTCTTCTTAGACCTATATTGGCTGCTGGTCCTTCTCTCTTAGCTATGTATTTCCTTTATTCCCATTCTCTTGTCTGGTTTACAATATATTCCTCTCCTTACACCAGACTGCAACTACCCCTGCATACGCCTTTGTAACTACATGTCAATCCTATCACTCCCACCCGAAACAGACCCAATACCTCTACTTCTGTCAATAAATTGGCAGATTACGGCTGAAGCATATCAATATTAGGTTTGTAATTCAACAGGCATTATGACGCTGAAGGGAAATAGCATATTGTTGGAGAATCAAGTCTTTTATTTGGAATTTACCGCAGAAATCGTTGCTAAGTGGGTAAAGGTGTGTGGACGTGAAGGCTGGAACATATGTCACGGAAAGAGCCCTGATTAAGCTTGTAAGTTGAGGTGGAAAGTATCATTTGACACAGGGTTCAGTCCTTAACTGTTTTGGGTGATCTAGTACTATCACTTTAATAATCTATAGATATACATATTTAGTGGTGTCCCTATTGCAGGATCGAGGTCGTTGTTGACCTCAAGAATCGATGAGGTAATGTGTCCCTAAGGATAAGATTCAAACAACATTCCAAAAATACAGTGAATACGAAGAAAGGATTGACTCAAAAAGGGAGTTCAAGATCAGTACATTTAGGAAAACCCATGGAAGATATATTAAACCTATTAAGGCACAATACGGAGGGCAAATATAGTTCAGCTCAATAAATCAATCATAGGACACTGGAAAGCAACTGTCAAACTGAATGCAATAACGAGCAAAATAAGGACAACAGCCTTAAATCTACATTTCCAGCAAAACGACACAGATACGGGCAGCATGCCTAGTAGAGACCAACATTATATGGCTCACTCCCATACACAGGGGTCATTTATAATTAATTTTACTATAGAAAGTGGTGAAAAACAGCACAGTCACCAATAGATGAGCAAATGTATTCTTTCATTAGAAAAACACAATTCAGAAATATAAAACTTCATATAAACTTACTGGGTTGACATTAGCCCACTGCATGAATATTAATTCGCCCCTTCTGGCCTAAGGTCCTCGGAGGTTGCAAAGCTGATACGAGATAGCAGCAGCCATCTTTTCCAAAATGAAGTTGAGGCGTAGTTGAGCATAGGGTAGGAAAATGTATTTCCAAATATTTCAGTGTTTTAGTTTCCATTGTAATCCTCATGCTAGTATGCACTAATATTTATAACCAAAAAACATACTTCCCGCACTTTCTTTACAGAAGGTTGACCGATAGGGAAGATTGCCCCCCAAAAGTGGTGGCATCCCACACAAAGGATGCACGTATGAGTGAAAGTCCTGAAAGCAAGAACAACTCTTGAAGTGAAACTTCATTTTGTCTGATCCCGCCTTAAGCAAGGTTTTCAGCTTCAGGCCAGCCAACCCTGAGCTAAAGTTGCAAGACATAATTTACCAAGATTGAAGCTTGAGGAACTAAATAAAGGGAATGCTTGGACCACAACTATAAATGAAATTGCTAAACCAGGACTGGAACTTAAAGAAACTCCCCGGATCAAAGCAACTGAATACCATGGAAGTATAATGGTCAGAGCCACCAACCTTGAAACTGGGGAGCCAGGTTCGAGTCCAGGCCTCGGGTCAATATTCTATCATTACGGGCAAATTACTTAATTTTTCCTTGCCTAAATCTGTGTAAGGTAATCTGGTTCTTAAGCAAAGCGCTGTAATGCCCTTACAGCCAGGGCTCTAAGTGGGGGGGGGGGGGTCTGTAGGGGTCTGAGCCCCCAAGTTTTTTGGGGGGCCTCGAAAGGGGGCCCTAGGGGGCTCTATTTTCGGGCCTCAATGGTCAAAGGTAGGGTGACCAGACGTCCCGGTTTTTGCTTGGTGTTACTAGTGTGGGTAACATGTCTTGATAGTGAAATACTGCCAATTTCGTTTTTCACTATTAAAAGGCTATCTTGCCCATAGGATAACATGAGGAATGATGTATAATATGTTTACCTGCATATCTTCCCATAACGGCAAGATAGACATATGGAATCTGGTATCCCTGAACTCAGAATTTAATAACACATCCTTTAGTGAAGATGGTTTTTAAATTCTAAGTTTGGAAACAGCACTTTTAGTAAGTGGCTATTTTCCTGTTTAACCTTTCTGTGGTTCTCTGCCTGGTTGTGTATTGACTGTCTGGTTTGTGAGTGACAGGGGCTGGGGGCGGCTCCAGGAGGCTGGCTGAGTCAGCACATGGCTGAATAGACCCATCTGCTGGTAGAGTGGTGGGAGGAGTAGCACCTGGGTCTCAACAGGGATGTGTGTTTGTCTGCCACAATGCTGGCTCCACCTCCTGCGGTGTGTCTGATGCCCCTGGCCCACACTCACAAAGGAAGAAGAGGTGCACTGGCAGAGTGTACCCAGAACTGGTTTAGATTGGGTCCAGGACCCCTCACGCAAGAAGAACAAAGACTTTTGGGGTATAAAAGTAGGACTGGAGCCCCAGTAAAAATAGATTAGGAAACTTCGTGAACAAGATTTTCATGGACTCATTGTATGCCACATACAGCATGTCACAATAAAACAGAGAGAGCTAAATCTGGCCACCAGCGAGCTATGTGTACAGCTTCAGAGATAGGAAAATGCTTGATACTAGATGGGTAGCATCCAGTTACAGATCTGTGAAAGGTGTTTGGAACTGCTTCCCTGCCTTGTGCAAACATTTTGAGAATACTTCTAAAGACCCATCCAGACCCATAAGAGACCGGAGTAAGTATGAAGGTCTCTTGAAGAAGCTTACATCCTATTCTTTTATCAGAGATTTGGGGGTAATGTGTGATGCACTTCAAGAGCTCAAAGACTTATCACTCTCCTTACAGAGGAGGGACATTACAATTGTTAATGCCCACAGACTTTTGGTTAGTCAAGTACATATATTTAGAGCAATGAAGGACTCACCAGGGGAATTTGTTTCTGCGGCTCAGAGAGCAGTTGACAAGGGCAAATTCAAGAATGTTCCTCTTTTCCATGGTAGAAGTAACTCTGTTGCCCTTAATCCAAATCAGTTTTACCAAAGTCTGTCTGTAAATATCAATACACGATGTGCCCCGGATTCTGAGAAAGAACTCATAGCCAGCTTCAGTGTGCTAGATGCAGGCAACTTGCCTTCTGGTGATGAATGCATTCTTTAAGGTGAAACAGAGATCCAGAAACTGGGTTCAGAGTTCCAGCTTCCAGCAAGAGATATTATCTAAGCTTTCAGACTTTTCAAAGATTTTGGTGGAAAGAAAACCCCTGAAGCATTAAAAAATTTTGTAGTTTGCATGGAAACCCTGCCAGCAAGTAATGCAGATTGCAAGAGAGGTTTCAGCGCAATGAACTTAATTGCTAGTCCAACAAGGGCCTCTCTTCTTGTAGAGACAAGTTCTTCATGCTTATGGGTAAAATTCAATGGTCCTCCATTTGAAACATTTGACAGAAAGCTGTATGTAAAGAGTTGGCTGGCAAAAGGTAGAAGGTCTGCTGAAGAAAATTGTTGCGAGAAACCCCAGCAAAATAGACACAGTGAATATCTTCAAGGGTTTTAGGAAATCCTGCAATAGATTTCTGAGTAATGTAAATAATTTTGACATATTTTTTTAAAGTGGTATTTTATGGCTTATACTTAACAAATATACTTTTTTGCCTATTTTATTATCATTTGCTGGATGCGACTTCATGATTTTCTTAAGCACACAATGCTAGTTATCTTGATTTAGACCACGCCCCTACTCAGATAGGCCACACCCCTTTAAGAATGTTGCCACGCCCCTTTTACAGCACAATGTAAGGAACTCAGGCATGAAATAGCATAGATGTCCTGTGTACTATTGCAATTGGTAAACAAACTGAGTTTGTACGTTTTTGTACTGTGGGTAAAGCTCGAGCCCTCCAGGCAATAATCACATGCTCCACAGCTACCACATTTGTGGTGTCCCGTTAGTGGTGGCAGATTTAGTAAATTAATTGATGAATTAAAAACGGATGTTTACCCTTAAGAAACCTCTATGGTATATTGTGGATTTGCATTGATAGAGCTCAAATGATTGGAGCTCTGGTCTGATTAACTATATGAAGAGAAGAAATGTGAAGTGATTTAATTAGAATTTGAAGAAATCAGGTTGTGAACCCGACAGAACCATTGTTGATATTACATTGTATTGCTCAGGTTCTGAGGGATACTGGGTCACCCCATGGTGATTTACACCTTTTAGAGAACCACCAGTTTTTTCCCACTAAAGCCCTGCTTACAGCCAAGGTCGTGTTATATCAAACTGTCCAAAAAGACAACTCTGGGGAACATACTGAACGAGTCGCAGCACATCAAGCTATAACTATGGGTACGAGTACTGCATATGCTTACAAAGGGCTTTAAGTGGGATGAAAAAACTGGGGGGTTTCTCAAAGGGGTGGGACCGATGTAATTAAAGGTGTGGCTTAAAAACAGGTATGATAAAAGTCTGTGCTTAGCTTAGTGTGCCACCAACTGGTATTTTACTGCTTCTGTAATCGCATCCAGTTATATGGTACAACAAGTAACAAGCCAGGACTGTTGGCCTTGTCAATGGTTGTTAGTTGCCTAAGATAACTAAGCAACAACTGTGGCTTCGTTGTATATAATATTGAAAATGCTTCAGTTCTGAAATGGTGAGACTGTGATAGAACTGTGAGGAGTCTCTTTAAGGTTACATCAAGGGCATTGAAGGGTGGTAATGCTGCAGATTTAAGATTTGTTTTTCACCCTGAGGGTGAGGGCAAAAAAGGAGAGCCCGATGGGGACCCGTCTCAGCACCTGCTTTTTAGAACTGCTGGTGCTGAACACCGGCTGGACCCGCCCACTTAAAGTCCTGTGGAGAAATAGGAAGAAAGTAGGTTGAAAAATAACCATGAGTGTTGTGTAAATTTACAGCACTGTGTCAGGTCACACTTTAAGAATGCTAACAAGGGAGCGAGAAATCATTTCCAATAATGAACAACACGTGGTGCCCATTGACTCTCAGAGATGACAGCATCCCAAACCCGCAAATGACCAGAAGTCAGTGGGACCATAAAGAAGAACTCAACTGCACCATATAAGTGTTTGGTGCAAGTGCATGTGCAGCACAAGTGTTCACACCAAGACTGCATGTGCGCAGTGGATGTGAGTTGCATCAGTGCTAGCGCCGGAGCTGCACATGCTGTGCAGGTGCCTTACTGGCGTGAATGTTCAGAACAGTCTTGCAGTTGGCTGCAAAATGCAGAAGTGAAAGTGCTCTGATTGGAGCACACGTTTACAAAATGGACATGCATAGTGAAACCACCACAAGAGGCGTGAACTGAAACATTCCTCTTACAGCAATTGGAGGGCAGAGAAGGAAAAAAAATGGCAATGAGGTAGTTAATAGACATGCTGCACATTTGGAGGTATTAACGGAATGCAATGTCCGATTTTAAGTGGCCAGCGAGTGCTATGCCTGCCATGGCAGTATTACTGTGACAGGCAAGGTAAGGTGGCAGGCAAGGTAGTAGCACCATCCAAGACAAAGCGTACACCACAAGTGAGACTGGCATTTCTGCCTTTGACATTGCTACTGGTAATCTATAAACATGAGCTCTATGAATGGTGGGCAGGACAGCCAATGTGGGCACTGCTTCATGTGCAACATTTCAAAAAGAGGCAGAGGATGAGCTTGAGTTACAAAAACTCCTTAATGGTCAGTCAGTCAGTCAGTCAGTCAGGGGACTGCCAATGTTCTTTGCCAGGCACAAGGGCTTGCACTTAGCAGTCAGAACTCCTGAGGAGCAATGCACATCAGGAGGTCAGGACTAGACATCACCAACCATGAGGTGACTGTGTGGGGTTATTATATTGGTAGATATCAAGGCCAAAGCAGTGGAACAGCAAAAAGAAGTTTTGGTAGCTTGGGAAGCTTCAAACAAAGGAAAGAGAGGTTTCTTAACACCACGAGTAAGGCCACATCTAGACCATAGTCTACATTACTTCAGAACCAAAAGAACAGAGTGGAGTCTAGAAACAGCTGTATAGAATGGTTCATGGGAAACAAAGAGGGCCTCGTTCAAAAGGTAACTAACACTTTTGCTTAATTTATACTAAGGAGTATGTTGTGACTGTTGACTATTCACAAAATATGAGTCTAAATTTTCTTCAAAACTGTAAACTACATATCTTCACCAAACTGAAGGGCCTTGGGGTTTTCCACAAACTGCAGGGAATATTGACAAAGGAGACCTACACTTTTAAGTAATTTTTTACATGTAATTTATTCTTACGCAGTTTAGTGATCTTAAACTCAGATTTTGTGACTAGCCAAAAGCATTAAAATTACTCTAAAGTGTAAACTACTCAAAAGTGCAAGTCACCTTTGCAATGAGACCCCCAAATTCTTACTAGGAGAGTGAATGCATTAGACTGAGCGAGAATGTGGGAAAGGCGTCTAACATTCCATGCATTTGAAATAAAGGCATCTTGTAATTACATGACAACAGAAGTTGAGGATTTTGTATATTGTGGATGTATCTTAAATGTATATAATGAGTTACCGTGGGTGGGTAACTACGCTCTTACAGCGGAGTTTACAAATTATTGCCTACTCCGCATTCCGTTGCGAACGCAGAGTTCAGGCAAAACTACAACTCCATGGCAGAGCGTAGTTAGCCGGCCCCTCCACCCTCTCCAAATAATTAAAAGTTAGTAAAAGGCGCTTACCTGCCCCGTGGCTGCCTCCTGCTGGAAATTGCTGCTGTCCTACTTCAATGATAACACCTACGTTGTACGTCTGGTGCGGCGGGGAGGAGGCAGGAGAGCGGCGATTTCCAGGAGGAGGCAGCCATGGGGCAGGTAAGTGCATTTTACTATCTTTTAATTATTTGAGATGGGGGGAGGGAGCGGAGAGTAGCGAAGTTCCACGGAGTTGCTTTCCAACTCCGTGGAACTTCGCCTAGAGGCACTATGACAGCTTCTCCCAGGGTTGATAATGAGGAGTGGTTTGCTCCATACACAATTTCATATATATGTGGAAAAAATAGAAATAGACGATGGTAACAAATATTAGAGGGTCTTCCATTTGAAAATCTCATACCTTTTTGTAACCATTTTGCTCCTTTCCGCAATTTCTTCTAGTCTTTTCTCCAGTGAAGGCAGCTTGTTGAGACCTGTAAGAGAGGAACGGGTGTTCATTTTAATTTGTTAAGGCAATTCTGATACTATACATGATATCTGCTTTAGCATACATAAACCTGTCCATAAAGAACTTCATGAACCACCAGGAAGTTAGGAATATATAGTGGCCTATATATTTAAAAGTAACGCAGCAAGTCACCTTGCTGTTCTACGTTGCTTACAGGAAAAGGGCAGAAATGTACTGTATTTGATACATTCTTGCCTTTTTCCCAGTGATGACGCATGTAGCATCGTGCTACAAATAAATAGACACTTCTTGGTATCTTACTGGAGCTTTATTATCCACATCCAGTATCTTCCCTGTCCCTACTCTAACTAACCTAGTTCCTGTCCCCGGCTCCTCACGTTCCTGCTCCTCCCTTCAACTCCACCCCCCAACCACTAGACTACATCACACAATCCTACATCTCCCCCTTTCTTAACAAAATTAGCTTAATTTCCACAGTGTTCGCAATTCTTCAATCCACCACACGGGTCGGCGGACAGCCTGTTCTTCAAGCCTCAGTAGTGTCGAATCAGTGGTGGGCTTGGCTCTGGTCAATCTTTCCGTTGTCTTAATCAGGGCATACTTGACTACGTTGCGTGTGAACTGTTTATTCTCACATTCCGCAGTCATCATGTTTCCTTCTTGTGGTGTAACTGCTGTTGGCTCAGATGCTCGATCTCTTTCATGAGTGGATAATGTTCTGGTTCTCTTCCGAGCACCCGCATCTACTTTTACTTCCTTTTGTCTTGTCCGGTCGAGGGCAACACTGCCCTCCAGTTCAGGGTCACGTATACCAGACAGTACGGTACTATCTGAAGAGATTGTCTTGGTTTGGTTCGGTAACTCATTCGCGGCCTCGGGTTGTCTGGCGAACTCTTGGGCTATCTGTGCATAGGCATGTTTCTCTCTCATCCGATGATGATCTCTCTCTGCTGACACGTCCGGCTTTCCTTGCGGAGTGACTGGCTGATCCCTTCCCAACCGCTGACTAAGGTCCACTATCTCTGTTGTAGGCCCTTTGAGTCAACCTCGCGGACCCCTTCAGGGGTGACGGTGTATGAACTATGTCTGGATGTACTTGTGACTGACATGACAGGTTGTCTTGTGGAGTGACTGAGTATTCAGAGACCTTAGGGTGGGACATGTTGCTCTTGACGGGAAGGATGTACTTTGGTTCCATGGTGCGTTCGGGTGGTTGACGCCATGGCTGTTGTCGGGACCATGACTCGGTCGACTCAAGGGATTGGACAGACATGCTTTCTGAGTCAGAGAAGTCTTTTGTCGACTTCCAGGATCGGACAGACGCGCTCTCTGAATCAGAGGAGTTCCTAGCCATATTCTTTTTAAGACGTTCCTTTGAGAGTGTATCGAATAATGGATTTCTGAAATGAGTAGGCCGTGACACGTTGTTCTTTGACTCAGGGTTGTCTTTAAAACGCTTCTCCGGGCGCCTTCGTCGACTTGTCTTTGACGTTGTCATTTGAGAAGTTGTTCAACAACCACGTGCTTGTTCTTTTTGTTTGATCTCGAGGTTTTTCATCTTTGCCCTTCTCACATGATGTCAACGACTTCTTCTCAGTTTCTTCGTTGTCACGGGTGCCATTGATGCGTTGGTCTTTTCCTGTTCGTTGTTGGGGAGGATCAGTTCGTCTTATGCGACCTATTTCTTCTTCCGACTTCTTTGGTGCTCGGACACCTGTGATGCGGGTGTGATGCGTTCTCCTGCTGGATGTTCCCTCGGACTCATCTTCACAACTTGGCGAAGAGTGTTCCTGCGCCGACTTCCAGTATTGACCATTTTGATCTCTTCTTCTATAGTTTTACCCTCTTGTTGTGCAGGTTGCCATCTTGTCCAGGGGTGTGATCTGTCCCACTTGATGCTCCCTCCTCATCAGACTTTGAATGACACCTTGAGGGTGAAGAACTCCTTGGGGTTGTCCTTTGACTGGTTGACTCGGAGTACTCCTTGTCACTTCCCTTGTCACTTTGTCTCTCCCGTTGTCTTTTCACTGGTCTGCCTTCCCTCTCTCTCCTTTTCGTTTTGTTTGTTTTCCGAGTTTTATCTGTCCAGGCATCTTGACATTCTGCCTTTAGAGCTAGGTCTTTTGATCTGTCTCTTGCCGTGACGTGCATTCCAATTTCAGCCTTCCTAATGATTTCTTCTAACGACCAATGCTCTCGCAGGATCTTGCGCTTTGTGTCGGGGTTTGCGCAGCCTTCAATTATTCGGAGTCGAACTGCGTCCTCATTCGTAAAGGTGTTGAAGTGGCAGCCTTGTACCAGGTTTTGCAACCGAATGATGAAGGTTGGCAATGGTTCGCCTGGTTCCTGCCGAGCTGTGTTGAAGACGATGCGATCATGATCCACATCTGCTTGTGTGGAGAGATGGGCACATAGCTTCTCTTGGAGTCTTTCATAGATTTCTGTGTCTTCTTTGGAAAATGTTCTGATTGGGCATCGGCCCTCAGGACCCACCAGATGGAGGAGTAGCATTAGACATTTTCTCTCTCTTTGTTCACCATTGGCGTCCAGGAAGTCACCCAATGTTGCCAGCCATTGGTTCCGTTTGAGACACAGACTCCAAGTATCACGCTGCACCCCTGGGGGTGGTACTTTAAGGCAGGGGTTGAATCGTTGTGCTACTTCTTCCCCCGCCATGAGAGGAGGATTCTGATCAATTATATTCGCAGGGCACGGGCTGTTCACTCGGCTCCTCGTCTTCTTAGCTGATCTTCTTTAGTCGAGGCCTTCGGTCTGGTCATTTGCTGGGACGTTGATAATCTTTGCAACCATCACAGTATGCGCCAGAGAATAAAGCTTAGGTTTCTTGCGTTCCGAGATGTCCACCACTCAGCTGCACGGTGCTAGACACAGGGCTCCTTCTCTTTCGAGTCGCATGCTAGTGGCAGGTGGTTACCGACTCTTCCGCGATGATGCTGGGCACATTTGACATCTTTGTTCGTTCGGGCGTTCTCTTTACACTAGTGCAAGTCCTCCAGTCACTTCAGTGTATGTTGTGCTTGTTCCTGGGACTGTCCTTCGGAGTCTTGCCCTCTTCTGAATCCCATGCGATTCTGTCCAGCAACTCTTCTCCCTTTTACGCTCTTCTGTGTGTGTTCACCATCACCTTTACCTGTTGCTTGCGTTTGCTTATGCTTGTTTGCTTCTTCTCTCCAGTGCTTGTTTATGTTTCCTTATTACGCCTCTTGCGTCTGCTTGGGCTTGTTTCTTTTCCTCACTTGCGTTGGCCAATGTTTGTTGCATCGCTTTTGTGGGTGCTCGTGCTTGTTTGCTGTTTCTTCCTTGCACTGACTCGTGCTTGTTCGTTTGTCTTTTCAGCGCTTTATTATTCTTCACTTGCATTCGCCAATGCTTGTTTGCATGTGTTAATGCTTGTTTGTTACAGTCACCAATGCTTACTTCATCACAGTTGCCAATGCTTGTTTCCACCTCTGCCTGCCTGACCTCAAAATGGCTGCTCTGGATTCTTGACAGGGTTTGGGACAAAACCTGCCTGACTCCAAGATGGCCGCCCGAACATCTCACTCTCCACGAGATTTGGGATACCTTCAGTCTCCTGCTCACCGAGTCACACCAGACACTCACCGGGAGCTTCTTCCGCAGCCAGCAGGTCCTTTCCAGCGCAGCCCACGATCTTTGGCCACTTTCCACCCTTCAGGTAGGCCAGGGATGGACTCCCGATTTCTTCCTTGTGCCCACGTGCCGTCTCTCACGCATCGGGGGTGAGCCCCGATGTCGGCAGGATCGGCGCTTTTCTTCCGGCGCCTCCTCAGGGTCTCTCGCTTCTCTGGACACCCCTCACTCCTCAGGGCGTCTCAAGAGGGCTGGGGTGGGCTCCCAGTTTCCTCTTTGACTTGCTTTGCTCGGTCCCGCGTCTACTCGGCGACACGGTGCCAAAACTCACGCATCGGGCGTGAGATTTCCGATGCCGGCGGCTCTTCAAGCTCCGGTTCTACCGCGCTCGACTGCGCTGACCGCCGGACTTCTTTGGGGCAGCTTTCTTCACCCAGGGCAGTGGTCCTACACTTCTTGGGGACACTGGACAGAGTCGGAGTGGGCTCCCGACCTCTGTTTTCTCCGCACACGCCGGATTACACGCTTCCAGCGGGGTCACGTTTCGGCGCGAACTGCTCTTTCTCCTCGAGCGTTCCAGCGCTTGCTGCTGCACCTCACTCGAGCGTTTCGGCGCTCGTTGCTGCGGCTCCCTCTTCACTCCCTTACCACTATTGGAGGGACAGGGTCACCTGCTGCTAGGCTATCTCCTTAGGCGGCAGCTCCACACGGCAGCGTTTTCTTCCTTTCGGCGCTGCACGGGACAGGGCACTCTTGTGGGGTTCTGTGGGCTGTGTTCATGCCCATCCCACCCTCGTCGCCAGTTGTAGCATCGTGCTACAAATAAATACAGACACTTCTTGGTATCTTACTGGAGCTTTATTATCCAGATCCAGTATCTTCCCTGTCCCTACTCTAACTAACCTAGTTCCTGTCCCCGGCTCCTCCCGTTCCTGCTCCTCCCTTCAACTCCACCCCCCAACCACTAGACTACATCACACAATCCTACAACGCACAATGGGTTGCCTAGCACCAGCGCAGGCACCTTTGCACCGTGCTGCAAGGGTGCCTGCATTGCATGCAGGTTTATTTTTGTGCCGGAAAGGCTACCTTCCTACACAAAAACAATCCCATGAGGAAATTAAACTATTTCTCCTCTTTATGCCTCTCACAGGAAGGCCTAGCATTTTGGTGCATTCTCAGGTCTACTAGTAATGGTAAATCTGGCAATGCGTCAAAATACGTGGGAATTGCTTGGGGACACCTATCTAACGCCTATGGAATGCCTCCTGGGGCAGATTAATGCAACACCTTCTTCCGTCCGCTGGAAAGAAAAAATATCATTAACTTTAATAGCAGAGCCTGTATATGTATTGTTTTCTGAAACGGAGAAAGACTCATGCACGTGAAAAGATTGTTTACATAAGGTCAATAGATGCTTTTTCTTCGGTGATGTGAATGATTTTTATTGCAGAAGGCTGCAGCCTGGTCAGGCTGACTAACATGTACCTAAATTAATGATATTGAAAGGATGGACAATGCATTTTCTTTTGTGGAGTGTCAATGTGTGCCTACTTTAGATTACAACAAAGGGCCTGATTTACAGTTTGGCAGACAGGTTACTCCATCAGAAATGGGATGGATATCCTGTCAGCCTTATTACTAGTGTCCTGTATCATATGGCACTTGCACTAAGGAAGACGGAATATCCGTCACGTTTATGATCGAGTAAAAAGTCTGCCAAACTCTGAATCAGGCACATTATTTTGACCACCAAATACTTAATATGGTAATGGCCTGCCTACTAGCTGCTAGCTTTGCCAACGTTGTTATTACTGATTTTGAACAAACTAAAGTATTTAATGCAAAAAATTGGGTAAATCATACTCATTATTAGTGTTGTAATATTGATGACACTATAGTAGGCTAGAGGAGCCAAGATGATGGCCCAGACAGTCGGTCGATGACCTAGCTCCGAAGCTACCAAGCACCTTTTGTGTGAATGTGTGTAACACCCCTTCTGGGGCACAGTGGACAGGTAATCCCCCCATACCTCTCGCCCAGGGCGGCAGCCGCCCCTTTAACCAGTGTTTGTGATGGAGGTGCTGACCCCAAGGATCGTGAGGCTCAAAATACTAGGACTCGGCCTGTGAGAGGCAGAGGTGACCCGGGCAAAGGGACATCTGGAAGCTCATATGTGGATTGGAGGAGCACAGCACCCATGGCAGCGCTATCCTTATAGGAAGCAAAAGACACACAATTGATGGACAGAATGCAGAACAAATCAAAATATTCACTGCCCGTCAAGAGATCTGGGTGCAATCCATCATTCTTTTGCTCACCATGATACCCCAGTTTAGACCTGGCCAAATGCAAATCAGTCCTGACCCTGTGCCTCATGGGAACAGTCCAGCCCAAACTGCCAAGCCAGGTCCTCCCTGTACCGGAAAAAAGCATCCTAGGACCGGTTACGGGGTTTCACCCCTCTTCAGCCAGGATAGCTTGATTCCACTGGCACCGTGAGCCCAGGACCCACTTCTGGGCATACCTGGCGCACTTAGGGCGAGAAACCAAAAGACACACAATTGATGGACAGAATGCAGAAAAAACAAAACATTCACCCCCAGTCAAGAGATCTGGGTTAAATCCATCATTCTTTTGCTCACCATGCCACCCCAGTTTAGACCTGGCCATATGCAAATCAGTCTTTACCCTGTGTCTCATGGGAACAGTCCAGCCAGAACTGCCAAGCCAGGTCCTCCCTGGACGGGAAACAAGCATCCTAGGAGCGGTTTCAGTGCTTCACCCCTCTTCAGCCAGGATAGATTGATTCCAGTGACACAGTGAGCCCAGGACCCACGTCTGGGCATACCTGACACAGTTAGGGTGAGAAAGCAAAAGGCACACAATTGTTGGACAGAATGCAGAACAAATCAAAACATTCACCCCGAGTCAAGAGATCTGGGTTAAATCCATCATTCTTTTGCTCACCATACAACCCCAGTTTAGACCTGGCCATATGCAAATCAGTCTTGACCCTGTGCACTCCATCCATCATCCCCATTAGTTTTGCTTTGTTTGCCCTAAGTTGGCAGGGTATGCCCAGACGTGGGTCCTTTGCTCACTTTGCGAAAGGATTCAAGCTAGCCTGGCTGATAACGGCTGATTAGCCAGAAACCGGTCCCAGGATGCTTGTTTATGATCCAGGGACGACATGGCTTGGCAGTCCGGGCTGGACTGTAACTGTACCCATGAGGCCCAGGGACAGACTGATTTGCATATGGCCATGTCTGAACTGGGGTGGCAGAGTGAGCTAAAGAATGATGATGGATTAAACCCAGATAACATGACTGGGGGTGAGTGCTTGCAATGTTCAACACGCCGTCCATCATCCCCTTTGGTTTTGCTTTGTTCACACTAAGTTGGCAGGGTATGCCCAGACAAGGGTCCCTTGCTCACTTTGACACTGGTTTCAAGCTAGCCTGGCTGATGACTGCAGACTAGCCAGAAACTGGTCCCAGGATGCTTGTTTCCGGTCCAGGGAAGACATGGCTTGGCAATTCGGGCTGGAATGTTCCCATGAGGCACATGGTCAGACTGATTTGCATATGGCCATGTCTGAACTGGGGTGGCGGAGTGAGCTAAAGAGAGATGATGGATTAAACCCAGATCAGGTGAGTGGGGGTGAGTGATTGCAATGTTCAACACTGTGTTTTGCTTTGTTCACCCTACATTGGCAGGGTATGCCCAGAGGTGGGTCCCTTGCTCACTTTTCCCACAGGATTCAAGCTAGCCTGGCTGATGATGGCTGATTAGCCAAAAAAAGGTCAGAGGATGCTTATTTCCTGTCCAGGGAGGACATGGCTTAGCAGTTCGGGCTCGACTGATCCCATGAGGGACAGGGTCAGTCTGATTTGCATATGGCCATGTCTGAACTGGGGTGGTGGTGTGAGCTAATGAATGATGATGGATTAAACCCGGATCAGTTGCTGGGGGTGAATGCTTGCAATGTTCAACACTCTGTCCATCATCCCCTGGTTTTGCTTTGTTCGCCCTAAGTTGGCAGGGTATGCCCAGACGTGGGTCCTTTGCTCACTTTGCCACTAGATTCAAGCTAGTCTGGCTGATGACGGCTGATTAGACAGAAACCGGTCCCAGGATGCTTGTTTCCGGTCCAGGAAAGACATGGCTGGCAGATCCGGCTGCCCTGTTCCCATGAGGCACAACGTCAGACTGATTTACATATGGCCATATCTGAACTGGGGTGGCGGAGTGAGCTAAAGACTGATGATGGATTAAACCCAGATCAGTTGACTGGGGGTGAGTGATTGCAATGTTCAGCACTCCGTCCATCATCCCCTTTGATTTTGCTTTGTTTGCCCTAAGATGGCAGGGTATGCCCAGATATGGGTCCCTTGCTCATTTTTCCCACTGGATTCAAACTAGCCTGGCTGATGACAGCTGATTAGCCAGAAACCGGTCCCAGGATGCTTGTGTCCGGTCCAGGAAAGACATGGCTTGGCAACTCGGGCTGGACTGTTCCCATGAGGCACAGGGTCAGGCTGATTTGCATATGGCCATGTCTGAACTGGGGTGGCGGAGTGAGCTAAAGAATGATGATGGATTCAACCCACATCAGTTGACTGGGGGTAAGTGCTTGCAATGTTCAACACGCCGTCCATCATTCCCTTTGGTTTTGCTTTGTTCATCCTAAGTTGGCAGGGTATGCCCAGACGTGGGTCCCTTGCTCACTTTGCCACTGGATTCAAGCTAGCCTGGCTGATGACTGCAGACTAGCCAGAAACTGGTCCCAGGATGCTTGTTTCCGGACCAGGGAAGACATGGCTTGGCAGCTCGAGATGGACTGTTCCCATGAGGCACAGGCTCAGACTGATTTGCATTAGGCCATGTCTCAACTAGGGTGGCGGAATGAGCTAAAGAATGATGATGGATTAAACCCAGATCAGTTGACTGGGGTTGAGTGCTTGCCATGTTCAACACTCTGTCCATCATCATCTTTGGTTTTGCTTTGTTCGCCCTAAGTTGACAGGGTGTGCCCAGACGTGGGTCCCTTGCTCACTTTGCCAAAGGATTCAAGCTAGCCTGGATGATGACGGCTGATTAGCCAGAAACTGGTCCCCGGATCCTTGTTTATGGTCCAGGGAAGGCATGGCTTGGCAGTTCGGGCTGGGCTGTTCCCATGAGACACAGGGTCAGACTGATTTGCATATGCCATGTCTGAACTGGGGTGTTAGAGTGAGCTAAAGAATGATGATGGATTGAACCCAGATCAGTTGACTGGGGGTAAGTGCTTGCAATGTTCAACACGCCATCCATCATCCCCTTTGGTTTTGCTTTGTTCACCCTAAGTTGGCAGGGTATGCCCAGACGTGGGTCCCTTGCACACTTTGCCACTGGATTCAAGCTAGCCTGGCTGACGACTGCAGACTAGCCAGAAACTGGTAACCAAAGAAGGATACTGAGTTCCCCGGGGATCCAAAGGGAGGTGTATGGGAGGTTGGAGACAGAACTAAACTATAGTCAGGGAACTGGGAGTTCCCTTGTTGGAACTAAGGGACCTCACACACCCAGTAAACTAGGTGTCAAGCTTCATCACTGGTCCCCTGCTCCTCGTCAGACTGGCGCTGCAATGTCTGACGGGCGCCATAGGCGCGCTTTGTTGGAGATCTTTTGTTCCAGCCAAAAGTTTGTATGCGTGTGAGGGGTCTGGTGGTGGTGTAGTCGTGAAGGGAAAGTGAGGTTTAAAAGAAGGTGAGGCAGTCCACAACGGATTTTATTCGGGTGGCTGACTCCCTTATTAAAAGGGTGAGAGGGGAGAAAGGAACTGTATGATTGACAGCGGACTGACTCAACCCTCTAGAAGGTCGACATGTTTCATGCCTGTATGGCAATTCTTCAGGACCTCAAACAAATGTACTACACAGTGCAAAATAATAAGGAAAAATTAAAAAGATACAACCTCACTGGGTCAATCAGGGAGCAAGCCAACAGGTCCTACTCTATGGGGGAACCCTACAAAATAACCCTGGAGGGCCCCGCAGTCTGTTCCCGTGGGGCTGTTCGAGGAGGTTAATACCTCGGCGTCGGACAGCAGAGGTGGAAAGACCTACCCCCCACGCACGGCGCTCCGTCCGGTAGCGCGAAACAGCTGGTGACTAGCAGACTAGCCAGAAACTGGTCCCAGGATGCTTGTTTCCGGTCCAGGGAAGATATGGCTTGGTAACTCGGGTTGGACTGTTCCCATGAAGCACATGGTCAGACTGATTTGCATATGGCCATGTCTGAACTGGGGTGGCGGAGTGAGCTAAAGAATGATGATGGATTAAACCCAGATCATTTGACTGGGGGTGAGTGCTTGCAATGTTCAACACTCCGTCCATCACCCCCTTTGGTTTTGCTTTGTTCGCCCTAAGTTGGCAGGGTATGCCCCGAGGTGGGTCCCTTGCTCACTTTGCCACTAGATTCAAGCTAGCCTGGCTGATGACACCTGATTAGCCAGAAACCGATCTCAAGATTCTTGTTTTCGGTCCATGGAAGTTATGCTTGGCAGTTCGGGCTGGATGGTTCCCATGAGGCACAGGGTCAGACTGATTTGCATAATTGCCATGTCTGAACTGGGGTGGCGGAGTGAGATAAAGAATGATTTTGGATTAAACCCAGGTTAGTTGACTGGGGGTGAATGCTTGCAATGTTCAACACTCCGTCCATGATCCCCTTTGGTTTTGCTTTGTTCGCACTAAGTTAGCAGGGTTTGCCCAGACTTCGGTCCCTTGCTCACTTTTCCCACCTGATTCAAGCTAGCCTGGCTGATGATGGCTGACTAGCCAGAAACCGGTCCCAGGATGCTTGTTTCTGGTCTAGGGAAGACAAGGCTTGGCATTTCGGGCAGGACTGTTCCCATGAGTCACAGGGTCAGACTGATTTGCATATGGCCATGTCTGAACTGGGATGGCGGAGTGAGCTAAAGAATGATGATAGATTAAACCCAGATCAGTTGACGGGGGGTGAGTGCTTGCAATGTTCAACACTCCATCCATCATCCCGTTTGGTTTTGCTTTGTTCGCCCTTAGTTTGCAGGGTATGACCAGACGTGTGTCCCTTGCTCACTTTGCCACTGGATTCAAGTTAGCCTGGCTGATTAGCCTGAAACCGGTCCCAGGTTGCCGCAGTACGGGCTGGACTGTTCCCATGAGGCACAGGGTCAGACTGATTTGCATATATCCATGACTGAACTGGGGTGGCGGAGTGAGCTACAGAATGATGATGGATTAAACCCAGATCAGTTGGTCCTGCGAACAGAGGACGATGAAGTGCTCCAGACTATGCCACCTGGACTACTGAGTGAGCAGGGAGATGCATGGACAATGCGGTGGCCTTGACGCGGGACCCCTGACGAGGGGATGGAGCCCCTTTTTGCCTGTAAGGCCCGCCCGGCCGGGGTGAATCATCTGAGATCAGGCCTGTCCTCCGATAATAAGGAGGTCAAACTGTGGAGATACTGGGACCCGGGGTGTATCACCCTGGTCCAGAGGTGGGCCTGAGTGGTTCTTGTGAACAAACTGCATGCAGGCGGGTGAAGGCATCATGCACCCCAAGTTTATAGGAGGTGCCTGTAATTGGTGGTTCCTTTTGTCCTAACAAAGGTAGGGACACCTCACACTTCCCTATGAGATGCCTTTAGGTACAGGCCTCTCTCGGTGATTGTGTGTTTATGCTGCAGGACCCCAGTTGGAGCACCCTTTAAGATGACTCTGACAGCTGACAACTTTTATGCTTTCCTTTTGAACTTTCCCTAGGCTAGATTTCCTTTTACATAGTGTAGGAATGATTATGGAACCTCAGGAAGTTTTCTTTAAAAGTGTTTGATGCAGTCAAATTTACATTTTTGTTTTCTAATAACCTATGTGGCAATAGCTGAATTCGTAGTCTTCTTTTTGTTGTATAGAGTGAATAGGTTCTGGAGATTTGGCTTCATCCTATTCCCTTTGTATTTTTATACTATCATGCTGAGGTTGGTCTACCTAAACCTGTTTCACAATTTGCAATAAACGGACTAACCTAAAGCCAGTTGTGGACCTGAGATAATTTAGAACTTTCTGTCCTGGGGTTAATGAGTAGTGGAGTCCCTTACCTTTCATGCTGCTTAACAAAAACCATTGACCATCACTGAGGAGACAAATTCCCACCCTAGCAGAAGTGAAAATTAAGGTTCCACTCCAATTTATGGTACCCAACAGTAATGATATCACTGCACTACTTAGGAGTTTCTTATTATAAGGCAGGATCTACTAAAATATGCAATACACATCCAGAATGTAAACAATTTTCAGCTGATCATAAATGCTGTCCCAGCTATCACTAAATATTCAACCTACCCTCTTCAAGTAAGATCCTTCAAAGGGTGTTGCTAAATAATTACAAGATTTACTGGAGATCTGATTCATTCTCCAGAACCATTTGTCTGACTTCAGATGCATGTATGAAACTAAGGTCTGATTCAGATCTCGGCTAACGGGTTACCTCATCAAAACGGTGATGGATTTTCCATCGACTGAAATATAAACCCAATTATATCTGTCAGAAGGCTTCCGGAATCTTCGCAGGAGCAGTCCAGATGCTTGTCCCAAATGCCCCGTCCCCCAGTACCACCGCTGCAAGAGCAATGTCACTAGAAGTCGGGGAAAGGGGAAGTGGACAGAGAAGAGACACCTTGTAAATAGCGACACCTGATACCCTCTTGGTTGACGTGAGAAGGATGCTTCTCAGACTCAGCACCTCGTGGATACCTAATGCACAGAACAGGGATACATAAGACCTCACCTCTACTGAATATCGGCTCTAAAATATAGAATCAAAATTGGTCCTACCAGGTGTTCCCATGGCAATGCTTCTCTTCTAGGAATCTTTCACTCTGCAGGGAGAGTTCATTCTAAGAATGGGAGAGGGAAATAACAGAGAATAAATATTTGACTACGTCTCTACTTAGTTCTTCTCTATGGTTTTCTATGTGCTCTTCTATACCTGTTACTCTCTGGCAGAGGTAGTAGCTGGGGGTCTGGTGTAGAAGATAATCCGGCAATATGCAGGTGCAGTCTCTAATTTCCTCAAGCGCGCAAAAAGGGAAAAGGAAGGCAAGAGGGGAAGGAAAGAATAGGGCAAGCGCAATGAAGAAAGGGCGCGAGGGGAATACGCTGCTGATTAGTACTTGACCTTTTAACAGTCTTTTATATAACGAAAGTTCAGCTTCTACCTTCTGGAAAGCAGACTGGACGAAGTTTCAATCACTAAGTTAAACTGCTGTTTCACTGGTGCCAATGTCGAGTAAGCTGACTGAATTCCACCTCTGAAGAACGAAGTAATTTTAAGTCCTTTAAATCATATGTGAAGCTTCGGCTAGTTGCTTCACTAGCAATTCCTGACTCTCACCTGTTGCTTGCTTGAGAAACTTCTGGAAAACAGGCGAGTTGCTGCAGACGAGTTCGAAGCCCCGAACTCTGCTGGAATACCCCTCGAGTCTCTGACCAAAACTTGAGCGAGGACAGACGCAGGAAACTCTGCACTAGACTCGCTCCTAAGAAAGTCCGCCACTCTCCCGTCACGACTATTGACGCGGAGAAGCGGAGAACACTTCCACTCAGCTCAGGGTCGTGATTGAAGTGCGCAGTTACAAACGCGCACAAGACCCAAATACCCTAGACTGCTACTTCACTGGGGGGAAAAACGGCCACTGCTGCCGCCATCTTGGGGAAGGCTGTTCTTACTGCAGCAAGGGAACCATATGCTAACTTTACCAGGCTTAATCACTGGACGTTTTGTAACTGATCCTACAGTACTACACACAGTGGCTATCCTAAGGTTCCTGACAATATCCCATGGGATTTATATTTTGCCTGATGGGATATCCGCCACCTTGGTGAAGGAGTAGCCCATCCGCCGAGATCTAAAACAAGCCCTAAGCCAGGACTGACTGGTATCTTTGGAGACTTCCTCTCTGGATTACTCAGCAGCCATTATAAGGCTGAAAATAACAGCCACCACATATGACACAGTTGACCCCTAGATCTTCCTAACATTGCTGTTCGAGTAGACCAGAGCATCTGTAACGATATTCAACTTAATGGAATCATACCTTATACATCACAGCTTCAGTTTCGTGGTGCCAATTGCACTGAGTGTCCTATGCAGGCTCCCACAGACTACAGCCCTGTCAGAACCATTGGTCAACTTAGACATTTTCCTACTAGCCCAGCTCTTAACTCTCCAGAGGTATGCAGATGATATCCAGCTACATCTCTGAGAAGTGGCAGGTTCTCTAAATCAGGAGACTAAACGGGTTTGGCGGTAAGCACAGTAAGGCTGCGCCACTACGTAGTAAACAAGAAAAATGCCAATACTGTGCACTAGTTTTCAATCAGTTGAAGAAGACACTCCTAGTCGCTGCCTCAAAAAAAGACCACTTTTTCAGTCAAAATTACTCATGGAAAGTTAGAAATTATTATTTTTTATTTTACTTTTGCTTGTGGTTTAATTTGTTTTTTGTATTTCAAAGAAGAAATTTATACATGTAAATGTCTGTACATCTATTTACAACATCAAACTATCATCGTAATTAGTAATAGACGAGGAATAGAGTTCTTTGGGGGGCAAGAGGAAATACATATAAAAGTGGTTTGTCACAATACTAACAACACAGATAGACATAAGACACGTGTACACAAGACAGTGAACATATATCAAAACATTTCTGATACGTGGTGGTAATTGGTGTCAGTTTATTTCAAAGTAATCGCCAAAGTTAGATTGCTGTCTTTTATGGTGGAACTAGAGCCAAACCTATTTACAATCATAGGAGTGGTATAATGCAATCAATGAGCTCCATAGATCAACACAGTAATAAAGACCAAACTCTATTTCGCAATCATTTCTAATCACTCTAAGTTATACATGAAGTGATTTAGAGCCAAAACTTGGCACCACACACGACTACCACCTCGGTCGACGCGTTTCGAATCCTAAATAAGTGTAAAGGATTCTCTTCAGGACCAAACACAATTAATCTGTCGCTGGTTCTTAGTGGAGTTAAAGTGGTGGAGGTTCTAGTCAGTGGTAAGTATCGGTATCCTGTCCAGCTATAGGTCAAATTCTCTTTGCACCCTCGTTCATGGGAGCTATTGTGTATTTTAATTTGTTTTAAATCAGTCTGCCCAAAAATATGTGGATATGTTGCAACATATCCACATATTTTTGGGCAGACTGATTTAAAACAAATTGCGGGAAATAATCCAAATTTACTGAACAACGTCAACTGGTGTGTTAACACCGAGGGTGCAAAGAGAATTTGACCTATAGCTGGACAGGATACCGATACTTACCACTGACTAGAACCTCCACCACTTTAACTCCACTAAGAACCAGCGACAGATTAATTGTGTTTGGTCCTGAAGAGAATCCTTTACACTTATTTAGGATTCGAAACGCGTCGACCGAGGTGGTAGTCGTGTGTGGTGCCAAGTTTTGGCTCTAAATCAATTCATGTATAACTTAGAGTGATTAGAAATGATTGCGAAATAGAGTTTGGTCTTTATTACTGTGTTGATCTATGGAGCTCATTGATTGCATTATACCACTCCTATGATTGTAAATAGGTTTGGCTCTAGTTCCACCATAAAAGACAGCAATCTAACTTTGGCGATTACTTTGAAATAAACTGACACCAATTACCACCACGTATCAGAAATTTTTTGATATATGTTCACTGTCTTGTGTACACGTGTCTTATGTCTATCTGTGTTGTTAGTATTGTGACAAACCACTTTTATATGTATTTCCTCTTGCCCCCCAAAGAACTCTATTCCTCGTCTATTACTAATTACGATGATAGTTTGATGTTGTAAATAGATGTACAGACATTTACATGTATAAATTTCTTCTTTGAAATACAAAAAACAAATTAAACCACAAGCAAAAGTAAAATAAAAAATAATAATTTCTAACTTTCCATGAGTAATTTTGACTGAAAAAGTGGTCTTTTTTTGAGGCAGCGACTAGGAGTGTCTTCTTCAACTGATTGAAAACTAGTGCACAGTATTGGCATTTTTCTTGTTTACTACTCTAAATCAGGAGAACATCTCAAAATAGCCACAGCACATCCATTACTGATTCTCGAAAGGATGCATTTGTCTGTAAAACTGATGTCCCTATATTGAGGAAGGTCGGAAACCTGGCCCTTCCTTTTGCATGGCTGCAGACATTGGACAACACTCCATCTAAGTTGAAATGATCAGAAATCAGAGTATCAGAACTGACAATGAGTTAACTATCTTTCCACAGGTGTATCCTGTGGTCAAGTATGTGAACAATCAACTAAACTAACAACTGTCCTCCAATTGCTCTGCTTTTACCAGTATAGTGAGCTCACAAGGTTTGCTAATTGCTTCTAGGCTTGCCTGTTGTAACCCAATGTAAACTAGCCTAGTGAATTCTCGTATCTAGGAGTCACAAAGGCTATCAAGCCAAGTTGTATGAATGTCTCTAACTCAAAAGAAGAACTTCGCCCCAATGTAATAAGCAATCAGCTTGCATACTGTGGCAACAATAGTCAAAATCAATATTCTCTACTCCTTGAATGAAGCATTTTAGAAATGTGGCTCCAAATCCAAATACCGGTACCTATTCAAGTTGGCTCCAATGTACAGACCGACAATAAAAGTCTGCTCCATCAAAGCCTAGCTTAGCATACAAACATAAGATATACAACAGCAGGTCATTAAGCGCCATGCATCCAATGCTTTGCAATAAGCTGGGACTAAAACTCATGTTCCAGTAGAGGTACCACTCCTTCAGGATGGACATGACAAATGTATTCTTCAGGGAAGCCTTTGCATTCTATCTTAATGTGCAAGACTCTCCGATATTTTGTTTAAATGCGCTGAACCCCACCACTTCCGTGGCTTCCACTGTTTGGAGCATCCCTACATTAACTCCTCTGAAGGCCAGGACATTGCTGTGATGGAATGGTACCATGCATTTTATAGCACTAAAAAATCCTTGGCACTGTCTAGGTTAATTAAGTTCTGCACCTAATGAAGTCATAAGAATGCAAGCCACACATTTTAAACCTCTGCATATAAATGAAAACATTACCCATGCTGACATCATATCACAACAATGAAGGCTCGCAACATCTGAGTAGCAGAGAAAACACATGTGAGGGGCAATAGCTGGGAAAGGTCTAATTCAATTGGTTGATTCTGCATCTTGCAGGCCTACTACTGACCTACCTCTGACGACACGTGTGGCCCAGCGTGCCTGTATCTCTGCAGTATTTAAGATGGAACCAATTGGCTTGATCATGCCAATGAAGGACAGAGTTGGTTTCTCCAGGTCTGGTGGAAAGACATACTTGTAGAGTGAACACTTGTTGATACTGGGTTTGATGACCGATTCCTCCAGGAATGGGAAAGCAGGGTGGAATCCAGTAGCAAATATAATGATGTCAATGTCTTCAGATGTGCCATCATCAAATGTGACAGAAGATTCAGAGAACTCAGCCACACTTGGCTTAACCACCACGGAGCCACGGATTATGCAGTATGGCAAGTCGTCGCTTACAAGGATTTCCTTCCATGAGTTGCTGGAGAAAACAAGACAGAAAAAAGGGAGGATATATATTTTTAAAGAGAATGAGCAAAATGTATAGCGATGAGCTAGGTCATTTCACTCACATTCATTCTAATGCGCTTCCTCTGGGGAGGGCAAGATGGTTTAGACAAATATAATACTGCACTCAATGAGAAATTCTTGGAGACAGATCTTTAACATCTAGAACATATTACAACTACACATCTTACTAGAGGTATGTGCTGTCAGATTCCCTTACACAAAATGGACGAGGCACATGCCCATTATAAAAGTATGCCCTGACATTTGCTGGGAGTGCAGATACATGCAACTGGTTTACAAGGCATTTATCTGTTCATGATATCTTCACTAGGTTTCATATAACATGCTCTCCCAGAAGTCATGATCTTCCCAGCTCAGTGCATCTCCTATTGAGCCCCGTAGATGAGATAAGATAGATTAGAATGAGAACATGAATCTCACACATAGCCCAATATGCTCCTGAATGGTACATGACTTAGCACAAAAAATGCATTCACCTCCCAGTGTGGAGTACCAACCAGCTAGAGTAGTAAATGGCTAAGGGGCTAGTTTAGAGTTTGAGAGAATAGGACCATCATGATAAATAAGCACTGCTTCAGGCGTTAAAGTTGCATTTTACCCACTCTATTTGGAGTTGATGTAGCGCTAACTTCCCAGTGGCAAAACCATGGCGAAGTCAGGTCTTAGTGATGAACAGGGGTGATGTTCGCTTGTTTTCCCTAACTGGGACCACAATGCAAGGTCTTGGGTAGAGAAAATACACAATAGCTCCCATGAACAAGGAGAAAGCTATTTATGCATCAGACCCATTGCATTTTTGTTTTCTAATAACAGACTCCTACTTGGGAGTTTGTTTTCAGAATATAAATACTTGGATTAATGGCCATATTAAACATGAATCAATGTTTGATGAAGTCTCAGTGCCTTCCGCAGAGCCGCTGCCCTGTCAGTTCTGCTGAAAGTACAGAGAAACACACCTGCCTGGTAGGGATCTCTCTATGTGGTCTATGGGCTACCACCATAATGTCGCCAACATAGGATTTCCTTGGGCTCATTCTTCAGTTGGTAATAAATCTCATTACACCGAAAGATTATGATTAATGGTGGTGCTCCTTATTGTTACAGAGGTTCTCATTAATTTAGCGATTAGGTTGGCTGCCAAATCCCCTAATAAATAGTAAATTTAGAATTTAGCACCTCAGAGGATGGCAAGTGAAAAATAAGTATAAAGTAACTGTCAATGTGAAAGGTAGAAAGAGTGACCATTAAGATAAGAATCCAAGCTGATGAGAATAGTTATCGAAAGGTCAGGAATCCCATTATGAATGAGCGGTCGGGCAGCGAGAGAAATAAATTCAATACTATAAGTTAAATAGACATCAACAAGAGGCACATTTCCATTTATTAACAATTTGATATTTATTATATGGAGTTGGAACACCAGAGCTTAATTTGTGCCGGTGTTTGCCAGTGCTCGGCACCAGCACCTTTTTCTAAACTCAGTACGTATTTATCCAACACATGGTGGTATTGGGTACTATTTTTTTAGCACAGATTCTCATTGGCAATTCAATATATTTAAAACAGAATAGAAGACAGTTTTTGCTTTCACTGGCATTTGGCAGCGGTAGCAAGAGCTGGGGCAGCGCCAGGTGCAGTGGACAACAAAGAAATATTGTGGGCCCTGGCATTTCATTTTATACAATTTAAGCACTGGGTAATACACTACCAGGATGTCCACAACAGTCCTTGGAAAGCAGTGTGGTTAATGAAGTTCACTGTTGTTATTAGTACTCCCAAGAAAAAATGTTCACCACCAGTGTTCGCTTAGCTACTGTTGTACTTCTCTAGACACCTGTGCTTCTTGTTAATTGCAATTCATTAGCAGAGTGTAATCATGTAAATATGGGGGTGATTAGTATGCTGCTTATACTTTCTCAGGTTAGGTATCCAACCAAGATTCAGGGGCATCTAGTCATGACTCATGGGCCACACAATTTTCTAGCGGTCTTTCCATTCTTCAGTTGGTAAAAAAAAGACTCCTTATCTCATGGTATCAAAAGATGTGATCAACATTGCTACTTGCTTAATGAAACAGAGATTTTTGCTCTTTAAAAGATTGGGTAGGGTCCTGGATTCCCATAAGCAGAGTAGCCTTAGCATTCAACATTTTTCATTGTGTAGGAAATTACTGCCAATGTGAAAAGAAGAAAGATTGACGTCATTTCCTCATATTAAGGGGAGGAAACACAATATGAATGGGTAGACTGTAAATAAAGGAAACCTCTTTATATTGGTACAGAAGCAAACAATAGGCAGTCCTGATTGGGCAGAGATGACTTCTCTGAACCTCGCACAGTGTGCATGGTGGTGGCTACGAGCATCCTTTTTGATATTATAGAGTTAAATCCTGCTCGAATGGCAAATGCTTTTTGATAGGACTGCAGGCTTTACATTTTACACTTTGGATTCACGCAAAATGAAATGTACGGAAACAGGATGCTAAAATAGTTCTTGTGTATCTAATGTCTGGTTGCTGAAAAATCCTACTTTTATTCTACCATACTTCTGTCTCTGAGTTTAATGTGAGTACAGTGGCTTCACCTAACTGGATTTTAGCACCAGATGTGGGAAGACATTAAGATTACCATAATATACTCCGCTCACACAACCCTGGCCCTCAAAGCCCAAGTTAAATGTGGCTGAAAACTTTCACCATCCTGAAAATGCCCAAAGTAGGTAGAATTGGCCTTGGGAACTTTTACCCCATTGGTAGGGCATACACAGGAGTCATTCCCACCTAGTAGCTCATACCAGACATAAATTTGGCCTCTCCAAGCAACCCCTGCAGAATACTGTATGGACTTGAGGAAAGACAGAAAAATACTGGACCTGCTGTCTATGAACTGAGAAGAGCCCTGGAGGGCTGGACCTGCTCTCTCTTGCATCCAGGAAAAATAATTAGACTCCAGAGGTCCCATCGTTGACCTTCTGTTCAAGCTACAGGGATACAACAAACTGCAATAGAAATTTTCTGCAACTGCCTAGCTGCTCTGGGGCAACTGGACGTCGAATGGACTCTACCGTTGGCCTCTGACTGACACCCTTTGAGTCTCTAAGTGCCTACCCTGAGGGAGCATTTTTGTGTTACTGTCTGGCGGAGCGTTTTAAACGGCAAGAGAAACTTGGGGAAATCAGCTGTCCCACGCCACGCCGCATCCTTACCCGGAGGAACCAGCGACCAGAGACCGCGAACACCAGGCACGCCACCGCCGCTCCGGGACTCCAGGTCCCGGCAGCCTTTGCGGCGGAGGCGGGTTCCCTGATGCCTGACCAAGGCGCCAGGAGGGGCGTATAAAAGCATTAAGCCCTCGGTGGAGCGGGGGGAGCATTTTTGTGTTACTGTCTGGCGGAGCGTTTTAAACGGCAAGAGAAACTTGGGGAAATCAGCTGTCCCACGCCACGCCGCATCCTTACCCGGAGGAACCAGCGACCAGAGACCGCGAACACCAGGCACGCCACTGCCGCTCCGGGACTCCAGGTCCCGGCAGCCTTTGCGGCGGAGGCGCGTTCCCTGACGCCTGACCAAGGCGCCAGGAGGGGCGTATAAAACCATTAAGCCCTCGGTGGAGCGGGGGGAGCATTTTTGTGTTACTGTCTGGCGGAGCGTTTTAAACGGCAAGAGAAACTTGGGGAAATCAGCTGTCCCACGCCACGCCGCATCCTTACCCGGAGGAACCAGCGACCAGAGACCGCGAACACCAGGCACGCCACCGCCGCTCCGGGACTCCAGGTCCCGGCAGCCTTTGCGGCGGAGGCGCGTTCCCTGACGCCTGACCAAGGCGCCAGGAGGGGCGTATAAAACCATTAAGCCCTCGGTGGAGCGGGGGGAGCATTTTTGTGTTACTGTCTGGCGGAGCGTTTTAAACGGCAAGAGAAACTTGGGGAAATCAGCTGTCCCACGCCACGCCGCATCCTTACCCGGAGGAACCAGCGACCAGAGACCGCGAACACCAGGCACGCCACCGCCGCTCCGGGACTCCAGGTCCCGGCAGCCTTTGCGGCGGAGGCGCGTTCCCTGACGCCTGACCAAGGCGCCAGGAGGGGCGTATAAAACCATTAAGCCCTCAGCTACGCGGGACGCCCGGGGCTAAGCCCGGGCAAAGGGCGGGCCCTCTGTGGCCCTCAGAGGCACGAAAAGGCCAGGCAACGCCACCCCCCTGACACCTACCGTACGGAGACTATAAGGTACTGTTCCCAGTTCGATATTTTGCACATAATACTGTATTGATGACATTGGCCTGCCATCTCGCCGCCGCTGATTGATATTTATACCACATCTTACTGTTAACATCTATTGAACCCATTTGAGCTTAGTTCTGATAGACTGTCCAGCCTCAGCCTCAGACAACCTCCAATAGTCCACAGTAAACATGGGAAAAAAACTGGTACCTGCCCCCACTGAGTCACTGAATACCTTAGACTCCTATCTAGTACAAGTGGTCAGTAACATTAACAACAAGAGAAGGCAATCCCTTGGCTTGAGCCAATCACCTATTCTGCCTCCAGAAAGCCCTTCCACAAGCGTACTAAGCACAGCGACATCTGAAACACTGCTAGAAAATCCCCCGATAAACCTAGCAGATTCCATTCCTCAAGATAATGGTATTGAGGCTGCTGATGACTCTGACACACTAATAGATCTAATAGACTTATCAGATAACACTACCGCTGATTCAGACCACCAGATAGCTGCTACGGGCGAAGCCCTGCCACCCCTGCAGCCTGCTACACGGGCTGTTAGAGCTTGTAGAAAACTCCCAGCAAAGCGGGGGGGGGAAACAACTAGGTAGGAAAAAGCCCGCCACCCCACCCCAAGACGGGAAGGGAAACATGCAGAGCTCGACATTGATGTAGAGTCAAGACGCATTATCGACGACGACCTATTTAATAGGATTCAAGACATGATAGACATTAAAATCAGGACTATAATTAAACCCCTGATCGGGAAACTGGATAAATTAACATCTGAGGTCAAAAAGTTGGGCGGGGTACACAGCAAGTTGGCTGATGAGGTAGAGAATTTATCTTCCCTTGTTACAAATCTAGCAGTCACGGACGTGGAGGTCATCCCAACTGAAAGCAATCCACAGTCCACCCAACAAAGGCTGCTGCTACCGTTACCATCTCCATCACTACCTGCACCTGGACAGGATGTAGAAGTCGGAGACTCCCACATCAGCACAACTGCCGCTACTGCGGAATCACATCAAGAGGATGTTTCAGCCCAATTCATTTTGGAAGCCTCACCGGTAGTACTGGTACTGGCAAACGTCCCTGTTCTATCACAAGATAAAATAGAGTCCAATCAGGGTCTGAAAGACAAAGCGTTACATTGGCTCACTAACAACATGCACATGGCACACCAAGGGTTCGATAAACTGGCAGGGGATATCGTCATGACCAGGAGGGTATCTTGGATTGGTAGTAAGCCAAAAAAGTTTAAAGGGGACTGTGTTATTCTAAATTTTGCTAATGCGGAGGTCCTCCCAGACATTTTGAGTAACGTTTTCCCACCCCAACGTCGCAGTGGTTCCATAATTCCCCTTACCCTCAAGTTTTTCTATAATGAGACTCAGCTTGCCACCTTACCCAATATCCCCAGATATAAAAGACATACTAACACCAGCAGCTGGGGAGGGGGCACCAGACCTCGATATTCTAATGACTGTTTTCAGCCCATAGCAAACCGGGAGCCAGGTAGACTTAATTATCCGAATGAGCTAAACATCAGGCCTGCCCCGGCCCATGAGCCAAGAACAAACGGTTGGGGTCCTGGTCTCCTGGGTTACGATCATAGCGCTCGGGGCAACAGGCCCGCACACTGGCTGAGAAATGATCAGTTTTCGACACGCCCAAACACCCCACAACCTATGTGGAACTCAGCCCTATATGGACAGGGTCAGGTAGCTACTCCCTTCGAGTGGGGTTTTGGAACAGGAAATAGGTTCGGTCCTTTATCTCATCTAAATACCTGTGATTGACTTGAAGTAGGAGTCGACCAAGATAGGGAGGCGCTGAACAATCCAATATTAAAAAGTGGTGGTCACAACATTGTCGAACACTTTAGTGATCCTACTCCCAATGAAGCACCAGAGTCTCAAGTGTCAACAAATCTCGACTACTCACCGATTTTATTTCGGACAGAGGCATGTGCTAAATCGAGCGCGACCGGTGAGGATATACAGAGCCTCCCTCAAGTGGAATCTAGTGAGGGATCATTAACACAACATATAGCTGTAGGGGACTCAGAGGGCGTATACGAATCAAGGACACCCACTGACTCTTGTAAGATCATAAGCTGGAACGTAGCAGGTTTAAACGCAAAATGTCAGGATCATGCTTGGTTGAGCTTTGTCTCAAACCATCACATCATCGCCCTGCAAGAAACTTGGGACACATCCAACAATCTTTGGTGGGATGGGTTCACCAGCTTCACTAAACCTGCAGTCCCTAGCAGAGTGGGTAGAGCTAAAGGTGGCTTGGTGATTTTGTTTTCCTTGGATTTAAAAGGAAGTTATAGGCAGATCAGCACTGATTCTGATAACATCTTAATGGTTGAAAGGGTGATCAACAAAACTAGCAGGACCTTATATGTCAACTTTTATAATTCTGGGAACAGCGACTATAGAGGTCCCAATATCGCCAGCCTGGACAGTATTCTAAACACAGTATCACAGAATATCAAGTTAGCTTTTGAGTTTATTTTATTAGGCGATTTTAACATTCATTTATGTAATCTAGCCTGCAAGGGAAGAAGTGTTAACGAGGTCGACGACGCGGCCTTACAGGGACCTCACTTCGAACATTCCGCAGAGGGGCAGGAGCTTGAAGATCTACTCGCTAACTATGACCTATACGAACCTGACTGTGGCCTGAGAATGCCAACTTTTACTGGCGCCCAACATGGAACAGTGATCGATTATATTTTTGTCTCACCAGGCATTCTAAATCGGACCACGGTCTATCGTACAGTTTCAACACACTATAGCGACCATAACCCCGTACTACTTGAAGTGGCCTGGGGAGCTCAGATGGGGGCGCCACCAACAACTGCAAAACTTGCACATCCCCTGAGGACCACTGATCAAGATAGACGAGTGAAGTGGGCTAAAGTGATCCCGGAAAACTTTTATGAAAAATGCTTCCCTAAAATTAAAGACCAGGTAGAGCTCTGTAAAAAACCGGGCATCCAAGGGAAAAAAATAGTAGCAGCTTATGAGGCTATATGCGACCAGGTCTCAAAGGATCTTCTAGCCAAACCCATCCAGGGAGCCCCAGGACACAAGCGATGGTTCAACTCTGCATGCTCGAAAGCCCATAGAGAACTGCTGGCAGCCCTAAAAAACGTTCCTAGGGTCAAGGATGATATCTCGAGACTAAGGAAAACTTATAAGGCAGCCATAAAGAATCGCAAAGACACCATCAAACGCGAAACATGGGATAATCTCCTTTCAGCGGCAGTGCTGAAGGACAGCAGGAGATTTTGGGAGATCATCAAACAGCCCCTATTCTCTGAAGATAGTAATGCACCCATGGACTGCGTGATTACCGATGAAAAATGGCTGTCTTTTTTCAAAAACGTCTATGGGGGTGATGATGAGGGAATCAAAAAGGTCCCACTGCTCAACGCAGTTGCACATCCTATCATCTTTAATCCCCAAGAAGTGGAAAAAGCTCTTTTGGCAACCACCAAACATAAGGCACCTGGTCCCGATGGGGTCCCCGCTGACTTTTTTATGTATTCACCTAAACTGTGGGCGGAGGTTATGTCAAATGTGTTTAATGCAGTTAATGGCAATTCAGCCCCCGCCTCGTGGGCCATATCCACCATTGTCCCTATTTTTAAAAACAAAGGTCAGCGGGACGATCCCGCATTTTATAGGCCCATATCCCTTTTGGACTCAACCATAAAAATCTTGGGCAGAGTCCTCTTATCCAGATTGAGGGAGAACGTTGAGGGTTGTGGTGGGCTGTCCGAACTGCAATATGGCTTCAGAGAGAGAAAAGGGACCATTGAACAATGTATCAATCTGCATTTACTCATCTCTAAATACACGGTGGCCAAGGAGGGTTCCGTGTTTCTCGCATTTATGGACCTCTCCTCGGCTTTCGACCTGGTTAATAGGTCAAAACTATGGTTGATCCTGTTGGAGATGGGCATCGACGAAGCTTTGGTCGCGTTCATGGCCACTTTGCATCAGGAGCTTTTTGCAGCCGTCCGAGTGTCAAATAACGGCAGATGTACCCCACTGTTTAAATCTTTAAAGGGGGTACGGCAAGGTTGTATTTTAGCCCCCTCGCTTTTTACCATCTACATTAATGGCCTGGGGGCACACCTGCAAGGCCAGGAAGCGGACGTTCCGCGTGCAGGAGATGTCCAAATTCCGGCACTCCTGTATGCGGACGACGCTGTGTTGATCGCCCGCACTGGCGTTGGACTCCAGCTCCTTCTGGACGCCTTCGGTTCTTTCATGGATAATTTGGACCTGAAGGTTAATGTCTCTAAGTCACACACGATGGTAATGGGGCGTGAGTGTACTAAAAAAAGACATAAATCATTCTTTTGCAGAGGGGTCCCTGTCTCTAAGGTAACCACATTTCCCTACTTGGGTGTATTGTTTGATCAAAAAGGATCGTGGGGGCCACAGATAAGAGCAAAGAGGCTGGCGGTAACCAGATCATCCTCAGCGCTCTTGGGTTTTGCCGGCAAGTTGGGAGCCAGGCCCATGGAAGCCCTTTTAAAAATCTATAAGTGTAAGCCTGTGGCTATTGCACTATATGGATCCCCTTTGTGGGGGTATGTAAATCTTGACCCTATTCAGAGAGCAGAAAATAGATTTATTAGATCTCTCCTCTCTGTACCTCAGTCAACCCCAACCTATTCTATCCACAAAGAGGTGGGCCTACCCTACCTGTCAGATTTACTGAGTCTAGCCCCCTTGACCCTGTGGCTGAAAATGTGGCTGAATGAAGATCTCCCTTTGAACCACAAAATATTAAACAATGTCTTATCCCTTGACAAACACAGCAGTATTCCATGGTTGGCCTATTTAGTTAAATCATTTACAGATTTGGGTCGTCCAGAACTTTTTTCATGCCCAGAAAAAATCAGGGCTCAGGACATAGACTATATAAAAAAGTCATTTAGGGAAAGGAAGGAAGCGCACCGCGAGGAAGTCGAACTGTTGCAACCAGCAGTTAGGGCACACAGCCTTTTGGTTAGCGTACCCTCTCTTGCACCTTATCTTAGTTTCGTCACATTCCCTTATCACAGGTTTTTACTAACTAAGTTCAGGTTTAACCTGTTACATTTTTATTTAGGTTCTTTTAAATGCTGGCAAAAGCCAGACCTAGCCCCTCCTTGCAGTTGCGATCATTTTTCCGTGCAGGACACAATGCACTTTGTCATGTTTTGTAGCCTGTATCATGAGCAGAGGAAAAAATATTTGCTCCCCATCCTGAAAGAAGCGGGATTCACACAGGTGCGCCCGGCGCTGCTCTACTTACAACTCCTGTCAAATCCTTGCACAACTTTCTGCATTGCTAACTTCTTAGTGGCCGCTGCTAGGGCGAAAGCTGTTGGCCAAATTTCGCCTTAAAACTTAATGGTTACTATGTTTTTCTTGACATGAAATGTAAAATCTATTTTTTTAATTCTGTATATAGTATTTTTTTAAATGCGCATCTAGATTGATGCTTTTTAGGAAAATGTAGGGTTATGTACCGCATGTCATGTTTTATTGTTTTTTGTTTCTTTGTATGACTTGGAATAAGTCGAATAAAGATATTCTCACTGACTGACTGCCTACCCTGAGGTCCTAAAGAGTTTTACAAGTGTACTTCTTAGGTGGATTGGACTGGGAAATAAGATATCATTATCATTATTATTATTATTATTAATAATAATAATAATAATAATAATAATAATAATAAATTATAAAAATTCATTAACTAAAATCTTTTGTCTTGAGTGTGGAGCATGCATGCACTAAACACAAAAATGTGGTTTTCCACATGGGCAGCACTGGACTATCAAACCAAAAGGATCTGTGTCTATTTGGTTTCACAAAATAAATGGGTGATTAGGCACTGAACCTGTTTAAGAGAATTTATGTTGTGCCTAATACTGATATAGTAGTGTATATAATTTTAAATATATGTACATGTTATCTTATTTTCCCTTCTCACATCCAGACTATATGAGTAATATAGTGCCTTGATGATGACCCCATAAAACACTTTCGTATATCCCAAAAAGTTCTGAGTTTGAAACATGATTGCATTTTCTTGGGGAAGAAGGAGAACCTCCTCTACATTCAACCAATCATTTCGGTTATGATATCTGAAACATTTGAATTAAGACTAAACAAAAAGGAAAGTGGTTTGTCCTGTCAGAGAAGTGATTACAGGAATGTGCCCACATACCCATGAGTTAAAAGGGGTAATGCATTGATTGTAGTGAGTTTATTTGGACTCAGTATCTATAACTCACTGATATCAACAAGTTCTGGATTCCCAAAAACCTTTCAAAGAATCTTCTTTTCTTTTCTTGTAAAGTTTTGATTTATGTTGATTTATGTAATTTGTGCTATTTGTTGTATATATCTGAATAGTCTGTACCAAAAAGATGAGGTTATCACCAAAAAACTTGAAAACATAAGTGAAAAAAGCTCATAAAATAAGAAATGATATAAGTACTCGAACACAAAAGATGTATGTAAAAGTTGTGTTTCTTCAATTTCTGTCTTTTAATGGCCATGTGGGGTTTTCTATAGATAATATACTATGATATTGATCCCTCCCCATACAGCAGGCCTTATTGGATCACACCCCTTTTACATTTATAGATACGATTGCCCTGAGCTCCTACTCCTAGTCAGTCACTTCTCACACTTCATCCAGGCTGACAACATCATGTTTGGTATTTTCATAAATCAACTACATGTACTCTTCGATACACTGTGTCTCTTCAGATTCATCTGTGGTTTAGGTAGGTGGCAGGGTTTGCTGGTTCAGGCTGATATGCAACCAACTGGTACTCTTACGCTTGCAAAATCCACTTATCTATTCATGCGGGTGTGTTGGGTACACACCATTAGAGTAGGGGGACCAAAGCTTTGTGACCTGTGGTAACTCTCATAATGTACCCATGCCTGTGCAAGTGGAAGTGTCAACACCATTGATGAATGGCGTTAGTTTTTTTTCAATCTGGGCAAACCACTTTTTTGTGTTGACCAGCACCTGACTGGTATATTCTATTGCATTTGCCATACCCTTATCATTCGTCAGGAGTAGTATCACCCTCACCCCACAGGTGGCATCCACCACTAGCTATGTATCCCAATGAGAGTGAAATATACTTTGGTGGTTTCTCCTTTGAAGACTATTTTGTTTCTCTTGAGCACCTGCAATATCTAAACTCAACTTCTATTCATATATACTTCTTTAATAGATCTTAAAGTGACTTGTTATTGTGGCATGATTGGGGATGAACCTCCATACAATGGATGGACTGCCCCAGGAATGTGTGCAACACTTCTGCATTCTGTGAGGGGGAGCAGAGCCACATTTGATGTACGTAATTGTGTGGGTATCTAATCTCACTGCTTTTGCTGAGAACACATGCTCAAAAAGCGTGAGCTGGCATTACAGGAATTCAGGCTAATTGCAGTAGAGCATCAGCTTTGCTCCTTTTTTGCAGAGTTTTTTTCAGACAATGGTTTTCATGGTGAGTAGGACATGGATCAAGATGTAGTCAGTGATAATTAGGATACCTGGGTGTCCCACCAGTACCTCTCGGTTGGTGTTCTGTAATATGACTTATATCACACAACAGGTATGGCAAGAAAAATATTCCCATATTCATTTCAGGAATAACAAACTTAGGGGCCGATTAGGATCGCGGATGGACCTGCGTCCGTCCGCGACCCCCGAGGTGGAGGGAACGTCCGCAGGGGCTGCAGCGTTCCTTCCAGTGCAATTAGGATGTGACCGGCACCTTGGCGGTCACATCCTCAATATTTAACATTGCGGCGGGTGCTGCTTGAAGCAGCACCCGCCGCAATGTTAAATATGCATGCTTCGCATTTGCATGCACAAAGCGGCAGGCACCGCTTCGTGCATGCCGCTTCGTGCATGCAAATGCAGGGGGGTACCTATGGTACCCCCATGTGCATCCCCTTCACCCCTGGGGGCCCACAACGGGCCCCCAAAGAAAACACTGTATGCCTTTTCACGGCGGAAATGCCGCAGTGGAAAGGCATAGGAATGCAGACATCCTAATATGCCTGGCGGTGTCTGATAGACACTGCCAGACATGTTAGAGCTTTTCCGCCGCGGTCGGAGACGACCGTGGCGGAAAAGTGGCGGACGGTCCTCCAGACCCCCCAGCCATCCTAATCTGGCGGGGGTCTTTGAAGGCTCCGCAGTGGTTTTTCCGCATCCTCCGGGCAGGCGGACACTTCAGCCGGCCCGGAGGATGCGGAAAAACCGCAATCCTAATCGGCCCCTATGTGTTACAGAACACTGAACATATAAAAAGCACAAAGATTTGCATGGAAAGGCTTCAGCCACTCTTGTGGCATGCTTCATCATCGGCCAGTCCGACCCACCATGTTCAGATGATACTAAACTGGTGGTCTCAACCTCATTGGGGAGGAAGATCAGAATATTAATTCTCTGGTCATAAATGGGATTCAGATCTTTTCCTAAAACAACCTCAGTGTAAGCCAAGGTATTTTCTTTCTTCTTGGGTATACTAGGCTGGGTTCAAAAGTAAACATGAGGATACTACTGGGAACCTATGTATCGAGAATCGCATCAACTTATCTTTGCCAACATATTTCGGCCTCCATAAGATCACTCGTGAGCGGGTGTTGGGCCTCTGCCAGGACAGTTAACGGCACTCCTATAGTCAGTCCTTCATACACCAGTCATGTTCATGCAGACAAGAATAAGTCTTACCTGTCAATCCACCATCTTCACATGTGGATAAAACATTTTGAATACTTTATAGTCAATTAGATTTTTTTATACTTTTTCAGAGCAATTAAAAGAAGAATGTTGTTTCTTTTTTGTTCAGCCTGTAGACAGCATCATATATCACGTCTACATGCACCAAACTGTGGTACACTGGTGAAGTCACAGGATGCTCAACAAATGTGGGAGAAGACACTGGTGAATCATGCAGTCTGTGCAGTCACTTACCCTAGATTATTAGAGTGTTACACCATATAGTTAAAGGGGGAAGAACTTCTCCTGTAGTCACACACTTGTGTCAGAGAAGAGGTATAGGTCATAACTCACAGTAAAACCTAAAAGTGATTAGGGGCATTTAAAATTTCAGCATCTGTGTTGCTATTGTGGTGTCATCACTAAATGTCTGCCACTCTTGCTGTCCTAACGTTATGGTCAGCATCTCTGATGAGCATCGCTTACATAAGGCTTGACTTTAAGTGGAAATGTGTGTTATGTTAGGTCGTTTAATAATGACCATATTCTGTGCAAGACACTCCAACATTACTTCCTCTGGACAAGCACGTGACATATACGCACCCTGTTGAACACTGATCAAACTGTACAGTTGCTACTTATCAGTTCATGATACGAAACGGAGTAAACTGCCTATCACATTTGTAGTACACAGATTCCTTCATACGTATTGTGCCACAAGACATAAACACGTGGCAACATTTATTTCATACGTTTATAACTGATTCCATATCATGTTGTATACTCATGACCATATTTTAATTATCAACCATAGCAAAGCGCTTCCATATTGCCTCCTTTGGGCAAACTCATGACATGCATGTAAAACATTGATCAATCTGCACCGTTACACAATGGTGGCTCAATAGATCCGTAAATGGAGCAATTCCCTTATTAGGCCCATGCCCCTCTGACCCCTTCCTTAAATAGTCAAGGTATAGATTACTGCAGGAAACCTACAGAAGCCATCAGTGCGCTTCTTTGCTAGAACTCGTAACCAGCAGCAACAGGTGTTTTTATCTGGGATGTGCCAGGCCGGATTATGTTCCTGACGCATGCCACGTCATCCCAATCAATGTCTGGGCTATCCAGGACTATGGGAAATGTAGTTTCCAAATGTCCCATTCATCATGAAGCCTGCATCGGCTTTACCCTCATTATCCCAGCTGCAAAGGAACATGGGAGGTGTAGTTCTCCATCGTGCTCACCATGCCCTTTGATCGTATGGGTATCTCTAAAATGCTGCTTTAGTTGTTTTTTGACTCCAACCACAATATTATTGTAGGGACATAAGTTCCTTGATGAAAAGGAGTCAGAACCCGATTATTTTTATTGGTAAATAGTGCTGAAGGCGTAGCCAACATCATAATTGCCAACTGGGCATAACGGAACAGTAGGGTTATTCCCCTTCGTGATCAACGAGCCTGGGATCGTTTTAATGCAGGCTCAAAATAAATCTGTTATTGTAGGGACACACATCACTTGATTGGCAACAAGAAGTGCCTGACTTAACTTGTCAGTTGAATATTGGATGTTAAGTCTGGTTATATATGTTGGTAACCCATGGATACTGTTAAGAAGGGTTTTTTATCATTATACCTGAAATAATTCCAGAATGTGCTAAGTTTGTATGTTCCGGTAGGATTGTCTAGACCGCATAACTCGTAATGTACCCTGTAGGTCTATCCGTATTGATTATAACCTTGAGTCTCAAATCATAGTTTTTTTATACATCGGCAACCAGGGCATTGAATCATTGAGACCCTCCAAGTCTATGCCCAGTCTATAGACTCACCTCTGTTCAAATCTTAACAATGTCTTAGTCATATCGCTGTTGTTGGGTTTTATTTTTTTAATATTAATTATTAATATTCATGAGGTAGGCTTATTTGCAACCCAATACGAAACGCTAATGGAACTTAAAAGTTCCATATATTAGGTAGAGGGATTTCCTAATTGTCATTTGCAAGGAATCACAATTAGGAAATCGCTATTCCTAATAATTGTACATCTAGCCAAGATTTCTT
Source organism: Lissotriton helveticus (assembly GCF_964261635.1). Taxonomy (NCBI): domain Eukaryota; kingdom Metazoa; phylum Chordata; class Amphibia; order Caudata; family Salamandridae; genus Lissotriton; species Lissotriton helveticus. The sequence goes on along the minus strand of NC_136057.1, from coordinate 1,906,681,284 downwards.
ATAAATGTACAGAGGAAACATGTATAGCCTTGTGGGTTACAGATTCATTTGCCTGACATACACGGCTGAATTTGAATGTACTTGAATCGTGGAGCCTGAGAGACTGCAGTGCTTCCATCTTGTACTTGCCATTCCCTTTGGGATACTGACCAATTTCGTCTTAAAAGTATGCATGTCCTACAATGCAGAAGTAAATCACTTTCCTATAGGCTATTGTGCAACTTACTACACATGCTAATTGGGATTAACCTGTCAGATAAATACCTGAGTTCTCAGATGCATGGAAAACTCAAAAGATAAAGCAAGATCTTGTCTGACACTTTTTGGTATGATTATGGAGTCCTGCTCATGCTCAGGAAACCCTTTTTGTTCTAAGGTCATTTGGCCTGTATGGAGGGTAGACCACCAAGTGGATGTTTTAATGCAGGTGCTTGGTCTCTGCAATATAGTAAATATCACTCCATGGGACTTGAAGGCTTCCCAGCACAATATCTAGACCTTTCACAGTGAGAACGTATAACCCTCTTTTTGCAGCACTATATAGCGGGTTCTTTTTCTGTTGTTTTGTGTATTTTATTGGGACTTGACTCCTGGTCATCAGTCTCCAATGGCATGCTATTCCAAACCTTGCTGTACCATTATTTTTGGAATCAACCAACAGGAGATCACCCGTATACCCAGTTGAGATCTGGGTGATAATAGTGTGAAACAAAAACAATGTCTCAACAGGTAATGTTCATAAGACAGTTAAATAAAACATGTACATCAACATGCAAAAAAAAAAGAAGAGACACTCAAGGGTTGGTGAGAGATGCAAGGAGGAATCTGTTTTTAGGACAAGATAAGTCAGGGAAAAGTATCTGCACTGTTTACAATAAATGTGGGCGTAACTCGAAAGAACTTGTGCACATTAGTGCTCATGAGACATACGGTGGGCGGCGCAAGTGACACAGCAAGGAACGGCGCAAGATAAACACATTTAGCAATATTTCCAAGGTACTTTGGGCCTCATTTATGAAAAGTGACTCATCGCTGCGTGAAAACAGCGATACATCACTTTTCACTACGCCCTCCTTGCAACACCAATGATGCGTCATATTTACAGTATGACGCATCATTGCGCAAGGAGTTACAGATACATCAGTATTTCTGACGTATCTGTATGGTGCAAAAGAGACGCATTGCTGGAGCGTGTCACAAAAGTGACGCAACTCCAGCAATGTATCCTTTCACATGGGGCAAGCCCCATGTGAAAGGGCCTGCGTCAGTCTTACACCTGCTGTGAGGCAGGGTAGTGAGACAAAATATCGAAATTAAAATATCGATATACAATAATATCGATGTTTTAATTTCGATAGTATAGAATATCGATGTCCAAAATATCGACAGACAGAATATCGTTTTTTAAGGTATGTATGTTACTAATATCGAATTTTACTAATATCGAAATTTTGTTTAGTGTTATGTATTTTAATGTGTTGTTTATATGTTTGTTAAACATGTTTTGTAATGTATGTTTGAAAATTTGTAAATTTGTATACATTTTGCGTTTTAGTATCAGAGCGGGTTGTGGGTTTATAGGGGAATAGGGTGGGAAGTAATTTAATAATAATTAATTAATTAATATATGTTTGTAAATATTTTTAATTAATACTTAATTGGTAATTAATTAATATTAATTAGTTAATTACATTAATTAGAGTAATTTTTTTATATATATAATTTTTTGTTATTGTTAATTAATTAATTGGGAAACAATAATAATAATTAGTAAATTAAATTATTTACAGCTAATGTGCTAATATATTTACTTTATTGTTATTGTTAATTAATAATTAATTGATAATTAAATAATATTAATTATGTAATTAAATTATTTAGAGTTAATGTGCTAATATATTTAATGTGTTGTTATTGTTAATTAATAATTAATTGGTAATTAAATAATATTAATTATGTAATTACATTATTTAGAGTTAATGTGCTAATATATTAAATTTTTTGTTATTGTTAAATAATAATTAATTGGTAATTAATAATTATTAAGTGAATAAATGATATGATTTATTTCTGTGTAGTGGGTTGTGTTTTTAGAGGGGGATAGGGTGTGATATAATTAAATGTAATTAATTAAAGAGATTGTAATTTTCTTTGGTATTTATTGTTAATTAATTAGTAATTAATATGTGTTATTTAGTTCATTTATAATTACATCAATTTAGTAATATTAATTGTTATTAATTGATTAATTGAAATTTATATTAATTGTCTTTTTTATATGTGTAGTGTGGTGTGTGTTAAAGTGGGAGTAGTGTGGGAATTAATTTTTACCCTCATGCTATCCAACGCTTTCCCTACTGATGCACCCTCTGGCGTGTGAATAGTAATTTTTACCCCTACGCTATCCACCGGGGAAACAACCTTTACAACGCAACTTTTACAACGCACTACCATTACAACTAAATTTTTACAATGCAAAAACCATTACAACGCATGTGTTTACAACGCATGTTTTTACAACGCAGGTACCTTTACAACGCATACCATTACAACGTAAGTATAGGTAAGTATATAATAATATTTTAAATTTTATATGTTTTCGTTTTTTTAAGGGGTATTTTTAGGGTTCAGGGTCAGTTTTCAGGTTTTGGGTAAAAGGGTATTTTTAGTGTTCAGGGTCAGTTTTCAGTTTTTGGGTAAAGGGGTATTTTTAGGGTTCAGGGTCAGTTTTCAGTTTTTGGGTAAAGGGGTATTTTTAGGGTTCAGGGTCAGTTTTCAGTTCTTGGGTAAAAGGGTATTTTTAGTGTTCAGGGTCAGTTTTCAGTTTTTGGGTAAAGGGGTATTTTTAGGGTTCACGGTCAGTTTTCAGTTCTTGGGTAAAGGGGTATTTTTTGGGTTCAGGGTCAGTTTTCAGTTTTTGGGTAAAGGGGTATTTTTAGGGTTCAGGGTCAGTTTTCAGTTTTTGGGTAAAGGGGTATTTTTTGGGTTCAGGGTCAGTTTTCAGTTTTTGGGTAAAGGGGTATTTTTAGGGTTCAGGGTCAGTTTTCAGTTTTTGGGTAAAGGGGTATTTTTAGGGTTCAGGGTCAGTTTTCAGTGTTTGGGTAAAGGGGTATTTTTAGTGTTCAGGGTCAGTTTTCAGTTTTTGGGTAAAGGGGTATTTTTAGGGTTCAGGGTCAGTTTTCAGTTTTTGGGTAAAGGGGTATTTTTAGGGTTCAGGGTCAGTTTTCAGTTCTTGGGTAAAAGGGTATTTTTAGTGTTCAGGGTCAGTTTTCAGTTTTTGGGTAAAGGGGTATTTTTAGGGTTCACGGTCAGTTTTCAGTTCTTGGGTAAAGGGGTATTTTTTGGGTTCAGGGTCAGTTTTCAGTTTTTGGGTAAAGGGGTATTTTTAGGGTTCAGGGTCAGTTTTCAGTTTTTGGGTAAAGGGGTATTTTTTGGGTTCAGGGTCAGTTTTCAGTTTTTGGGTAAAGGGGTATTTTTAGGGTTCAGGGTCAGTTTTCAGTTTTTGGGTAAAGGGGTATTTTTAGGGTTCAGGGTCAGTTTTCAGTGTTTGGGTAAAGGGGTATTTTTTGGGTTCAGGGTCAGTTTTTAGTTCTTGGGTAAAGGGGTATTTTTTGGGTTCAGGGTCAGTTTTCAGTTTTTGGGTAAAGGGGTATTTTTAGGGTTCAGGGTCAGTTTTGGGTTTTTGGGTAAAGGGGTATTTTTAGGGTTCAGGGTCAGTTTTGGTTTTTTGGGTAAAAGGGTATTTTTAGGGTTCAGGGTCAGTTTTGGGTTTTTGGGTAAAGGGGTATTTTTAGGGTTCAGGGTCAGTTTTGGGTTTTTGGGGTACAGGCGTACAGGGTAAAAATAAAATAAATTTATATTTAAATTAAATCAATTAAATGAAATTGAAAAAAAAATAAAATTACATTAAATTATTATGTTTTTAATTTATTTTAAATGTATATGTATTAGTTTTAATTTTTTAATTATGTTTTAATGTTTTTATTTAATATTTGTAAAATTATATGTATTTTAAAATTATTTTTACATTATTATTTATACATTTAAAAAAACGATATTTTTAATTTCGATATTTTTGTACTACGATATTAATTTTTCGATATTTTTGTACTTACCTTTATGAAGATATGACTCCGATATTTTTGATTTCGATATTTTTGTGTCGATATTTTTGTATGTCGATATTCTGTCTGTCGATATTATGTCAGACAACCGTGAGGCAGGCATAAGAAATTGACGCATTTGTGTCCTAGAAGTGGCGCAGTGAAATCACATAGATTTCACTGCCTCACTTCTACGACCCTTTCTTGTGTCAATATGCCCCCCTTGCATACATTATACCTGGCGCAGGTATAATGTGGCACAGGGGTTTACAAAGTGAAGCATCTACCTAGATGCGTCACTTTGTAAATATGGTGCAACAAGGCGCATTTTTTACGCACCAGCGTCGTGAAAGTGACGCAGAGCCTCATAAATGAGGCCCTCTCTGTTCACAATTAATTTTGACATGAATTGTTTTACAAGAGATAGACAATTTTGTGAACAGTAGAGTTGTGGCAAGGTTTGCTCTGGATGGTCATTGGCGTTTCGACCTTTAATAAGTTTAGGTCATCTTCAGGACCAGGATAACGTTAGTTTGGGTGCTGAGTTCAGTGTAGGTCCAGGGAAGCAAGTTAAAGAATCCTGGAATGGACGAAGGACCAATGTTGGTAAATGAAATGCACCGCCAGCCTGGGTGCTGCGTAGAGCTGATCAGTATGCTGGATGAACGTGGACATGAGTAGAATTGAGAGGGGGAGCTACTGTCCAGCATAGGGACAATTAATGTCTTGGCGGTGCGCCGACCTGGCGTCAGGCGGAGGGCATCAGGTTGCTGAAAGAAAGTGTTCCTAATTGGAGACTGGGGGGGAGAGGTCCAGAGGGACCCACAATCGGCGTGAGTCCGAGTGAGAATCACAAAAGTTTCCAGCCTCTGAAGATTTTTGTCCACAAAGCAATGACAAAGAATCATAACCATGCAACTTTGCAATCATTAAAAACTAGATTCAAATAAAGAAATACAGGTCTTTCCTGCAGAAGCCTCAGAAGGTCTGGCTGTTTATTGCAGACTAAACAGAGGCTTCCGGGTCCTGAGCTAAACAAGGCTCATTCATTCACCAAATGTTAAGTGAAGATCCTACAGATGAAAAGCAACATCTTCATATAAACTGAGAACCAAAATAGTGGGTTATATCCTTCTTTGAAAGTCGTCTGGACTAACATCCCACAACTTCAGAGTTAAGGCAACATAGCTACGCATAGTCCCAGCAAAGTTCTTCGATTAGAACTACAGAATTGCTTTGTCTCACACTCCATCTTAACTGCAAAACTGTTGGCTATCCAGGTTATCTAAAACTTTGTGTTATATAATTCACCAGAATCAAAAAGGTTTTATGAAGGGTAGTCAATCTTATCTGTCGGTTTTTATCATTATTTCTAAATCTCAGTTGCCTGCAGGCATACTACCTGCTGATGTTTAGAAAGGGTTTGATACATTGAATTTAAATTCCTATTTAAGGTACTACACTTTTATCATTTTTACCACATTTTATTAGTATGTTTGAAGATATTTGTGTTCAACCTTCGGCTAAGATTTTGATAATGGAAATACCTCACACTTTTAATCTTTATAGAGGAGCTGGACAGGGCTGCCATTTCTTAACTATCCTTTTCCTTTTAGCTAATAAACCTTTAGATGCCTTCCTATGAGTATATCAGGTATCAAAAACATATTTGAAAATATACCTAATAAAACATGTGCTTATAATGTTTGGTACTTATCTCTGGTCCTGAGGGTTCTATCCCAAGAGTGGTATAGATAAAAATATTTACTCTGATGTTTCTGGCTATACATTAAAACCTAGAAATATTTTCCATTAAACTTACATTGTACATTATGTTGTCAAAACAAAAACAAATCTTGGAATCCTTTCTGCTAACACTATTTAGCATGCTGTTGAACTTAACTTTGAATGTATTATACTTAATGTTAAAGAGAACATTTACAAATGACCGTCCCTTAATTTAATTGGTGGGGAGAACTGAGGCAGTAAAAAGGTTATTTCTTTGCAAATACTGTATATGCTTTCTATGTTACTTTTAATATTTTTGTCTCTTGTTTTATAGAAAGCTGGACAAAACTATTTTACATGTTATATGGAATAACACAATTCTTAGAATGTTATAATAAACCTAAAGTTAGTATAACAGTAGATTGGTATTTTCAGATTTTTTATAAATATCCTACTGTCTTTATTTCTAGACAAGGTTATATGTGATTTCAATCTCATCAAACACAAATGATTAATCTAAATATTTTCCACTGGTTGTGATTTTGACAATTAGTAACAACACATGTATGATTAAGAAGCCTCCATTTCTTAAAGTCACAAAAAGTTTCTTTTGGAAGTGAATGCACTGTTTCATATGGGTGTCAAATATTCTAAAATAGCTACATCATGGTTTAATGCTCTTATTAAATTTAATTATTATATTGCTCTTTGGAACTGCTGGCTTGACGCTGGAATCTTTATCATATCCAAATTCTTTGCAATGCTATGCTTAATGCTTACCGTAATCTATTACCTGTGTCTACGGTGTCTGAGGTAGAACAATATTTAAATATATGTAATATAACTGATCACATTGCATCTAAGATTTACTACTAAACTACACCTCATTACAGAATATTGGAATCCTCTTTCTCATTTATAGATTGGCAAAAAAGATAACAATGTAATATTTCTAGATGGCTTCCTATATCCCTCTATAAATCAAATCATTTTGAGGTGTTCTACTCCCTACGGACACCTACAAAACATATCAAAGTAAATTAATAGATGACTCATAATGCTGGTGTTGCATAATTGCTACTTGTTAATGACAATTCTTATTAGTATGTTTTATTTTTCACTCTTATTATGATGTATGCGATACTACTATTAAAATGAATAATGTTTCTCTCTCACTTTAATTTAATATTGCTGGGAAATTGTTTGCCCTTTCTACTTCTTTACCTATTGCACATAAGAAACTATTTGACTTTCTGATTTCATCTACTATTACAGTTATTCAATTTAATTGGAAAGATGCCAAAGTGTGATCTGTACATAAATGGTGGGTTGCATTACTTTTACTAAATGTGGTGGCAATCTTTATATTGGTAAAATCCAGAAGATATTTTAAAAACCTAAATCTTTTGGGCAAACACTTGATAATTATATTTCCAAACATGGTTGAATTGGTCTTACTCGTCTATTTAAGACTAGCTGTACCCGGCCACGCGTTGCTGTGGCTCAGTCTGGTTAAATGAAAGAGAAAGAAAAGAGTAAGCACACGTTTCTAATATGTTTAATTTCACAATGCTTGTGGGTACACAATATGTTTTTTTGACTATTGTCTCTATGCGTCCCTTATAGTTGTTGCGCAGCAAGCAAATCGATAGGGTCTGTTCGTCCTTTCGATTAAAAACACATGCGTATTATTCACGCGCTTATTTGAATCCAACGTTGTGTATATATAGACACACGCTAATAATGCACAGTGAACCAACTCCTCCCCGCTCCCTCCACCCACTTCCCGGTCTGCCATCTTGACACCAACTGTCCATCCTAATATATGTAGACTATTGTCTCTATGCATCCTTTCTTAATGTTCCAAAGTGAAACAACTCTTCCCCCCTCCCTCCACCCACTTCCCGGTCTGCCATCCTGTCACCAACTGCCCATCCTAATATATGTAGACTATTGTCGCTATGCGTCCCTTGTAGTTGTTGTGCAGCAACCAAATAGATATGGTCTGTTCGGCCTTTCGATTAAAAATACGCGCATATTGGACAAGCGCGTATTGGAATCCAACGTTGTGTATATAAAAACACGCGCATTTTGGAATCCAACGTTGTGTATATAAAAACACGCGTGTATTGGAATCCAACGTTGTGTCAAAATTTCAAAGCAATCGGTGAAGAACTTTCGGAGATTTGCGATTTTGAACATTTACATTTTTATTTATATAGATTATGACAAATCATCCTCTTGTCTTCAGTATAATGTTTAGCTTATTTTGAGTTTGTTTATTATTTTTTTGTTAATTGCTTTATGCTAATTAGCGGCAGGTGCTTTATAATCTAAATGTTTGCATCTTTTCTCAATGAAATTTTATTAGTTCCTTTATCAGTACTATTTTCTGAATGTCCAATTGGTATTATGTATACAAAATGTTTAAGAAATTCTTTTAGACATAAGAAAAAAACCAGGCATCATGATAGTGTAACCTGCTGGCAAACCCTGTAGAGCAACAAGTAGTGAGTACTTTGAAGAGACATGCCATAGGATTTGAGAAGCCAATTGTTTGCAACCTATGTGTTAAACCAAGCCAAGGCAAAGATGTGCATGTGGTTGTTCTCATAGTGTCTGATCTTGCGATGGACTGCCAAACAAGGTTTTTGAACAGAAATATTCTTACAAGAGGAAGAAAAAACACATCTTGGTTTTGGGGAATGGTAATGAGTGTGCTGAAGACAGAAGATAAGCATATCAAATAGGCATTGTAAAAGATATAAATGCACTTGTAGGTATATTTGTCTTTGGAGACATGCTATTGAATAAGGTACATGCTTTCACTAAAGACTACAGCTTAATGAGATAGATCTTTAGAGGAGATGTCAAAGGCACTACAAATTGTAAGCCCTGAGGTCCAGATGGAGCACACTGCAGTGATGATGGGCATGCAAATGGAAACCGAAGGAGTGAAACTACATACAAGGGGATTAGGCACTGTGAGAAAGGAGATACTGACAAAGCACTGAGATCGGGACAGATGAATTAACTAAGATCTTGGCCATGTAGAGCGGATGAACTCCATACTCCATGATTGGTCCTCTCCTGAGTCTGGGTGAACACTCTGCATGTAGTCACCTACCCTCTTTTACACTATAATAGGATCACACTCAGGAGAGACAATATGATACAATATACCAGTTCGTTAATAATACACCAGCATCTTCCACCTACCCCACTAAAGAAAGGGCTGGTCACTCACCAGGTACCAAAACAACTTTCGGTTGAAAGTGAGGTTGATGATTTTCAGGGTTGTTTTTGAATTGGATAGCTAAGTGGAGGGATGGCAGAAGACAAACCTCAGTGCTGCACATGAGAATAAGCATCCAAACCTAAATTGGAATGTCTATGATAAATTAAGCTATCAGCAGGAAACTTCAAGTTAACACTGCCTTCAAATGTGTGGGTTATTTCAACATGTTGAGAATCCAATAGCTTAATACTGAAAATTTCCAGAGGGTTGGGTGCTGCTTTCTAACCATCACACAACTATGTAAAAGTAAATATGCAATACATTTGTATACATCAAATATGTCATGTAATCTTCAGACACAGTCAATTTCGTTTTCTTATAATAGAGTAAGAGTTCTGAAAGGGGGATGGTTGTTTTTTGAGCTGGTTGCTATGGCTATCAAGTCCTCCCCTGCTCTGATTGTCTGCATCCTGATAAATGATGGACCAGTTATTGGCGGCCTTGAGAACATTTAGTATATCACAACAGTAAACCTGTGTATTTAACTGTATTCATCTTATGTGAAGACTATGGACAAAGAAGCGGGTTGCATTCTAGTCCTCACATTGTATTATGTTCTGGGCAACAGATAAATTGCAAATCTCATTATTAAGGAAGGACCTGTACACTGTACACCCACAGTTTAAGCCTGTGATGCACTCCTGCTTATTTCAACATTTCGGTCAGACCAGGTATGTGTTTGTTCCAAAGAGACAAATATGACATTTTCCCCCAAGAGAAGCTACACAATAATTGTAAATGTTTCGCTCCAGCAGCAGAAATAACAGCATAGTAAAATATCCTACGTGAGTATAATGACGTCCCCCATTACCAGAGACCCTGAAAACTGCATTTATTCTAGACTAGGATGTCCTCTCACCAGGAACCTGGAGAATGCACAAAAAAGATGCACCTAAATTTGGTTGTTTTAATGCAAACCGTCAGGTGAAATTAAGTATTCAAGTGCCTGGTTGGCAGTCATGAACTGTCTCAACTTTGAGGTATGCGTTGTCTCTTTTAATTAGAAAGCCTGTTTACCTTTGAACTTTATGTAAGTTCCCTGCAAAGGAAGAACTCCCTGTATCTGACCTCTTATTGACCCCGAGAAAGGCTCTAGAACTGGAGAAAAAGACCCTACTTGAGAAGGAGGCAGGCTGCCATAAGGCAATAGAACCAGCTAAACTCACTAAGAGAACTGTGAGGCTCAGCTGCTTTGAACCTCCTTTTAAGACCTCTTGCCTGTGAGAGGAATGTTTACCTAGATTAAAACGTGGTTGGTACTGCCCAGCCCACCCATGCTAAGCTGCATTGTGCTGCAAAGAGAATGACTAGGCATTTCCCTCCATGAATGTAAGAGAAAGACTAGGCATTTTCCCTTCCATGAGAGGGAACCATTATACTAAATGAAGCAATAACTTCTTGACAGCCAAGTTCATCAAATAACATCAGCCCAATTAAATTTTTTTAGCAAACGCTCTCATCCATAACTTAAGCACTACAAAAATTTCTCATCCACGAAAATCCTGGAAAATAGAAATAGCTTCCAAGAAAAAAAAACTGCAAAGAATAAAGAAGAAAAACAGCAGAGAAATAATGGATGAATAATGGATGAAAATTGGATTGATTTACATATGGCAGCCTTATAAAAAGATAGCAAACAATTTTATTGATTTATCGCAAAAGGAATTGGAAGCAGTTAATCAGTAAAGGCCACTCCGTTCTCACAGCAAGATTGGGAACGTTCTCTGCTTGAACTCTATAAAGTAAATCCAGATCATCCCAACAGTAGTGAAGTCCGCAATCTGAGGTACGAATCAGAACAGCAGTTGACACCACCACCTTCAGAAAAACAAAGTGAATTATACATCGAGAAGGCTAGGATCTCGGCAGCCATGGGCCCAAGATATGATCCCAGTAAAAGTGCTCCAAAGCAATCTGGTAAGATGGAGCAATTCGTAGCACCTCTATTTTCTTATTGCTATGACTCTGGGCAATTTCCTAATTCATAGTCAGGATGTATCGCCATCGAGCACTTAAAAAAAGGTTCTCGTCTTAATCCCGGTAACTATCGTCAAATTACACCCTCAGATGGCCCTGGGAAAATCTTTGCGTCAATTATTCTCTATCATCTAAAAGACTGGGTTTTCTCCAGAGATGTAATTCCAATGGTCCAATCTGGATTTCGGTCGAACCATTCTGTGACCGATAACATTGGTATCGCACAGACAATCATTTACAAGTATGTAATAAGGAAATCACAGGTGGTGTATAGTCTATTTGTTGATTTCTCTAAAGTCAATAGACCCACCCTGTTGAGGAAATGAATGAAAATGTGGATACCTGATGCACTTGTGAGGTTGATTGTCACCTTCCATTCTTCCACATGGTGCAAAGTTCAGATGGGGGGGGGAGGTTTGACCCATATGATACACACTTTGAATGAACTAAAGCAGGGTTGCCTACTAGCCCCCGTCATTTTCACTCTTCCTAAGCGACTTACCAGAGAGTTTTATAAAAATAAAGAATTTTCCTCCCAAAATAGCTTCTGGTACCATACATGTGCTAATGTATGTCGAGGATGCGGTACTCTCCGATCTCACTCTAATCGGTTTACAGCACAGCATAGATGCCCTTAGCAGGTATTCAGAAGCAAATTACTTAAAAGTAAACATTTACAAAACAAAAGTGGTCCAATTTAGAAGGAAATATTATATCCACTTTGATTGGAATTTAGATGGGATACCAGTCGAAGTGGCATAAGCATACACCTCTGTACGGCGAGTATTTACACAATCCCTCAAAACCTCTTCCCACTTTCAGCATATGGATCTAAAAGCAGTTGCTCATATAAAAGCCCTTAAGAGATTTTACTTATATCCTGGTAGAAGACACTTTTATTCTCTTCTCAAATTTATCGGGCGAAAATTCCCGCAACCCAAACTTATGCAACAGAATATATTCCTACTACTGAATACATGCGAAGGTAAATTGCTATGCAAAATAGCGATACTGAGCCAAACTACACTTATTCAAATACTTTATTTAGAGCTCTCAATTGTCAGGGTCTTTTCAAAAGCTTTAGCCAACATATTCAGATGGGCATTTAAGCTATTTCATCCGGAAGAAGGCTCTATAAGGGCCTTATTAAAACATGAAACTTTTAAGGTTGGAACAAATGTATACACTTTTAACAAACACATTAGATAGCCCATGAATACTTCCAATTTACTGAAATAATCTTACATTCCTGGTCTCCAGCACACATTTGGCTATTTTGAAAAAATATTACTCCTCAATTAAGCTGCGATCTTGATATGGCACATTGCTCCAAACTATCTCACTATAAGCCTTTTGTATCTACTATTGAGTCCAAGACTCACCAAACGTATGTGAGATACATTCTAGAACATAGTATCCGGTGATGCATTAGTATGATTAGCCTAGGGATGATACCCTTTAATGCCTATAGCTGGAGTGACACAGGTGAAAGGACAGGAATATGCGATAAATGTAATAGAGGAGTTCAGGACTTGACCCATGCGTTTTATTTCTGTCTTAATAATGTTGTGGTCGAGGACAAGAATTGTTTCTTAAACCCATATGTTTCAGGTATACTCTTTCAACTACCAATGACCTGATTGTCTTAATGGAATCTAGGTCGAATTAATGTGTTTGTTGTAATATGTACAAATTCATGAAAACTTTTTTTCCTCTATTTTAAAAGAGCATTTTTTATCGACATGTTTATAGTCAACATGGTATATAAATTATATGGTATATGTATTTATTTTAAATTGTTGATCTCTACGGAGGTCTAAATTAATTTTAAAAAAAATGAAATTGTGTCTCCCACCATGGATGTCAAACTGACATGAGGAGGGCTCTAGAACCCTCCTAGTAAACAGCTTTTATTGTCGGCCGCCTGAAGTGATCCTCATTGAGCCTCTGCAAGCCCATACAGCAGAGCACCAAAATCTGCATGTTACAGTAAATACCTTACACTTTTCTCCATTTAAGTTCCATCAGGAGTGGCTAAACTAAACAAAGGGTGAGATATTTAACACAAACGATAATTACTATGGGCCCGATGTAGGTGGCCCAAATACTGGTCGGTAACGGTGAAATTCGGTATATTTCACTGTTACCGACCGCTATTTAGGCATGTGTGATGTAGGGAAGGAATCGGTAATAAGGAATCGGTAAATACCAATTACTTATTACCGATTTCTAATTTACCGATTTGGATTTACCGAACACCCAAATACCAAATCGGTAAATAAGAAACGGTAAAAACGAGAAATTAGATGTAGAAAAATTTGGTAATACCGAATTTCCTTAAAAACGGTATTTAGGAGTGAGTAAATAACACTGACTGAAAGCAGGTGGTAATCAGGTGCAGTGTATATAGGCAGTCCCAAAATGCAACAGTGTGATCACTATGGCGACCCTCTATGTAATTGCAAGGCGGCTACAGCTACAGGCAGCAGGAGTGAAGATCTGGGGACGGGAGGAGCGCGTTTACAGACAGAGCATCACACTCTTCCAACTGACTGAGGCAGAGACCCATGAAAGGTACAGGCTACACCCCCATACTATCCTGGACCTGTTAAGGGACCTGCACCCACACCTGGAGCATCCAACACCAAGGGCGCACACTATACCACCACATGTGCAGGTGCTCTGTAACCTACACCTACTTGCATCTGGCAGTTACCAGGGGGTGATAGCTGCGGTCGGTGGGGTGTCACAGAGTTGCCTGTCCTGTTTCTTTAAGAAGTTCCTGAATGCCATGATGCAGAGAATGCATCACTACATAAGCTTCCCAAACACACAGTTGGAACTGCTGAAAACCAAGACAGACTTTTACCAAATGGCACAGTTCCTGCATGTTATAGGGTGCAATGATGGGACACACATTCCAATCTGCCAACCTGCAGCCACTGAGTATATCTACAGAAACCGAAAATCCACCCACTCCATAAATGTGCAGGTAATTTGCGATGCAGCCAACTTAATCACCGACATTGTGGCCAAATTTCCAGGGAGCACCCACTACTCATACATTTTCCAGAACAGTGGGATCTACACACGCCTGGCTGCGGGAGAATTTGGAGAAGGATACCTGCTAAGTAAATCACTGTGACACACCCTGATGTATACTGCTGATGAATGTGTTGGTGTTTGTAATTATTGGCACTCTCTTTCTCACCTAGGTGATAGCGCTTATGCTGTGGGGTCATTCATCCTCACTCCTTACCTAAACCCATCAACCCCAAGTGAAAGACGAAACAATGTGTCACACAAATCAACACGCAACATTGTGGAGCGCACGTTTGGACTATTGGCAAGCAGGTTCTGCTGCCTCCCCAAAAGAGGAGACGCACGTCAGTACACACCCATCATCTGCTGTAAAATCATCGCAACTTGTGCTATGCTGGACAACCTTGGCACTAAGAAAGGTACAGAAGTTGAATTAACGGACTCTGTGGACGATGATAATGAATTTGCACAGCCAGAGCCCAACGCAGCAGGAGTGGCGCCAGCACCAGATGGGAGACAAAGACAGGCTGAGATCACACGTAACTATTTTTGAGTAAGTAAGGAGACACAGCCAGTTGTTGCATTTGAATGACGTAGTTTAATATTTTGGCACTACGCCACTATACGAAGGGCTCCACTTGCCAGTCCTATTTGTAACCACCCTACAAGGATGTCATGGGTTAAGTCACCCAGTTAAGTTCACACAGTGTGTCTAGCATTAACGCCTGTGGCCAGGCACAACACTGCTGGATTCCCTTAGCAGACTGTCGTCACTGGCAATCGGTCCAGTGCCAGCCCCATGACGTCTGCTGGTCCTCCTAGTCTCAGTTGCAGTGGGAATTATACTGCTGCCACTGGTCATCTCCTCACTGTCCCCCACATCACCTGCACCAGTATTGGCAGCCTGACTAGTTAGGAGCACTTCAGGTGCAGTTGTGACTTTAACAAGCCCCCTTGAAACATCACGGCTGCAGTGTGCCATCCCTTCCTAGCCAAGGAGCGCCTGCAGAACAGAGAAGTGGCAGTGGAGAGGCGGTTCACCGCTTTTGTATGATTCTCCATCTTCTGCCTCTCCCTGCGACGTGTCATCCTGTCCTCATCAAACTTGCTGCACAGCAGCATCACTGACTGGGACATGTCCCTCATGCCCTCAGCCATTTCCTTCATGCCCTCAGCCAGCGTCGAGGTCATTGAGCTGATGTCCTTCTCAATGTTCTGCATGTTTGCAATCAGGTGTCTCATATGCTGCTTTACAGATTGTATTGCTTTCCCTTACAGGCGCTGAACCTTTACTATGTTTGCCTCCAGCGCTGCAAACACACCATGCTCCACACCCTGCAAAGGTGGACTGGGTTCCCTAGCCCTATGGCGTATGGCACCTGTGTGTAATCTCTCTGTGGTGGACTGCGATCCTGCATTATTGCCATTCACTGGCACTGTCGACATTTCTCCACCCCTGCTGTCTTCCAAGGACAACTCCATCTCTTGGAGTCTTGCAACTGCATGCCTCCTGGGTCTTGTCACTGCCGTGGTGACGCTGCTGGTGATGCTGCTGACAGTGGTGGTGATGCTGGCAGTGGTGGTGATGCTGGCAGTGGTGGTGATGCCGGTGGTGGTGGTGTGGTGTGCCCTGCACTTGCAATGGCCTCCTCTGATCTCACTTTCCAGGGTGCCCTTCCTGCCTTGTCATGTGCAGACCTGCGCGATGTCTCGCCTGTGGACACAAATTGTTTATTAGCTCACTAGTCTGGCAGCACTACGTAACAATAATACATTTTCATTTCTGCCAATCTATCTTTCTGTCCTCCGCTTGCTTAGCACTGATGTGTGTCACATGCCTTTGTGTTCAGAGGGATGACTGTCATGATAGGTGTTACACTGACTACATTTCCCATAATGCATTGCTGGTGTTTAGTAAAACCTGTACTAGAGTGGGATTCACACTGCCTCATTGAGGACTGGGGTTAGGGAGTGGGGGGCGCAGATTGGTGTGCATGCTTCTTACCTTGTTTGTTGGCAGCTCTGGCTGAGCTGTCTGCATCCCGATTCCGCTGACGCTGTCAGGCTCTATGGTGGACTCCACCAGCTGTTCAAGTGCAGTCAGTGCAGGTGCCCTGTTTCTACCTCCTCCTGCAGGCTGGCTTGTTTTTTCCTGTCAGCCATCTTCTTCTTTGTGAGGTTCCTGACATCGTACCACCTTTTTTTTAGTACCTCAATTTCACAGGGGTCACTCCAATCGCATTCACATGTGCCTGTTATTCCAAGCCATATTTTCCTTTTCTCCGATTCTGGCACTTGCAAGGACTGTTTCCCAAACAGCTTTGTGTGTTGTTTGACCACCTCCTCAATTAGGACCTGCAGCTCCCTTTCGCTGAATTTTAGCTTTCTTTTCCTTTCAGCACCTTCTTTTTCTGTCTCCTTGTTGGCCATTATGCAGTTTTTTCAGGAAAAAGTTCTCACAGTTGCTCCTGTGTTCTTCTCTGCACCCCCTGCCTCTCCAGAAGGTTCTGATTCGGTGCACCTGCATGGGTGTGGCCACTTCCTGGTTGGGAGGTGGGGTGGATGCACAGGATTTGCTGATTCCTTAATTGCTGATATTTTGAGATACCGATTTGGTATTTACCCTTTTCATAATACAGATTTGGTAATACCGATCGGTATTAAGGCATCGGTATTGATTTTTCCAATTTTTACCAATTCGGGTAAAAAATACAGATTTTTTACCTACATCGGAAATTCCGAATTCTTAATACCGAATTGGTAAAATTCGGTAAAAAGAATTCGGAATTTGACATTTACCTAAATATGGCCCTAAGTGAGGTAAATGCCACACGTCTTGGAATTCCATCCCCTGCAAAGCAGGGATTTTTGCAGGGGCTGAAATACACCAGCCCACTCAAATTCAGGGCCTTGGTGATTAGGCACCTTGGAGTGTGCACAGTACCATGTTTTGAGTTTTGCATGAATGTAAGTTGGCATGTCATCCTTGCTTCTATTAGCCAGCATTAACAACCAATTATCCCAGTTTTGCAATGCCAAAATCCTGATACGCCCTCTTTTATGTTCAGTTGTATAACATTTTAAGCCTCAGCTCCTTTCTCTACCTCCAACAACCATTGTTCTATTTCAGGTCCCCTAATGAGTTTCCATTCCATAGCCATTTGACGTTTAGCCAACAAAAGTGCCTGATTGACAAATCAGTAGAATTCTAAGGAGGTACAACTCAGGCCTAAACAACACAGTTTTAAATGCTAAAGCAGTGATTATATTGGGGACCAAAAGGACACTCCCATACCTATGTCCACATTCAGGGGCATTAGAGTTAGTTGGTGTATGGTTTACCCAATGACCAATGCGTAAGACAGGTCGGATACACATAATAGTATTGCAGAAACTTGAATTGAGCGATCCTCAACTATATGGATAGGTAGGCCAATGCAAATGCCTATTCACATATATCCATGGATCAGTTCTTCCTGATGCCCCATATTGTGTTTTGTTCATGTAAGTAGCGTAGGATACAATAATGATACCAACTCCCACCACCAGCTTCCTATCTGAATAATAATTGAGGTGATTAGGTTGATCCAATTCATTATGTTCCCACAATGAATATATTGCTTTTGTAACGGAGCCATTCATGAAAAACAAGTGTGTAAATTATGTGCTGCAGGATGTGCCTGGACAATGGGTTCTACATGTGCTACTTATGGGTGTGGCCACTTGAGAATTTATTTGGATTTACTGTCCCAGAGTGGTATATAAGATGGAGGTTACGAGAGTCCAGATCTCAATTACATTTCAGGGTGTCTTCAAAGCTCTCCTGAGGACTTTTAATGAGGATCTGACTCTTGGGTGTGTTCAGAAAACCTCTTTCCTTTCCTGCCTGAATATTTCTGGACTTATTACTTCCACAAGTTTCAGAGGTAGTTCAATGGGAAAACCTCATCATCTTTTGTGCCCCAGTGTTTAGTCTCCCTGACTAGGAGATCCCAACTCCATCTTGCTGCTGACTGATGCTGTTGATGAAGCAAAGCTTCGCATATTTTGCGACCTTGCCGAAGTCATGAACCTCGTCTATGTGTAACAAGGTAATAAGTGTACGTCTTACTAACGTTTATATTTAGTTTGAATAAGGATTAAGAAGCTTGCCTATGTGTATTCCTAATCATTTTAATCCGTGTCCGTAAAATATGGCCGCCGCTTGTATTTAGTTACTGCGCATGCGTCAGCCACACTCACGTGTCCTGACGGGTCTGCAGAAGTGGAGGGAAATTTATGCGCATGCGTAATTCATAGCTTTGCCTGCAACGTGGTACTGCTCGTGCCACTGCTCTTGTGTATGTTATGTGTAACTAACATTTAGACTGCATAAGTATATTTTGTAGTGATAAGTTGAAAGTTCAAACCCAAATGATGTGTTTTCATAACGTTATTTCTATGTATTAATTTGTTCTCGCTTACTTTTCATGTACCGCGGGGAATGGGGGTCTGTTTGTACCGATGAGCCATCTTGGAGGTCCCTTCTGCGCATGATCACTTTTCCAGGGACCTGACAACTTTGGCTGATGGAACTTAGCCAGCTGGCAGTGATGGGCAAGATGCTCCTGAGAACTGACCTGAAAAACCCAGGAAAACAGAGACAATTGTCCTAGCTCGGCAACAATGTATATTGTCACTCATATTTCTGCACAATTTCTCATGGGAACCCCTATCTCGCTAGGCGGTACCAAATTATGTTAATGTGGCATACAAATGGAGTATTATGATTGGTGTGTTACCCAAAGCCTACCTTAGGACCAATCGAAATTGGGGATTCTGACACTTTGCAACATTTGGGGGGTGGTACCCTGTCCCAAAACAGTATATCTACCCTGGGTTCACCTAGGGAATTGTCCGACTTGTCTGGTTTAGCTGACCTGTCAATGACCCATCATACTCAATAGGTGACTGAAGATACAGAGAGCTGCGGAGCACTCTGTCCGAATTTGACCATAGACTAAGGTTTTACTGAACCTTAAAGTGCTGGCAAAGCACTTTGCTGGGAGTTCGCTGACCCAATCAGGGTCTTGATCGATAGCTGCAGAGAGGGTGGAACGCAGGCGTTGCTTCCAAACTGCGGGTGTGGTCCTGTCCTGAGCGGTCCTGTCCTGAGGGTTTGCTGTCCTGTCCTGAGGTCCTGTCCTGATTCCTAATCTGAGGGTATCCTGTCCTGTCCGGGGTGTCCATTCTGCACCTGCTGTCCTTTGAGGGGTATCCTTCCTTGAGGGTTTCCTGTCCTTAACTGACCCGTGGCCAGGGTTTGGTTTCCACACCAGTCTAGGTAAATACTGCTCTAAGTTCCTTAAAACTTGCACCTTTCTATATTTCAGTCTTTTGCTTTAATAAAAGACATCTTGCACATGTTGTTTTTTTCAATGCTCTTGCCGCAAACTATTGAAACGTAAAGTCATTTTGCATAATTTTTCTTGATATGTTCTCATGTTACCCTACCTTTTAGAGATCATATTTTGCATTGCAGTTTGTCATTTTCTGATATGGTCTAGAATGACCTTACTTAGATTTTCTAAAGAATTCCTGCCTTGAATGCATAGTATATTTCCTTTGCATCTCATAATTGCATTTTAATGATTACCCTGACTTTATTTCTCTATAGTTATGTACTTTTCATTATCTTGATTATCGATTGCCTTATTCTTGTAAATCTCATGCTTTCAGAAAACGAACTTTAGATAAACATTTTAAAACTTCCAGTTGTCCGTGGTCATTTAAACAATATTGAATGTCATTTTGAAATTGCATTTGCTGCCTTTCCTTTTACAGCTAGGCCCCTGATCCATTGAAGTCATAGGTACCCGTGTCGGTGGATGGTAAGTCGGGTACACTAAGTAATAACAGTAGGGAACACACACAATTGGTAGCAGCCCGTGAAGTCGCCTGGTCAATGAATAGTGTGAATTGAAAGTATATGGGCCCTGAAGCCGGAAACGGCGAAATCATTGGCTGGGTGACCTCGCGCGCTCTATCAGTTTTCTGGTAGATCAGAGGATGGTTAGGGACTAGCTAAAGGTTAGGTAGAACTAGTTAGACTAGTTGAGTCGGAAGCTGCTAGTACATTAATGCTGCTATAAGAGCGGCTGTTCCGAGGGGACTGATCACTCTCTTGTGAATACGCTGCTGAAATTCATGAATTGTTGTATTGTTATTATTCTTGTTCTTATATTGTTATATGTATTAATCCATGCATTTGTAAACCGTATTGTTTCTTGTTGTCCGAACTCCCCGGGGAATTGAAAGGGCAAGTGGTGAATAGAATCCATTGTCCTGAGGTCACAGGCTTAAGGAAAGTTAGGTGCAGGTTAGGATAACCGGGAAGCACTAACTAGGGTTTTTCTGAATACATGTGTGAATAAATGTCAGTAACGAGGTCCATTGGCAAAATTCCCATAGTGGCGTAACCTAGTAAGGGTCACATCGGAAGAGTAGCAGGTTCATCGGAGCTTGGGTGAAAGCAAAGGGGTCCGCTGGGAAACCTTAGACTCGGATATATCCCGGAAAGAAGTGGATGAGTTTAGGGGAATAACAGGTTCACCGATGCTAGAGTGAAGGGTAGGCGGAAGAGATCTGCCCGCAGCGCGTGAAAAGTAAATGGAAGTAGTTTACTTGCAGTAAAAGAAATCTTTTCTGTCTAGACACTTGAGCACTGTGGCGAATGTGTATTTGTTGTAAAATAACCAAGCACTGAGCACTTTAAAAGGAAAGAAAGTTTCCGTTACCTTGTGAAGGGAGGGAGTCAGTCGCGAAGCGCCTCTGACGTCACTCCGTGCCGCGCTGGGATTGGTAGAAGCAGCGGGCGGGTAGCGGGGCTGGAATTGTAAAGGAGGGGTGAAGCGCCGGAGCGTGAGAACAGTCTCACGAAGGGGCCGCGCACCCATTGGCCGAAAATACTTGAACGCGTGCACCTCATTGGTCGCACAGAATTACAAGACGCGTTCTGATTGAAGGTGACTTTGTAAACAGAGTTAAGCGTAAAAATCGTATGTGGCACTCGTATTGTCCAGAGACTAGACCCGATCCAAGAAACCAAGGGTTTGAAAGGGATCAGTGGAAAGCTAATAGATACGATATTATGTACGGAGCTAAGAGAAAGATGTCCCTTGTAAGCAGGGTAAAGAATTTCTTCAAAACGGACAACCCGATTAAGTCTAGAGAGGGTGTTACTATCCCGCCACCGAATACTCCTGCCTCATTCATGATGTTTGACCGAGGGTACAACACCTGTGTGTGGTTGGAGAATTGGGTAAAGTACACAAAAGATGACGGAGTATTGGCTTTTCCGTTAGACGGTACTTTTAATGGCAGAATTTTATTTAATTTGAGAACCCGTATGAATGAATTACACCCCAGACCGAGACTAACGCAGTATGAGGCATTAGAGGAATGGGAAATTGAGGCTTTTGAAAGAGAGAAACCCCGAATGGACAAAGGCCTGACTAAGTGGTACCCCAGGCTGAAACAGGAGACAAGGGACAAGAGGATGAAACAGTGGAGACAGAGCATGATTGTTGAGGGTCTGTTTCCCATGATGCCAGCAGGTAACCCTCCTGTGGGAGAGAAAAGGACAGAAAAGTGTAAGCATTGGGGAGCCCTTGGAGAGTCAGATGATGAATTGTTAGATGACATCTTTACGAGAAGTCCGCCCCCTTATAATGAGGGAGCCCGACCTTCCAGTGCAGGAGAGAATCCCCAGCGTCCAACTATTAAGGAGGAGGACAGATCCCTATGTAGGGGGGGAGGGGGCCAGGTATTGCCATATTTCGAGAAGCCCGAGCCCGCAGAGGTACGCAATATATATCCTAGAATGCCCGAGAGCTCAGAGGAAAAATATTCCCGTGAAAGAACATTTTTTCCCAGACCTTTGTATGAAAACGAAGAAAAGCCAGTAGGTTCAGGGGTGCCCTTTTTGCAGCCTCCATATGGGGAAGAGCGTAGATCATTTGGCACAGGAACTTTGTTCCCGAAACCAAATTATGGTGGGGGTCCAAGTGAGACGCATCCTACTGCCCCGAGTCTTACCCCTCACCTGACCCCACAGATGATACCTGACCGGACATTAGGAAGAGTACTAGATGAAAGGGAGCAAGAGGCCCTAGCTAGACAGAGGACAGAAATAATTCAGAAGATCTCCCAGTTAAATACCAGTCTTGAAGCTTTGACTATTCCGGAAACAATCGGACCAGTGGTTCCGTTGTACGGGAATAGTCAAGGAGGTCTGAACACTCCGGTTATGAACCCGATAATGGCCCCGCCGAGGCAAGAACCCCTACTGATAGACGATCAGTCCAGTGAGTGCGAGTCTGAAGTGGTGTTCTTGGATCTACCAAACAAACAGACCGGAAAGGGAGTGCAGAAGAGGCATAATCCTTTTGATACGAAAGAAATTAAATTAGAATCAGCAACAGGGACTAGGAGTGTTTCCTTGGTAACGCCAGAAGAGATTGAAAATTGGAGTCGTGATTTAGAAAAACAGGCTCCGCAAACGAAACCTTTAGACCTCTATAAGCTGAGGGTAGAAATAGAGGAATTGATGGCAGGAAATGTGGGGTTAGACAGATTAAACACCTATTCTGAAGAAGAATTGCTGTTCATGTGTAAAAGCCTTACCAGAAGTACCAGGGTGCTCCACGAAAAACTGACCGACACTGCAGCTAGTATGGGGATAGATATATCGAGATCAAAGCCCTTGCAGAAACCATACCGAGCTGAGTTCTCAGATAAGGATTTAGAGAACTTGAATGTGTCAGGGAGGAAGTTGCAGATTAAAGAGTTGCTTGCAGTTTTGCAAAAATGGGGAGACGTGGAAAGGTGGAAAACGAGGTGGGCACGTAAGAAAGATGAGGCCCGATCGAGACAAGCTACCCCTGAGTTCCCTCTGAGAGAAGTAGACAAACCTGAAACATTATGCCCCATGCGGGAAGTACCAGGTGGGAGGTATGTGCACGTTCCATGGTCCAGACAAAATATCGTGTCCTTTACTAACGATTTCCCGAAACTGCGCGAGAAGCCGGTTGAATGGTACCGGCAAGTAGAAAGGTTCATAAAGGTGCAGAAATGCCTGTGGAAAGACCTGGATGGGTTTTTCGACATTGTGGTCCCGGTCGATCTATGGACCGAGTGTAAAATAGCCATAGCCTGGCCTAGTGAGGAGTATACAAGAGATAAAGAAACAGGGGAACCTTCGAAGGAAGTCATGAGAAAGTATGAACAAGTAATTCAGCACTTGAAACTAAAGGTGCCAGCTAAGGAAACTGATTGGACCAGGATAGATAGAACAACGCAGGAAAGAGAGGAGACAGTGCACTCCTATTATGAAAGGCTGTTGCAGGTGTTTAAAACATACAGTGGTATAGATAACATCGAGATGAAGGACATGACGCACTTCATTTACAGGTTTGTAAACGGTTTAAGACCTGAAATTTGTCAGTGGATAAAAGATAACAAAATCTGTTGGCACTCCAAAAAGGTAGACGAGGTCCTGCGGTACGCAAAGTACTGCAAGGACGAGATGGCAGAAAAGAAAAAGGCTCTCAAGGAAAAAGTGATGTGGGCTCAGGTGAAGCTCGCAGAACAGCAGGAAAAGCAGTTGAGTAACATGGTCAAAAATGCAAAGAACGAAGGCCCTGGGGGAAGGGGAGGAGGCAAGCCCCGGCCCAAAATGAGCAGGGAGGAGGCTATGAAGAAATTTCCCTGCCATCAGTGCGGCGAAATTGGACACTGGCGCAACGAGTGTCCTTACTTGCCCGAAGATAACCCCAAAACTCCTGATTTAACTCCACAGACGCAGAAAGAGAGACCAAGAAAGACTCAACCACAGGTAAAAACCGTTCAGGTGCCCCGAGCACCAAAGCAAGTATACAGGGGAAAACAGGCAGAGGGAGATGAGATAGAAGTCTGGGAAAGCAATGAGAACAGAAATGCAGCAACTTCGCAGTATCTTCTAAATGATACCTTCCTTTGTGATGACCAGTACTTACGGGGCCTGAGAGGGGAGGACGAGGAGTGCGTACTTGGCGCCTCCTTGCCGGTAGACCAGTCCGGACCATACATTGAAGGAAAGGTTGACGGAAACGATGTCACCTTTCTGTTGGACACTGGCGCTACCCGTTCTACTGTGAGAACAGTGGACGTTCCAAACCTACCCCTCTCGGGAGAAGCCATCCAAGTAGTGGGTGTATCTAATCAATTGATTAGTACTCCTGTTACCAAGCCCATGGAGATCTCAATTGGAAATTTTAGGGAAATGCATAGATTTGTCGTTTGTGACACCAGTCCAGTGAACTTACTGGGACGCGATTTGCTGTGCAAAATGAACTGTACCATCTTTTGCACACCAAAGGGTGTAGAAATTCAGACCCCAGATGAAGACGGCATTTATAAATTAATGTTAGTCAGACCTGACTCAGAAATTAAACGAATGACCATGCAGGATTTGCCCAAAGAACTCCAAGAAGCAGTAAAGCCAGAGGTGTGGGACTTTACCGGGAAAGATGTAGGGTTAATGAAAAATGTGGACCCCATACAGATAGCAATAAAGGACAATGCAGTATACCCCAATACTAAACCCTACAGGATGAATGCAGAAGTGAAAGCTGGTGTTGCTGTGGAAATAAAGAAATTGTTAGAAGGAAACATCATACAGGAGGTGATGAGTAGCCCATGTAACTCTCCGATTATGGGCATTAAGAAGCCTAGTGGCAAGTACAGAGTAGTACAGGATCTACGAAAAGTCAACAAAATAGTAGTTCCCTGTTGCCCTATTGTCCCGAATCCAGCAGTGATTCTGTATCAGATTCCCTGGGATGCTGAGTGGTTCACCGTGATAGACTTGTGTCATGCATTCTTTTCCATTCCCTTGCATCCAGATAGCAAATTTCTTTTCTCATTTGCCTTCGAAGGTCACGTGTATTGCTGGAACCGGGTCCCTCAAGGGTATACAGAGAGCCCCTCTATCTTTAATCAGATCTTGAAAAAATGTTTGGAAACTTTAGTCCTACCTGGGAACTCTGTCTTAGTGCAATATATAGACGACCTCTTGGTGGCGTCTAAAAGTCATAAGGATTGTGTGATTGACACCATTGCCCTGCTGAATCACCTGTGTGAAAAGGGACATAAAGTGTCCCCTGACAAGTTAGAGTATTGTGCAAAATCGGTGAAATATCTGGGGCACCAGATAGAAAAAGGTGTCAGAAAAGTGACATCGGAGAGAGTGAGGATAATTCAAAAGATGCAGTTACCCCGTACTCAGAAAGAGATCAGAATGTTCCTGGGCGTGATAGGATACTGCAGGCAGTGGATTCTGGGATTTGCAGTCCTAGCCAGGCCCTTGATACAAATCACTAAGAGAGGAACACCCGAGATTGTAGAGTGGGATGATGAAAGCTTAACAGCCTTCACCAAACTACGAGATTGTCTGTGTACTGCTCCTGCATTGGGGATGCCAGACTATTCCAAAGAGTTTGCCCTATTCTGTGACACTCGCGATAATTGCGCATTGTCAGTCCTAACTCAAGAACATGGCACAACGAGAAGGCCTGTGGCATACTTCTCTGCCACCTTAGATCCAGTGGCTGCTGGATTACCAGGTTGTCTGAAAGCAGTAGCTGCTACCTGTGCCAGTTTAGAACAGAGTGAGTCAATTGTCATGGGACATCCGGTAACTGTGTATGTTCCACATGGAGTGGTAATTTTGTTGACCAGAACAAAAACTCAGTATCTCACTCCTAGTCGGCTGACTAAATATGAGAGGATTCTTGTGGGTGCTGCAAATGTAAACATTGTTAGGTGCAGTATTCTGAACCCAGCCACCTTACTCCCCGACCCAAAGGATATGGAAGGGGGGGTGGATGATGAACATGATTGTATTGATCTAACTGAATTCAATACCAAGCCACGCCCAGACATAAAGGAAACGCCATTGCCTGTGCATGATAAAGAACTATTTGTAGATGGTTCATGTCTAAGGCATGAACAAGGAGGCCTGAGTGCTGCCTATGCAGTAGTGTCCCTAGAGAAAATTGAGGAAGCAGGTTATCTATATCACATCAAGTCTGCACAAGTAGCCGAATTGATTGCTATGATAAAAGCTTGCCAAATTGGGAAGAACATACGCATAACGGAGTATACTGACAGTCAGTACTGTTATGGGGTTGTGCATGACTTTGGCCAGTTGTGGCTACAGAGGGAGTTCCTGACTTCATCAGGTACACCTATTCGAAATGGAAAAGTTGTCCAAGACCTTTTAGAGGCAATCCAGTTACCAAAGGAACTGGCAGTGGTAAAATGTGCTGCTCATAAGAAGAGCATGGACAAGGTATCACTGGGAAACGATTATGCTGATCGAGTGGCCCAATGGTGCGCAAGAGATCGGTATATCGTAAATCCGAAACGAGGGGGGCCAGGAACCAGCTGCCAACTTCAAGTGTTTGAGGAAGTGCCTACATGGGATGAAGTGAAAGAGTGGCAGCAGGCGGCACCTTGGCAAGAAAGAGAGAAGTGGAAGGACGATGGGTGTAGACCAAGACGTGTGGATGGTGTCATCTTAGGTCCAACTGGTATGCCTGTATTGCCTAGACACTTACTTAGCACAATGGCGAGGTTGATACATGAAGGATCACACATTGGTAGGGACGCCATGATTCTAGTGTTCCAACAGACTTGGTACAGTAAAAAGTTCAGGAAAGTAGCAGAGTCCCTCTGCCAGAGGTGCCTGTCATGTCAAAAGATGAACCCAGGGAAGAGGACTGTGGTGGAACTGGGGAAAATTGGGAGGTCTGGGGGTCCCTTTGTAAGAATACAGGTTGATTTCATCACCATGCCCCGTTGTGAAGGGAAAAGATATGTCCTTGTCATGGTCTGTTTATTTTCCAAGTGGGTGGAAGCTTTCCCTACTCCCCAAAATGACGCAAAAACAGTAGCTAAGTGTTTATTAAAAGAACTGATACCTAGGTTCGGGGTTCCAGTCACTATTGAATCAGACCAAGGCTCACATTTTCAGAATGCAGTGATCGACGAACTCTGTAAGGCCTTTGGGATTTCCCAAAAGCTTCACTGTGCCTACCGTCCAGAGGCTTCTGGAGTAGTGGAACAAATAAATGGAACTATCAAGAACAGACTAGCCAAACTGTGTGATGCAACTAAACTGACCTGGGTGAAGGCCCTGCCCTTGGTCCTGATGGGACTCAGAAGTATCCCTGATCGCAAAACAGGCCTAAGTCCCCATGAAATCATTATGGGAAGAGTGATGAGACAAGCATGGGTGCCTGGAAGCAAACTGTTGAGTATTACTGATGATTTGGTGCTTGAATACTGCAAAAGATTGGGTGACCAAGTGCGTTCTATCTCTCGCCAGATCGGAGAAGACGCCATCCTCAATCCAACGACTCCTCTCCACAAACTGGTCCCGGGGGACTGGGTGAAGATAAAGAAGCATACTCGGAAGAGCTGCCTGGAGCCAAGGTGGGGAGAAAAACGTCAGGTGATTCTGGTGACTACCACAGCAGTCAAGTGTGCAGGGGTTCCGCGTTGGATACACGCCAGCCACACCCAGAAGGTACCACCAGACGAAGTGCCTGAAGCAGAAGGGCGTCCAACAGAGGACTCTGCAGGAGCCAGACCAGAAGTAGCTGACAACGTACAGCCCAGTACCAGTCAAGCTGCAGAATCAGCAAACGTTGGCCCAAGGATAGTTGATGACGAACTACCAAGAGTCCAGCCTGCTGAAGGGGTCCAAGAAGCTGAGCCAGAAGTAGCTGAAGACGAGCTGCCTAGCATATGGCCAGAAGAGTGGATTCCCTTGATTGATCTCACCGAAGACCCCATCCGAACAAGTGAACGACTTTGGGAAGGTAGAGAGTGGACTAGAGAGGAAAAGCAAGGCACAGGCGAAGAACCTCAGACTGTTGAGATTCACATCAAAACTGAGGAAGGAGAAGGTCAGACAGGGACAGAGCACGTGATTGATACAGAACAAGTGAATAAGACTGAACAAGTGCCCGATACTGAACAAGTGAAGGATCCTGAACAAGAAAGGAATACAGAACAAGTGATTGATACTCCTCCACTGACACCTGATATCGGGAAGGGACAGACTAGACATAGTGTAATAGTTCGAGCAGAAGAAAGTCCAGAGATCGAAGTGCTTGAACAGGATCAGATAGAATTAGAAGAACGTGTTCAGGAAACAGAATCAGAGACACTTGAAGAGCAAACACACAGTATACCTGAACAAGGCCAGATTAGTACCCAGGCAGAAGAAACAGATGCTAGCCCTGGAATTAGTCAGATAGAAGAAGAAGAAACTGAAACAGAATTGCCACAAGCTAATGAAAATAAGAGGGCAAGAGAAGAAAACGAAGTCCAAGTACCAACCAAAAGACTAAAGAAAAGAAAGCATCTTGAGCCTAAATACATAAAGAAATTGAGATTGAGAATAAAAACAGTAGAAGAAAAACATGCAGAAGAAAGGAGAAGTGCTCGAATAGCAGAACAACCAGAAGACTCTTCCAAAAGAAGGAGTGATCGGATAAAGAGACAAAACAAAAAGTACAAGTCACCTGAATGGACACTTGTGTTAGAAGAACTTGAAGATCTCGATATCACTGACGTAAGCGACGGAGAGCCCGTCCCTGAGTACTCTGACGAAGAGGAAGAAGAACCACCGTGAATTTGCACAAAGTAAGATACTTGTGTTGAGACACAAAGAGGGGTTGAGAAACTTCTTCTGAAGCCAAAATGTCTGATTCAAACGTGAATGGTAGACCTAGTCGCAGCGGTTGCAAAACTTGCTGCAAGGTATGTGTCTGTAGTATAGTTGTCCTGATATTACTCTGGATAGGACTAACAATTTTCATTCCCTTTGCTGTAAGCAAAGATACTAATATTGTCCCTACTGAAATTGTAAATACTGACAGTGAAGAGCTGACAACACAGAGTGTAGCTAGACATGAGAGAGCACTGAGACAAACAAAACAAGACTTAGAAGCATCAGATGAGGAAGAACTACACTATCATAGAATCAAAAACAGGACACGCTTAAATGTTTTCGCAAACTTGTTAATACACTATGTGGAGACTATGGAAATTGAAGATTGCTATGTCTGCATGAAGCTACCTACTTCTGTAGCTGAAGGCGTGACATACCATCACTTGCCACTGACATACGGAATTTCCTGTAGCATTTTAGCTAGTTTATTTTACAAAAGAGGACCGTTACAGTACTATTACTCTAATAATGATGTGATCTTTTCTGAGCTTCCTATACGTGGGAACTTGAATCCTGTACATACCAAAAGTGACGCAATACGATACATGGGGGATTATTTCCTGACTATAGGTAACATTGACATAGCGGACGCACACAGAGATAATTTGACTTGTTCTTTGCATGAGCAGGAAAAGATGTTCCTAAACATGGCAGAGAAAAGGAGAATTAAAATACAAAAGAAGGCTAATGACGAAAGTCAGAAAAAGCCAAAGTGGGCAGAGAACATGGAAGGCACCTCAACTGGTGGGGCGGGTCCTGCTCTGTTGCTGGATTTTGAAAAGAAAGGCAAGCTATGTCTTCACCGCGAGAAGACTAGCTATTATAATAACATTTTCATTGGTTCCAGTGAATGCGAACATAATTACAAGGTAATTGGAGGTTGGGGTTTCAAAAATGGGTCAGAGCCTGTGTTTCCTGGAATCTATTATATTTGTGGGGACAAGGCTTATTTCAAATTGCCGGATCACTGGTATGGAAGTTGCTATTTTGGCATTGTCTTCCCGAAAATATACCATGTGAATGGAGTTGCTGGAAGCAGTGAAAATACTAATGGCTTAGTGCGTAGTAAAAGAGAAAGCATAGGTGAAATTATGGGTAGTATTTTCAGTGCACTGATACCTGGAGTGGGAGTGGTTCTGAACACTCACAGAATTTGCAAATTGTCTACTATAGTGGATGTGTTGTCGACTCATGGATTTCTGCTGGTCAATACCGAAATGGTTGCGATCAGATCAATGGTTTTGCAGAATCGACTTGCTCTTGATACCTTATTGGCGAAAGAGGGCGGAGTCTGCCGGATGTTGAAGGCGCAACATTGTTGCACTTATATTCCGGACAAAAGTGTGCAGCTCAAAAGATATGTAAGAAACATTACTAATTTGGCAAAGGAACTCAGACCACTCGAGGTTGATAGTGCCTGGAAGAGACTGGTAGATGGTCTCTCAAATGTAGGTCATTGGTTCGCTGGTATAGGTAAAGGCTTATTGCTCAAAGTACTGATGCCAATTGGAATTATAGGTCTCATCCTATTTTTCATATTTGTCTGTTGCAAATGCCGCAAACACACAAAGAAGTATGAGGTGAATGCGAGAGAAGTAAATACAAGAGGAGTGAAACGGAGTGTGGATGAGCTCGAATTAGAAGAGATGAATAATCAGATCTATAAAAAGGTGAAGAATTCTCACCCTACCAAAACTGAACGAGAAAAGCTGGAGCGATTGCTAGAAGAAATAGAACTGTATAAAGTGTGAAAGAAAAGTTGGCATCTGGTTCCATTCATTTTGTGATGATAGTAAATATCATCAAAGAGGGGATTGATGAAGCAAAGCTTCGCATATTTTGCGACCTTGCCGAAGTCATGAACCTCGTCTATGTGTAACAAGGTAATAAGTGTACGTCTTACTAACGTTTATATTTAGTTTGAATAAGGATTAAGAAGCTTGCCTATGTGTATTCCTAATCATTTTAATCCGTGTCCGTAAAATATGGCCGCCGCTTGTATTTAGTTACTGCGCATGCGTCAGCCACACTCACGTGTCCTGACGGGTCTGCAGAAGTGGAGGGAAATTTATGCGCATGCGTAATTCATAGCTTTGCCTGCAACGTGGTACTGCTCGTGCCACTGCTCTTGTGTATGTTATGTGTAGCTAACATTTAGACTGCATAAGTATATTTTGTAGTGATAAGTTGAAAGTTCAAACCCAAATGATGTGTTTTCATAACGTTATTTCTATGTATTAATTTGTTCTCGCTCACTTTTCATGTACCGCGGGGAATGGGGGTCTGTTTGTACCGATGAGCCATCTTGGAGGTCCCTTCTGCGCATGATCACTTTTCCAGGGACCTGACAACTTTGGCTGATGGAACTTAGCCAGCTGGCAGTGATGGGCAAGATGCTCCTGAGAACTGACCTGAAAAACCCAGGAAAACAGAGACAATTGTCCTAGCTCGGCAACAATGTATATTGTCACTCATATTTCTGCACAATTTCTCATGGGAACCCCTATCTCGCTAGGCGGTACCAAATTATGTTAATGTGGCATACAAATGGAGTATTATGATTGGTGTGTTACCCAAAGCCTACCTTAGGACCAATCGAAATTGGGGATTCTGACACTTTGCAACATTTGGGGGGTGGTACCCTGTCCCAAAACAGTATATCTACCCTGGGTTCACCTAGGGAATTGTCCGACTTGTCTGGTTTAGCTGACCTGTCACTGACCCATCGTACTCAATAGGTGACTGAAGATACAGAGAGCTGCGGAGCACTCTGTCCGAATTTGACCATAGACTAAGGTTTTACTGAACCTTAAAGTGCTGGCAAAGCACTTTGCTGGGAGTTCGCTGACCCAATCGGGGTCTTGATCGATAGCTGCAGAGAGGGTGGAACGCAGGCGTTGCTTCCAAACTGCGGGTGTGGTCCTGTCCTGAGCGGTCCTGTCCTGAGGGTTTGCTGTCCTGTCCTGAGGTCCTGTCCTGATTCCTAATCTGAGGGTATCCTGTCCTGTCCGGGGTGTCCATTCTGCACCTGCTGTCCTTTGAGGGGTATCCTTCCTTGAGGGTTTCCTGTCCTTAACTGACCCGTGGCCAGGGTTTGGTTTCCACACCAGTCTAGGTAAATATTGCTCTAAGTTCCTTAAAACTTGCACCTTTCTATATTTCAGTCTTTTGCTTTAATAAAAGACATCTTGCACATGTTGATTTTTTCCATGCTCTTGCCGCAAACTATTGAAACGTAAAGTCATTTTGCATAATTTTTCTTGATATGTTCTCATGTTACCCTACCTTTTAGAGATCATATTTTGCATTGCAGTTTGTCATTTTCTGATATGGTCTAGAACGACCTTACTTAGATTTTCTAAAGAATTCCTGCCTTGAATGCATAGTATATTTCCTTTGCATCTCATAATTGCATTTTAATGATTACCCTGACTTTATTTCTCTATAGTTATGTACTTTTCATTATCTTGATTATCGATTGCCTTATTCTTGTAAATCTCATGCTTTCAGAAAACGAACTTTAGATAAACATTTTAAAACTTCCAGTTGTCCGTGGTCATTTAAACAATATTGAATGTCATTTTGAAATTGCATTTGCTGCCTTTCCTTTTACAGCTAGGCCCCTGATCCATTGAAGTCATAGGTACCCGTGTCGGTGGATGGTAAGTCGGGTACACTAAGTAATAACAGTAGGGAACACACACAATTGGTAGCAGCCTGTGAAGTCGCCTGGTCAATGAATAGTGTGAATTGAAAGTATATGGGCCCTGAAGCCGGAAACGGCGAAATCATTGGCTGGGTGACCTCGCGCGCTCTATCACTGTGAACAAGCATTATGGCTCGACCAGTCTTGAAACAATACATAAAAGGCAGGAACTGCTTGAAACGAGTGCTAGAGCTCACATGTGGAAAACAAAAAGCCTGTTTGAAAAATTGCAATAAGTATGCAGCAGAAATCACCAATCAAGCTTGTTTTTTTTCATGGGGCAGAAACCACCAGTCATTATGACAAGATTTATCGTCAACCATAATCTTGGGTCCTAAAGAAGTGAAATCTGTAAAACATTTCTATTGTCTAGGGGTAAGTCCGCTGACTAACTCCCATTTACCAGGTTTGAGAACAGGAACCTGGAAGTTCTACAATCTGTCAGGAAAAGGGTTACCTCCAGCCTCTCTTGGGAGAACTAGTTGACTGACTGCTGACTAACCCTGGGCAAGGCACTACGCTACGCTCGGGTAGTTTGCGAAATTTGCGCTACTTTGCACTACGCGAACTGCACGTAGCACAGTGACAACACGCGTAGCGTAGTGCAGCGGTCATTTTTTGCTTGCTGGCGGTCCTCAACGTCAAGTTGGCGACTGTGAGCAAGCAAAATGACATCCAAGAGAGACTTTTTCCTCGTTCGTAATCAGCAACATCAAGTGGAAAATAAACCTCCCGGCGAGATTCTAAACACGGGGAGGTCAGGTTTCTCGTTGTGAGTGGTCGAGTATGCTCGCGACCGCTCGCGATGAGAAACTACCAGTCCGCGATGAGAAAGCTGCCGCTCGAGTAAAAATCTACTCGAGCGGCAGAAAACTACAGCTCGCACTGTGCAAGATGCCGTTTTCAATGATTGCACAGTGCTGGATGCTTGTCCGCACTGTGCAATCATTGAAAATAGCATCTTGCACAGTGCGAACAGGGTACTACGCAGTTCGCGTAGTGCTACGCGTAGCTCGCGTAGTGCGAAGTGCACTTTGCGTAGCTTCGCGTAGTGCTACTTCGCAAACTACGAGGGACTGATGGCACCTTTGCATTAAGGAGAAGTTGCTTAGAAAAGGAGTACTGCATAAGGCTGGGGCAGGCAGAGTGGAATGCAGCCTTCTGCAACACAAGTAAGGCTCTGCTAAGTAATGTGGTGAGTCCATGAGACCTTAGTGCCCCGATGGCATACCTAGAAGCAGGAGCACCTGTAACATCTTGGCACTCACGGAAATCATGTCCTCTGGTTACCCCAAAACCATCTGTGACTGATTGGCACCTAGAGAAATGTATTTTTGTGTTAGTTCAGGCAGAAGCCTAGGTAGATGTGTCACTTTGTAAACCCCTGTGACACATTATACCAGCGCCAAGTATAATGTATGCAAGGTGGGCATTCTGACCCAAGTAAGCCTGGTAGAAGTGACGCAGTGAAATCTATCAGATTTCACTGCGTCACTTCTAGGACACAAAAGCATCAATATCTTACTCCTGCCTCACTGCAGGCGTAAGACTGACATAGGCACATTTTGAAATGACCCATTGATGGAGTTGCGTCATTTTCATCAGAAATACTGACGGGAAACATCCACGATGTAGAAACAACGACTTACCGGAACAACGAAGAGAGCTGAACCACGAAGGTAACATCCACGAACGAAGGAACCACGACTTTTAGAACACCGGAGCATGCCACAAATACGATTAAAAAAATATATATAGTTAGAAATATACGTGAAGATTAAAATCTTAATAGTTAAAATTCAAAAATAGCTAAGGTTGTTAAAAAAATTAGTTTACATTTAAATTACCGGTTTATGTCAGGAGATGGCAGTGTTGCTTTGATTTTAACAATTGTAAATGCTTTCGATTCACGAAAAGAAAATGATCAGTGTGCTCGTTTTAGTAAACAGATCTTAACTAGTATTTTAGAAAAAAAGGCATTAAAACTAATTTTTTCGTGGTTTAGGGAGTAGTGGTTTAAAATGTAGTGGTTAAGTAATGGTCGTGGTTTAGCCTTCGTTGTTCCAGAAGTCGTGGTTTAGGCAGTAGTTGTTAAGTCATACAATCATACTGACATATCTGTAACTCCTAGCGACATGATGCGTCATACTGTAAATATGACGCATCCAGCATGTCGCAAGGAGGGCGCAATGAAAAGTGACGCATCACTGTTTTCATGCAGCGATGCGTCACTTTTCATAAATGAGGCCCTTTGTTTTAATGCCTGAGGAAGAAAACTCAATGAGAAGATCCATTGAACCCGCTGAGATCCACTGGAGCTTGGCCTTCCTTCACATAATTACATACCATCCATTTACTCAGGACGAAGGACATGGCTGTGCACAAGACACAGAGGCCAGACACAGCAGAGACATCAGTCAAGAAGGGTTTACTCAGCTCTACCACTCCTACTGGACCATTTAGGACCACCCAGCAGTGGGAGGCATACAGCTCAAGCAGGCCTGACCCAACATGGACTGATACTAAGGGGTTGTGGATGAGAGCATTATTACAAGAGACCTGTGATTTTGTGAGTATTTTTGTGCTACTATGAACCCATCTATATGTCCTCTGGAGGGGTAGATGAAGAACAGAGAGGGAGCCAGAAGATTTTCACCCACCAAGAGGGCATGAGCCCTAGCTTGCACTGACTTATATATTTATTACCATACTATTGACAATAGCATCTACTATAACCACCTGTCTCCCCCACACAGTGATCACTACCTTCCTAACTGTGTACTCTGACTTTTATGTACAGTAGTTTTCTCTTACTTAAATGTATGGCCTGGAGCTCGAAGTTTCTACCGCATACCACCTACCGTATTATGCAGGGCCTCTAGACCTTGCTCTCCTATGGGTGAAGTGCTGTCCTTTGGATAAACCTTTGAGTTCAATAGTAAGCTAAAGCCCAAGGGCACCAATGGCAAACAACTGTTGTTGTTGAAAATTGAGTCCAGTTATGCCTGACTGCCTTGGGACTCCTGAAAATGTTCCCGACAAAACCTGCTGTGAACCTCACTTCTCAGTGGGGGCATTGCTTGTTAGATTTCCTCAGCCCCTAGTGAAACAATACAACATGAACTTTCTTTAGAGAAAAGGGGAATGAGCAGGTGGTAGTCTATTAATTAACATGACAATTAGTTCACTTAATAGATGAAGGTGCAATGATAAATGTAAAAATGAGTATTGAAAAGACACACATTTGTAATATGCTGATTTGCAATCGGCAGTCATAGTTATCCGTATAGGCCACAGAAAAGCTAGAAAGCAAGTTTTCTCTAAATAGAAGCAAATCTAATATTGTTGAAATGTGCACACAGTGAATTAGAAGCTTGACATTAAAGTGGCTTGTTTAGCAATGTTCGTCATAACTGCAGAATGTTTTGATTTGGCAAATGTATTACTTATAAGCAACATTTTGTCCATAAATGTCAAGAACTTCCTATTTTCTCATGTTTCATATAATGATTGACTAGAATAACTTGTGCATTATGGACAATAATTCTTTTTCGTATTAAATGAAAATTTATTACCTAACAGTGATTTCGCCTTTTAGTTAGAAGTTCATTGGGGCATATTACCAAGCAATAGCGATAATTATCGCTATTGCTTGGTTAGAGACAAAATTTTACCGCTGAGCTGCGGCGATTTTTATCGCAGATACCAAGGTTTATCGCAAATGCGATAAAAAACGGCCGCAATGCATGAATATCGCTGAAAAGTCAGCGATATTCATGCATTACCGAGCTACCGGGCCCAAGATGGTCGCTATCTCCTACTAGCTGTCGCTAACTGGTGTTAGCGACAGCTAGGTAATAGGGAGATAATTTTATCTCCGCTTTCTTGGCTTTTAAAGCCAAAAAAGCAGAGATAAACCCCCTTGATAATATGCCCCATTGTTCTCACAGTGAAACAAATTGAGATGTCAAGGATCGACCTATTCTATAATGCCTATGAGAACTAAGTCCTATGTATCCAAAATCTTACTACAAAAGACTGTAGCTAACCTTGTGATAATTTTGCACGCCACATGTATTTTTGTGGGAACAGAGGAGCTGAACCTGCCACCTGAAGAATGCTGCCATCCTATTGGTCCATGGAGAAAAAGGCCTGATACAATGTTTTTAACATGTATTCTTGACTTTTATATTATTGCCTGCCCCTAAGTAGTAGAACACTTTTTCTTTTTCTCTTGCCAGACTCTTGACGGTCGTGGCTACAGTTGCAGCTGTTATCGCTTTGTTTCTATTTGCCATTTTGATAATTGACAGATTGCTACTGCAACTGCATGCTGATTTACTTGGATTTATTGAAACTCAGCTGAGTCTCATGAACTACTCTTTATGGAAATTAATGCAGTTCTAATTTGGCTTTGAAGCTTTATGCTTCTCTGATCTTAATCTTTTACATTTTAATCTGAATTCTTCATGGGTTCTATAAATCTAAACCTCTGATTCTGTTCTCTAGAATAGGGATTTCTTTTCCCT
Organism: Lissotriton helveticus; assembly: GCF_964261635.1. Taxonomy (NCBI): domain Eukaryota; kingdom Metazoa; phylum Chordata; class Amphibia; order Caudata; family Salamandridae; genus Lissotriton; species Lissotriton helveticus. The sequence continues at coordinate 1,906,644,080 of NC_136057.1, read as the reverse complement.
CTATGAACTGCACTAATGAAATATTTGATGCTTTAGCCTAACCATTCCTTTTGATGATATTTCTGTAAACGTATTAGATTTATTGACTAACTGCTCCAAACTTTCATCGACTGAACTGATGCATTTTACATCTGCAATGTTAAATTCGATCTTTGACTCCTAATAAAATATTCAATGATCCATCACGGGAAGAAAGGCAAACCTAGGGTGGAAACGAGGCTTAAGTCTGCACACCACACTGTACTACTTTACTTTAAGTTTAGAAATATTAGGGCCCAGTCTGTGCTATCACAGGTTTCTCTCACTCCTCACCATGAGTGTTGATTATATAGTGTGTTAGGAGTCAGATACACCGTTTTAGAGAAGCCTCTTCTACAGGACAAGTATTGATTCTCACCCTGGCCCCTAGAAACAGTAAACACACACAGTTGGTGTGTATGCCTGTGTATGACCTAGCCAAAAGGCAGTGGAGTGATGCACATGGTCAAAGACAAGCATAAATTCAACGGGTTTGAAGAGAGCTAGCGGGGTTGTAGATGATTAATGCATTATGAAGTAGTGTTCTTTAAACATGGAAGTCTTCAACTCTTTTCTAAACTGGAGCAGTGTTGGTGCAGTCCTAGTGGATATGGGACTGTTGTTCCTGATCCTGGGTGCATAGGTGGAAAAGGCTGTGTGCTTTTAACACTTGTTTGTCTGCGGTCTGATGATGTCCTGGCTGTGGGTTTGCCGACATCCACTAGAGTTGGAGATATTGTTTGCAAGGTAAGCAAAGGTGCTGGTAGTGCAAATGGTCAACTGGTTTTAAAGATGTTGTGGGCCGTCAAGAGGAGGCAATAAAATCACATCAGGATGGGGGTGATGTGATATATTTATTCTGGTCCTGGATGAGACATGCTGCCGCGTCTAGGATGCCCCTAAGGGATGCCAGTGTGAAGTTAGAGGGACCATTGTGTAAAGCACTGCTTCCCAAACTTTTTAAAACCATGACACAATTTTTAGAATAACAACTTTTGACCACCCTACTAGGTTTAATCCACATTAGGCTATGGCGAATTTGTAATGTAATTATTTTTTTAAAACTTATATTTTACTTTTAATATTCAAGAAAGAAATCTGTGCCTGCAAGAACGATCCCTGCTGGCTGGTGCACCAAGCAGCTGTGTGCATTGTTAAGGAAGTTGTGCTATGGCACAATCATGTGCAGACTGGTAGAACACAATCATATTTCTGAGCCCCAGGGATTTTCTATGGCATGTGTTACAGTCATTCCCACAAGAGAATGTTCTCGTCGAATATGGGACGATGTGATGACGTGGAAAGCTGTCAGTAGTGAATTTTCAGTAACATGATTTAACTAGGCCAATGCTGAGGACACACATATCACTGGGACCCACCAAAAATTGGCTTGTGATCCACCAGTGACCCACAGTTTTGGAAAGGCTGAAATAGGCCAGAGAGTATAAGGGCTTGAACATCAGTTCTAAAGTAACTTTCTTGATGAAAAAAGTTTGAATTTCTTTAGAACAGAGAACTAGTACCAGGCTATCGTTGTTGGTATTTTATAATAAATAGCTATTTATTATGCGCTAATCCTACATAGATCTTAGGTAATTCATATTATAGAACAAGGTGAAAATCAGAAATATCTTAAACATTTTACATCACACAATGTTACCCTCTCAATCAGGTTATGCAAGTCCCTACCTAATATCTACATGTATGTTATCAGACTGTTGGATATTGTATTGGCTGAATGGTTCTTAGAATTACCTAACTATGTATATGCCACAAAATATAAGTATTCCTGCATACCTTAGAAAGCTGTCAAGTCTGCAATTGGATAGCGGGTCTTAGTAATGTCTTTCTAACAATGTGTCTTCATGATGGCCCCACTCAAATCATTGGTGCTTTTTATACCTTTGCCTCCAATTATTTTCATTGGAGAGTGGATGGGGAATTCCTATGCAGCTTCTCATAATGTAGCTACGGAACACTAACAGCTTTTTTGAACAGGTGCACACAAAAGGGAGGTAATGTTGACTTTTTTTTTTAAGTCTGATTTGTGCAAGGTTGGATGACCAGTCAAGTCTAATCCTTGCATAATGTCCTGCAGTTATTTTGAGAATGGAAAACGTAAATTCTCAATTTTGCAACTAATGTTAACTTACAGCTCTGAAAATAATATGCCGATCTTGCAGATGCTGTTAATATCACCATTCAAAATATTAGTGTTTTACGCCCCAAGCCAAACACACAAACATGCACGCATGCACACATGCTCACATACACACACACACACACACACACACACACACACACACACACACACACACACACACACACACAATAGTTAGAGCTCTGATGTTTGCATACACTCAAATCTGGTTTGTATGAATGTATATTACCAGGAAAGCACAGGCGTACTACCGGGAACCGCCCCATTATATAGTATAGTATATTACCATGAGTTGGATGGGAGGAATGAGTGAGATGAATAAGCCATATGCCCATGAATATGATACATTATATTATTCACAAATAAACACAACCTATTGTATAGTATCCCAACCTTCTTGTCTTGCAAGTGAATAAGCCATACTCTTAAAACTATGGTTATCCTCTTTATCATTCTAAGCCATTCTTGCATTTACTTGTGATCTCAGAAACTTTGGAACGCTGGATGCTTATAAAATTGCCATTATTTCCTTGAAGCTCTTGGATGCACTTGCCAAAAGCACAGAGACTAACACACACCTGACATGGGTGGCAGAGCAGCAAGGCTCAATTAGCAAAGGAGAAGCTCACTAGATTGCATGTTAAGTCTATTACCAGTGAATTCATACACATACTTTCTTCAAGAGTGTGGATAAGATTATGGGAATTCCTCCTATTTTATCACCTTTTTGGGATTCTATAGGTAGTTTATTGTCAACTTCCCTGGATCGGCAAATCATCATAAATCCGGCACATATAATTTTCGGTCTAATAGACGGAGTCACGGGTCCAGCTAAAAACCTTCTGTTCTATTCCATCCTTCTGGCCCGAAGAGATAATTTGCAAAAAGTGGAAAGACTCCTTACCACCTTCTTTACAGGATTGGAAGACATCAATACTGCAAGTCTCTAGGCTAGACGTAATGAGATCGGGCAATCGAAACAAGAGAGCCTTCTGGCATCTCCTGAATTGGGGTCAACAGTGAGGTTTTGGACAGGGTTTTTTTTTTTTCTTTTTTCCCCGGTCCAATGATTAAGCTGCCCTTGCCTTTCAACCATGGTTTATCTTGATACATCAGGTTGTGGCCTGAATGTGGGATATATGTTTTGCAATGCAGCTTACCTTTGATCTCTATACGAAGATCTTGTTGGGGTACGACATCACTATTGGCGCAGCCTTTCTAGATCTAAGGCCTTGTCACCCAGATCTCTGAGGTAGTGTGTTGTTCCCTTTTAGACTTTAACGGTATGAGCAGGGTAGTAAACTAGGACAAAAAAAAGATTATGTGAATTCCTGTGCTGATGTGGATAAAACTAACATCCTCTAAGATGTAGGATGTTTTATCTTATCACCAGGTCCTTTGTAAATGTTCAGGGTATGATATAGCATTTTAATCTATTCAGTAAAGTTAACTTGGCAATAAACCCTATAAATATCCAGTAACTTATGCTACTTTTACCAAACTAATTATTTTTACTTCTGGACAAGACTTTCTCTTCATCTTATAGATCGTTAAGAGAGGCAAAATGCCCTGTCTTTCATCCATTTTCATTGCAGTTCTTATCAATTGGTTGGACTATGTTTTTTTCTGTCTGTCGCCTAAATGTTACTTCTATTTAGTACGTAGCAATTTAAGATACATTTTTTAATCACCATTTTGGGAATTTTCTAGCATTTACAATTTATCTGAGCTAAGTTGCACTATTGTGCATGCTATGTGGTGCATTGACGAGTGTCTACTTATGCCTGTGCACCTTTGCACGTGATTAGGCCAGCAGTGTCTTACTAATGTCAAGCAATCTGTTTTTGGTGAGTTCTGTTTCTAATGGATGGCATCATTATTTTGTCCATAAATTGTTTCTTAGCTAATTCACGATATTCATTTCTCACAGAGCCTCGGCAATCCCTTAACTGAATAGCTTATTATCCTCACTCCTGATGTGTGCATTTTTTCCAAAATGTTTATTTTGATTTACATTGTAGCTGCTTTCTTCAACATGAAAATTGTTTCCTGAGGCTGATGTGATAAGTTTAATCTTTTTCTTATTTTATAAGCTGCATTTTTTTATGCCACACTTGTTTTGAAGATGATGGCCATGATCATATTTCCATATATATTATATTTATTATCCTTTAATATTAGGGCTACTGAATATAACTAATAACTATGGTGTCGTTTGACGAACCTTCACAAAATGTTTCAGACAGATTTCCCTACTTTGCCTACTTCTGCATGGAAAAATTTGGTGGGATTCATCAAGCGGCGGCTGAGAAAAAGGGGGGACAAAACGATTTTCCCTATGCAATGTCTATGGAAATTTTGCAATTTATAGACACGGATACAGGATGAACTGCTGAACGGATTTACACCATATTTAGCAGAAAGCTAGCTCTTGGTCCAGAAAGAGCCCTCTTTGTAATTTGCTGTAAATCTAGTCAGTAGTTTTGGAGTTAATATTAAAGAAATTAAACTTTGTATATCTAGGGATGTGGATCCTCCGTGTATCTGCGGGTACCTGTGGATGCAATTATATATTGTTTTCCGTTAAAAAACATACAAATTCACTTCAATTACAGATGTCATCGCAGTCTCTGGTGTCTCTGCAAAAACAGAAAATAGCATTTATAGATGTTTTTTATAGAAACTCTCTAGAAAAACATGACTTTAGAGAATACCATAAAATAAACTAGTGTGTTAAATACTGTAGTATGTGTGGATATATGTGTTTTAGACTTAATGGAACAGGCAGGATTATCGTGGTTAACAAGGTCATTGCGACGTCCCTAATAACTTCAAAAACTGAAAATTGGTCTGAAAGAAACTTAGCACAAAAATATGACAAAAATATGAGTTTAAACATGATTTGATAGAAGTATGTATATAGTAATATGTGTAGTCCAATGTCAGAATGGATTTTTTTACATATTATTTTTGGATGTTTTGATGGTCGTTGAATGTTTGCTTTTGTTTCAGTTTTCGCAACTTATCCGCGGGGATCACAATGTCGTCAAGAAGATTGTCAAAAACTAAAGTATAAAGAAACCTTAAGAAAAAAACTTAGGGTGGCTCTGACAAGAACCGTTGTTTTGGGTGTGGGTATATGTGTGTATATAGCTACTACACATAAAATCGGGTGCAGAGTTTCAGGTTACTTGGAGACACCCTGTTGCCTTCATTTGTAAAGTGCACTCCATCATTTCTATAAATTCCATGCATGTCAAAATGCAGATTATTGTTATAGATCCAGCCTATGCGATGGTCTCTGAGGAATGCAGAAACAGTTTTATTAACATGTTACCTGGCTTGTTTGAGAAATGATGAGTATATGTTTTAGAAACTGGAGAAGTATTTGGGAAACGATGTAGGTATGTCATTCACAAAAGGTTTTGTGCTTAGAAATTTTTTTAAATGTTGTTTTCCATTTTAGATAATTACTGATGCCAGTGCATGCTCAGTAAAAAGGCAATGTATGCTCCTAGAGAGCTATGTATGCAATAATATATCAAGTGTGGTATCTAGACTTGATTTACACATAGCTCAATAAAAAAGGATATATACAGTAAAACAGGTAGTCTGATACTGACAGAAGGGGCTAACCAATGAGTCAGAGATATAGTCACAACTGTTATATATCTAACAGGACTGAAGGTACGTTTTACAGAAGTCAGATAGTATTAAGGCACTCATGCAATCACCCAGCCACTAGTCAGGCAGTCATACAATCAGTGATTCACCCTGCATGGAGTTGTTCAATTTCCTAGATACTACACATGTACTTTTATAATAAGGCAGGCAGAAAGTATATAGTCATTGAACTATGCATGCACTACCTATACATTCATCTAAACACCCAGCCACTAACCATTAACTTATGTAATTAACAAGGCTGTAACTATGCAATTAATATAACATCTGTCCAGAACCTATTCAGTCATCTAAACATCCACTTACAGCCCATGCAATCATTGAAATAATGAAGCACACATGTGCAGTCATGCCAATACTCAGGCACTACTCATCTGAGTACAAAGAAACTACCATTGTCATAAACCTATCATCCATCCAGTACCTATACACTCATTTAATTACTGTGGCTATACTCTTGCACTAATACAATCACCCCAGAAGAACACATACTTTCATCCTATCTCTCAAGCTTTAACAATGGAGTCATGCAATCAGTCGGACACTAATCATGCACTCATCTATTCAGCCACGCACTACTGATACACTCATTGAATTATCCAGGCACTACTCATGTAGTTATCTAAACACCCAAGCACTACATGTTCACTGAACCAAAAATACATATGCAGCAGCATGTAGTCATCCAATCTTCTGAAACACTACCCATGCACTCATCCAACCTGCTAGGTGCTATGCATGTACTTAAACAATAAAGTATGCACTATCCATGCACTCTACAATTCGCCTATATACTATCTAGGCACTCCTGCAATCATCCAGGCACTAGAGTTGCACTCATTTAATCATCTAACCACTATCTATGCATATATTGAATTACTGAGCCGTTAGTCATGCATTTATCTAATCATTCAGGTACTAGTCATACACTCATCCATACACCCCAATAGTAGTGAAATACTCATGCAAACACGCAGGCAGTAACTATGCAGATATGAAACGACCCATGGAGTTCTCATATACTCAGGGAATCATCAGGCACTACCTGTATCCTCAAATAATCACCTAGGCACTACCTATACATAAATTCAATCATCCAGGAAGTAATCATGCATTCAACCACAAACATATCTTTTAGTGAGAAATATGTAGTCTTTTAGAAACATCTGGTGAATTATATATGCAAATGTGACACACTCTTTGCATGTACTTGGAAGAATTAGTTAGCTACATGCTTTGATAGAGATGAATGTACAGATGGTTATATGCAATGTTTCCCAAAATTTAAATGTAATACACACAGTGGTAGGGTGGCATGCAAATAGCTCTTATATCATGTTTTTGGATTTACAGTGTTGAGACATTGTATATACTTGTACACTTGGACCTATGCAAGCACTCATTCCTTCACACAGGCACTACCTTGCACTCATCCATTCACTCAGACACTATCATTGCACTCAACCTTTCACCCAGGCGCTACTCTTGTACTCATCCAATCACCCAGCCACTGCCCATATAGTCAACCATTCACTCAGGCACGACTCATGCAGTGATCCATTCACTCAGGCAATACCCATGCACTTATCCAATGACCCATTCAGTACTCTTGCACTCATGCATTCACCGATAAACTACCCATGCATTCATGCAATCAACTGTTGTGTGGCGTTTTGGGCTCCGAGTGAATTTTCCCGATTTATACCCTTATATAGGTACAATTCACATTGCCCTAATATAGGCATAGAAATCAATCCCTTATTTAGACATAGCCCATGCAGATCAAATACAGGCATGGCCACTTCCACCCGTACCAAACATCACAACGATTTCTTGGAATATCGGCTTAATCAGTCAGGGACATTCCCTTGCTTGAATATTGATTTATCCAAGAACTCATGTACTTTACAAAGAACTACTATTCCCTAGGGGTTCTTTCCTGACGTTACTATGCCCGACTTTAAGTCAAACTAGACATCTTCAAGGTATACATATGCCTTCACTTGCTCTAGCAAGACACAGTGGTTCAGAGCAGTTCGACTATCTACTTGCCCGACGCAGCTCGCTACAGCAAGTGCCGAAGGAAGCCGACCCTCCAGCTGATGCACTGATCGAGAGACTGCATTTCTCTCGGCGAGAATCCAGCTCCAGTGTTTCCAAGCTCCCCTTGCGGGGTGTTGGGAAATCGAGTCCCTAGACTGAGATACCAGACCTCCTTCATTCTTAACTAAGGTACGGAGCTGATTAGAACCTAGAGAAATCTTGGATAGATTCTTGGCAAAGAAAACTAAACCTATGCTACACAAAACGTACTTTTCCCGCGTACTAGACTTAGGTTAGGTACATTGGGGTAGGCGTATTTAGAAGCACCAGTTGAGTATTTTTATTCAATGGTATTTATGTATGTATTTTTATATGGCTTAAAAACCATACAATGATCTTACAGTATTTTTTTATAATATTGTTCTCACTGTATGCATTATACTTTGCAGTTTGCATTACAATTGTAGCAGTTCACTTCTCTTGTATGAGAAAGAAGACTGTTCAATAAACCTTTTTATTGAAATCGCCCGTCTCTCTATTTCTCTACAAACTCTGTTGAAACGAAGCATGCACGATTGACTAGGTGAAATACTTATCTATTGTTTCCGCGACTCTAGAGATATATTTCTTATTCTTGGGAAACAAAGTTGTCATGTTTATGCGGTTGTCAGAAACTAATCCCTTCTTGTGAATTCGAGAAAGTTTCTAGTGACCTCTGAGCTAGCTGTCACTCACTATTAAGTTTAATATATTCGATAGAGACCTAGTCAACCTCAGTCCTACGTCTAATCTATAGGATATATTATTCCAATGCGCTGAGCCTATTGGGAATATAGGAACTACACTGCACAACTGGGCACTACCCATGCACTCATCCAATCACCCAAGCAGTACCCAAGCACTCATCCATTCACTCAGGCAGTACCCCTGCACTCATCCATTTAATGAGGTATTACCAATGCACTCATCCAATCACTCAGACGCTACTCTTGCACTCATCCAGTCACTTACGCACCACCAATTCACTCATCCATTCACCCAGACACTACCCATGTAGTCATCTATTCACAGAGGCACTACCTATATACCTGTCCTATCACCCAGGCACTACCCATGCACTTATTCATTCACACAGCCATTATCTATGTACTCATCCATTCACTCAGGCACTACCTATGCACTCCTCCATTCTCTCAGGCACTAACCATGCACTCATCCATTTACCCAGGCACTATCATGCACATATCCAGTCACCCAGTCAACCTTTGCACTCATAATTCACTCATGCAGTACCCATGCACTCTTCCATTCACTGAGGCACTTCCCATGCACTAATCCAATCACCCAGGCACAACACGTGCACTCATTAATTTACCCAACCATAATCCATGTACTCATCCATTCACTCTGGCACTACCCTAGCACTCATCCATTCACTGAAGCACTACCCATCCACTCCTCCATTCACTGAGGCATTACCTATGCATTCATCCATTCATCCAGGCACTACCCATGCACACATCCAATCACCCAGTAACTACCTTTGCACTCATCCATTCACTCAGGCATTACACAGTCACTCAGGCATTACCCATGCACTCATCCAATGACCCAGGCACTACTGTTGCACTTATCCATTCTCTCACCCAGTACCATACACATATCAATTGACCCATGCACTATCCATGCAGTTGTTCAATCACCCAGGTGCCACCCATGCACTCATCCATTCACTCTGGCACTACTGATGCACTCATCCAATTACCCAGGCCCTACCCTTGCAATCATCCATTCACTCACGCACTACCCATGCACTCATCCATTCACCTAGGTACTACCCATGCACACATCCAATCACCTGGGCACTACCCTTGCAATCTACCATTCACCTAAGCACTACCCATGCACTCTTCTATTCACCCTGACACTACCCATGTACTCATTCATTCACCCAGCCATTACCCATGCACTCTTCAATTCACACAGTCACTACCCTTGTACTCGTCCATTTACTGAGGAAGTACCTTTGCACTCAACCATTCACTCAGGCAGTACCCATGCACTCGTTCATTCACTGAGGCACTACCCATGCACTCAGGTGTGCAATGTACTTCTCTGTCTCGGAGTGTAGTGTTATCTGCAGTGGTGCTCGAATGTGCATTATATTGTCAATGGAGGACTTTCCTTAGCCATAAAGGGCATTTTGGACAGATTTCAGCAGAATTTGGAGGAGGCTTTGTAAACATGGATTGTACATGTTGAATCGAGAAAATGTAGCACAGTTGTATGCACTCAGCCTTGATTGTAATGTGCAGTAATATTTTAGAAATTACAGAGAAGATAAACAAATCAGCTTGTTACGATTAGCGATTGCTGGATGCAGTCATGAGTCAAACTGGCCCGTGGGTGAGAAACCTTGGTTTATATTAAGAAATGATGAAAAATGCTATTTGTAAATATGACTCTGAGTGGGGAGAGAAGCAGCAATGTGCTTTTGAGTTGCCAAACAGAGGATGTAAAATGTGCTTTAGATGTGTGACTAATACAGAAAGGAAACATTGAGTTACATGTGATAGTTCAGGGGCAGTATGCCTCTTGGAGTGTGTGGGAAAGACAAGGAAAAAAGAGGGTGCTCTTGGGCTTTTAGACTAAAATATTGGCAGATGCTGGAAAGTGGTTTACTCCCTTTGGAAAATAGCCGTTTTTGTGTCAACATACTTTGACACTGGGCAGATACAGTTGTTTGTGTGTTTTTGTGCTTTGATAGACACAGGGTATATACAGTTGCTCTTGTTTTTTTTTCATGCTGACGGACACTGGCCAGATGAAAATAAGACACAATGTGATTTTGAAATTTTAAATTTCTCTAATGCAACGGATGATGAATTCTCCTAAGTTATATAGAACAGGTAATGCACAAGAAGCAAATGTGATAAAGTGGTACATACAGGCAGAAACTGCAGTTTTATATGAACAGTGGGTGCAGGTTCCAGTAGAAAACTCGGGGGGGGGGTGTTTGAGGTGCCTGAGACACATGATTCCTATGTGAAGTGGAACAAGGAGTTGTGGCAAAAAAATCGGGAAATGTTACTCGAATGCAAAGCTACTGTGTATTATGTAAAAAGCTCATTGTCCTATAAATTTACTAGACAGAATTCTACATTGGTAGGAATTACTAAATTGGGACAACAGAAATATGGACACCTGAGAGACAAAGACACTAACAGGTGGGCAGTGAATGAAGGGGTGCATATTCCCCTAGTCTTACTTAGAATTGTGATTTCTATTTGTCAGCACAGACCAGTCCCACAGGAGGTTAGGGGCCAGTTAGAGAAAGAAAAATTACTAGCGCAGATAGGTCAGATGGATTGCCTTGGGCCCATGCCATATGATCAAGGGTGTGCTTATTCAGCAGTGTATGAAGCGATAATCAGAAAGGGGACTGCCCCAGCCCTTCTTACTGTGCGAGGGGAAGGAGGGTTTGACTCCAACACCAAGAAACAAGAGGCCAAAATTTGGGTAGAATTCTCATACTTTCCAAGACCCAGATAAGAACCATGCAGACAGAAAATATAAAACCTTGTCATCAGACCCAAAACAGATTAAGGAGAACATGTGTGTTCTGAAAAATATTTGTTGCATGAAGAGTGAAGCCTGCTTCTTTTCTAGAACTGCGAAGTGTTGTTGTACCTGATGTCCCTGCGCTGCATGTGGGTGCCTGTATCTGAGTGGGGCTGCGAGGGTGTGGGAGCCCCCAACCACGAAGTGACAAGTGAACACCTGACAGCACAGACTGACACCGTTCCTGACATCCTTTGGCTGAATCAACCAGATGGGCTTACCTAGCAAAGACTGTTTTCAAACATGCTCAAATGAGAGTGAACTGTATCAAGCGTACTTTTGGATGAAAAATGTGAAAAGATGTCATTTTAAATATAGCAGGAGGGCTGTGTATATTTACACAGTTAGGACTGATGGAGGATATTTTCATTGAATCCAGCATTGCAGACAAGAGAAACTGTTCAGCTTGATGATAATTATTTTGAGGCTCATTTATTATGTTTAGATAGCAGATATAAGTTTGGCTGCTTCAAAAGTAGGAGTTCCGGGATTTGCCATTTATAACACTAGGAGCATTACTAAGCTAACATGTTTGATTCTATTTGTGTATTTTTCACACATTTACTTCTGTAGCTAAGTTATTATCAGATATACAGGAGTTATTTTAGATGAAGTAATAAGTTATAGGCTTTTATAATGTCACAGTTTTAATGCGTGCTTTATTTTATATTTGTGCTTTCAATAAAAAAGTTGATTTTAGATGTATATGGTATAATAGTCAAAGGTCATGAGGTGGAATGTAGTGCCAGAGGCACTCCCATGTATTGGGACCACATGATGAAGTTTGACTCCCATTGCTTTGATTGACTGTATGTGTTTAATCCACTTTGCACTTGCATGTTGTGTCTTGTAGCTTCAGAGTGAGAGTGTCTGCTTTTTTCAGCCTTCCCAGAAGCAGAATGTGTGGGATGTGCGTTTGTAATCATGAGAGAGCAAAAGGTGTGGAATGTACTTCTCTGTCTTGGAGTGTAGTGTTATATGCAGTGGTGCTCGAAAGTGCATTATGTTTTACATTGGGAAATTAAGTGTGTGATGATATAGGCAATGGTGCAGAAATATGAATTATGTTGTATGTCAGGATGTTTTAGGAAGTTGTTATTATTGGCTATGACATGCCCTCATGCCATCCTGCATTCTGACTCTGTCTGGCTTGAGCTTTGCACACACAAGCAGCCCCCAGGTTATTCACGTTATTTGGGTTATTCACATTCAAGGTTGTTTTCTGTTCTTTGGGAGATGTTTTCTACTTTCTCAAGTTTCACTAAGTTAAGGGGCTGGTGCATGTGGGAGCACAGAAAAATACATGAGAGCACATTTGCCTTTGGATGTTTGTGGGAGATTGGCTAACTCCAGTAAGTTTCCTTGGCACAGATGAGGTCTTCTCTGAAACTTCTAGTGCATTGAGATTATAAAACTGCGGTTTCTTGACTTGGAAAGTGGGATTTTGTTTTGACCTGAAGCAATGGACGCGTCTCATTCAGTATGTCAGTTCCCGCCTTGTTGAGTCTCTTGACCCCGGCTGTGAATTGCCCAGTCTAGTGTGGGCTAGGATAAAGCTGTTGCAGCTGGTGATGTATTTTCTCTGATTATTGGCATTGTGATGTGTGAGTGTGTCTGTGTGCACATTAAAGTCTCCAGTAGTCATAATCAACTGATGTATTCTGTATATATATCTTTCCTGTGATTCCTTGTGTCTTTTTACTTGTATTTAACAGTGCTTATTCCTTGCATTGGACGTCCAGTGTTAATATCATTATTATCTGTTTGTTTGTTTATCCAATCCATTTAACATTTGCATTTGACTTGTAAGCGTGTTAATATTATTGCTTGCACATATATATGTATCCCTATATACATTTGCATGTGACATCTGGGAAAGCCTTTCTGTTAAAGAGTAATAAACCCCCATGCTTTATTCTGAAAACTACCTTTTGATGCGCCTCATTTTATGCGAGTGAAACTCCTTCCAGGTGTTTTCCTCCTTCGCTGTGTGTCTGCCTCTGTGTGGGAGTGCTACTTTGGGAGTGGGAAGCAGGACACCATGCACTTATCTATTCAACCAGGCACTACTCATGCACTCATCCACAATCACCCAGACACTACCCATGGATTCATCTATCCACCCAGGCACTACCGTGGCACACATCCAATCACCCAGTTACTACCTTTGGACTCATACATTCACACAAGCAGTGCCCATGCACTCATCCATTCACTCAGGCACCGCCCATGGAATCATCCAATGACCCAGGCAGTACCGTTGCACTCATCATTCACTCATGTAGTACCCATGTACTCATCCATTCACTCAGGCACTACCCATGCACTCATCCAATCACCCAAACAACCCTTGCACTCATCCATTCTATTAGGTGCTACCTATGCACTCCTCCAATTACCCAGGTGATACTCTTGCAATCATTCAGTCACCCAGATACTACCTATGAATCATCCAATCACACAGGCACTATCCATGCACTCATCCAATCACCCAGGCACTACCCATACACTCATCCAACCACCCAGGCACTACCCTTGCACTCATCTATTCAATGAGGAGGTATGCATGCACTCATCCAATCACCCAGGTGCTACTCATGCACTCATCCAGTCACTCAGGCAGTACCCATGCACTCATCCCATCACTCAGGCACTACCCATGCACTCATCCAGTCACCCAGGCACTCCACTCATCAATTCACTCAGACACTACCCATGCGTTCATCCAATGACCAAGGCACTAAACTTGCTCTCATCCATTCAGTCATGCACAACCCATGCACACATCTATTCACTTAGGCACTACCCATGCACTCATCCAATCACCCAGGCACTACCCTTGCATTCATTCATTCACCCAGGCACTATACGTGCACTCATCCATTTATTCAGGCACTAGCCTTGCACTCATCCATTCACTGAAGCATTACCCATGCACTCATCCATTCACCCAGGCACTACCCATGCAGACATCCAAACACCCAGTTGCTACATTTGCACTCATCCATTCACTTAGGCAGTACCCATGTACTCATCCATTCACTCAGGCACTACCCATGCACTCATCCAGTGACGCAGGCACTACTGTTGCACTCATCTATTTACTCATGCAGTGCCCATACACTCATCCATTCACTCAGGCCTTACCCATGCACTCATCCAATAAGTCAGGCACTACATATGCACTCATGCAATCACCCCGGCACTACCCTTGCACTCATCTATTCAATGAGGTGCTACCCATGCACTCATTCATTCACCCAGGTGCTACTCTTGCACTCATTCAGACATTACCCATGCATTTATCCACTCACCCCAGCACTTCCCATGCACTCATCCAATAACCAAGGCAATACCCTTGCACTCTTCCATTCAATGAGGTGCTACCTATGCACTCATTAATTTACCGAGGTGCAACTCTTGCACTCATCCATTCACACAAGCACTACCCTTGCACTCATCCATTCACCAGGCACTATCCATACACTCATTTATTCACCAACGCACTACCCATGCACTCATCTATACCCAGGCACTAGCCATGCACTCATCCATTTATCTAGTTATCATCCATGCACTCATTCATTCACTTTTGTAAAGTTTTAGATTTTCTTCATCTTTTTCTTTTATAATAACAAAAATGGCAACTGGTACAGGAGGAATTAAAAAACATGCACAAAAAAATGTGCATAAAGTATAAAAGGGGAAAATAATTAGCATGTATGCTGTTTTGCAGCATTGTGAATAGCTGTAACACACTGCTCACAAGCACTTATTTCAATACTAAAGTTCATGCAGTACGTGGCCATTCTTGAAAACTCTGGAGCCAAATCTGTTGTACTAGCCTGCACCTCTGAAGGGACTTTCTGGTTGGGAATTGTTGCAGCTGCCACTGAATTAGACCGTCCTCCAGATTCCCTCTGCATGATCACCAGTTGGGGATAGGTTTTAAGATGATATAACATAGACATCGTCCCACATGAGTATTTCTTGTTTGTCCCTCTAGAGAGGGTCTTGTCACAGATTGTGCATTGCACTAGTTTTGCAGCAGTTTTAGATTCCCCAGATGGGATTTTCAAAAATCCCCTGCTACACTAGCTCTCTTTTGGGGATGCTCCTCTTCTTCTAAATCTTCAGTCTTCACCTCCTCCACATCCTGTTCCTGTTGTTGTTGCTGCTGACCCTCATCTCCTTCCTCTGTTGTGATTCTTGAAGTAAAAAAGGGCAAAAACTCTCAACACCAAGATCGACCACCTGCTCAGAATAAAGTTCTATGACAGAAGGTTCAAAAAGGAGGGGTGAGTGTGTACTTCCTATTGATTTTGCTGAAAACTATATTATCTAATGATAGTCCTTGCTTTCGCGGTCATCTTAGAGAAGAGGCGGTCTAGTCCTTCGTTTTCAGGACAGCTTGCCTATTCAAAAGGAAGCTATGGCGCGGAAGCGCAGGGAACGTGTGAAGCGGGCAGGCCAAAGGCATGCCAAAGGCAAACCCGTCTGCGCCCGTCCGCGCCTGGACGTGCCTAGTGCCGGACCCCCTGGTCGTCCATTTCAAATTAAGACAGGTAACATCTGCTACTCTCGAGATTCATTATTGGCACTAAGACCCATTACTACTGTTACCACAGCATGTCCACCCCATTACCTTATTGATAACGAACAACTCACACCTCACTTAGAAAGCCAGCCAGACCCATTAGGAAAATCTGACTAAACACAAGGAAAGGGCCATGGTCCCAACAGCTCCAATGTCTGTTGCATGCTACTAAACACAAGATCTCTGGTAAAACACCAGTTATACTTCTATGATCTTGTTGAAACCCATGACGTTGATGTGGCATTTGTAGCAGAAACCTGGGCAGATGAAAGTTCTTGCCCTTATAATGTTGCTGCCCCCCCCCCCTGGAATTGCTGTATACAATATGGATAGACAGAGAAAAAAGGGAGGTGGATTGGCAATTTTTTATCGCAATTATTTTAAAACAAAGTTTGAACCAGTACTCACGACATGCTTTGAGGCACTAACCTTCTCGGTACAGACTCCAGATTCATCAGCTATTAAGGGGATGCTAATATATCGCCCTCTAGGAATAAGGAGCAGCTTTAACAATCATCTCAGTATGGTGACGAGTGTTTACTTATCAATGATAATTTAACTAGTGGATTTTAACTTTCATTTGGAAAAATATACTGACCCTGATTCTCAAAAACTGATTGGTACTATGGACTCCTTTGGACTCACTCTAATCAATAAGGGCCTAACTCATAGGGCTGTACATTTGTTGGATGGTGTTTTTCCCACTGATGATGCCATTAAACTTTTCCCATCCTTTCCAGTGACATGTTCTGACCACTAGGTGGTTAAATGGCTACTACAAAACTAAACAAAACATCCAACATATGCCCCCATTCAACAAGCAAGAGTCAGAGCCTGGCACAAAATACGTTCGGCTGACTTAGGAGAGGACACTACCACAATTCCCTATCAATTAGGAGATAATTTGGAGGAGAATGTGGAGAACTTTTCATCCTGGTTAAAAACATCTTTAGACACCGTAGCACCAGCCACGTTTAATAAAAATTCAAATGGAAAAAAAATCACAGCCATGGTATAATGAGAAGCTTAGGTTATCGAGGCAGGATTGCCGCAGACAAGAGCAAAGATGGAGAAAAAGTTATGAGGCAGAAGAAAGGATCATTTATAAAGATAAATTAGCAAAGCATAAAGAGAGCATCCTAACAGAAAAGACCACATATTTCACAGAGCACATAAAAGCCACCTGGATTCTAATGAAACTCTCTTCTCTGTGATAAAGAAACTGGTCACACCTACCAGTGCTAGTCATGTTACGATAAACCAAGACTTTTGTGACATGCTAGCTAGTTTTTAGCAAGAGAAGGTTGTTAACATTTACATTAAATTTGTGGCAAACAAAGTAGATAACTATCAGGCTGCACAGATGGCAACTAATCTAGAGGACAGAAGGAGTTTCTCCACTGTCATGACCCCGCTGGAGGAACAACTTAGAGACCTAATTCTGTCAATTAAATCTGGCTCACCACATGATCCTTGACTGCCCAGTATAATGCATATGTTGCCTGCACAAGTGGTAAAAATTTGAGGATATATCCATAACCAGATGTTCACTAGTGGGACCTTCCCCGCTCAGGGGAAACTTGCCTCTATTCTCCCACTTTTGAAAAAATACAACCTGGACTCTGCAGACTTGAGCAATTATCGTCCCATTTTGAGATTCTCTTTTGCTGCTAAATTGGCGGAGAAAATTTTGAATCAACAAATTTCAAAATATATAGAGGTGAACTCATTGTTAGACGACACACAACATGGATTTAGCAAACACCATAGCACTGAATCAGCACTAATTGTGGCAACAGAAGACATACGGGAAATTCTGGACAGAGGGGGGATGGCGGCATTGGTGCTGCTAGATCTCTCTGTGGTCTTTGATACGGTCGGCCACGAGATCTTGGTCAACCGGCTCCAGGATCTGGGGTTCAAAGAAACAGCCAGGGATCTACTTAAATCATTTTTAATGAACCGACAACAAAACATGGCAATGGGCAATTTTGTCTCCCGGCAGTTCTCCCTGCCATGTGGAGTACCACAGGGATCAGCATTGAGCCCTACACTCTTTAATCTATGTTACACCACTGGCGCCGATTATCAAAAATGCAGGATTTACCATGGCCTCATATGCAGAAGATACCCACATTGTGGTGTCACTGACTAACAGGGGAAATAGCTCTGACGAGGCATTCAGCTCATGCATGAAGAAGGTGAGCAATTGGATGGATTGCAATTGCCTGAAGCTAAAAGCATCAAAAACCGAGGTTATCATCTTCGGCAACAAACCCTCTCTCTGGACACCAGGCTTGTGGCTGCCTGAGTTAGACACACTGCCCATACCATTCACCAAGGTAAAGAACTTGGTAGTTGTGCTGGACAGGGAGTTAAAATTTAAAGAGCAGGTAAACAAAATAACATCTTCTTCCTTCTGCTCCATAAGGATGTTATAAAAAATCAAAAAGTATCTGTCCACTGATCTTTTAAAACAGTGACCATGGCTTTGGTCTTCACTGCAAATACTACTGTAATAGTCTCTACCTCACTTTGACAAAAGGCCTTCTGAACAGACTCCAGATTCTGCTGAATGCATCAGCTCGCTTCATTTTCAAAGTACTAAATATGAAACAGCAAGAGAAGCAATCAGAAATCTACCCTGGTTGCCAGTCAGACAACGGTGTAAGTTTAAAGCCCTCTGTTTGGCTTTTAAGTCCTTGCAAGGACTGTTACCTGACCGGTTTATGAAAAGACTTAAATGGTATATACCGGCAAGAACATTACGCTCAAGCTCAGCCAAGAAGATGTTGGTCCCCCATTTAAAAAAGTTTACATGGGGGGAAGAAGTATTTACAGGACAACAGCAATGCTTTGGAATCATTTGTCACTTTCCCTAAAAACAGCCACCTCTCTTCTCAGTTTCAGGAACATACTAAACACTTGGCTTTTTACACAGGATAGATAAAGCCTTTTTGCTCCCGTTTACCACAGTGTTTAGCTCCACTCCTTGATTAGAAGACTACAGCGCCAAGATGTCTTTGGGCATAAGCAGCGCTTTATAAAGTTAATTTACATTACATTACATGTGATATTCGTGGTGACCAAAATAGTTGTGGTTAACACGCAGAAGCGGAAATTCAAAATACAAGTTTAAAATAATTTTCTTTAAAAATGGAAAGAAAAGCAGAACTTTCAATACTATAATAGTGAACAGCTATACGGAAACTTGTTCACAATACTTCTACATATATGTTTAGGAGTTGTTGAAAAATATGCAGGATCCTTGATTACTGACATCATCACTGTCTTCACTGAAAAGGAAAATAGTGTTTGAAGACGATTTTTTTGAACACTCACTACAAAAATATGATTTTGAAAAGTACACTAATACTAATAATGCTCTACTGTTAAATATAGTGTTGAATTTGTCCATATATATGATTTACACTTTGTACAAACCACACGCTCTTCGCAACTACCGAAGTCACCGCAATGACGACGGTAGTCTCAATTATAACTTATTTTTGTACAGTTGGTTTTTGCCAAAATTGGTCACAGAAAGAAAAGTTAAAACAATATCCTACTAAATATTTAGACTTAAACTGTATTTAAAAAATGTCTTTAAGTGTATTTTTCAGTATGTGAAATAAATTTACTATCATAGATTCTCTACAGTAAATGCAACAATGTTATGCCAACTCTCCAAATTGTTAAAAATATAATGTACTTTCTGATAAACACTTACAAAAAAAATGAGTGGTATATAATATAAATATAATACACAATATACAATTATAGAAAGAAAATATGAAAATCTTAGAAGTTCACTTAAAATAAAATGGACGTTACAATTAAGAAATAGAATTTAAAAGAAAACTAGAAATTCACTGAAAAAACATAAGTTACAGAGAAGTTATAGTAAGGAATTAGCATTTACAAAATTTGTAGAAATTCACTGAAAAAACAAAGGTTACAGGGACAATTTAATTAGAAAATATAATTTAAAAAACGTTAGAAATTCACAGAAAAAAGCAAGGGTTACGGTGACATTATAGTTAGGCTAACATTTCACTCATACAAACCCAGAGAAATTCAGGAGTTATAATTGGCTAGGCTACCTATAACTTGCTCCCCTGCAATGCATTGCTTGGGACCTCACATATTACGTCACTCACGCTGCGCAGAATCCAATCAAAAAAATTTCTCAAATTCGATGTAAATTTGCAATGTTACAAATGTAAACTACAATTCTCATCATGCCGCATAATGGGCTGGAGACGGGTGATGGTATAAAAATCATGAGTGAAGAAAAACTCACCTACAGTGAAAAAGACCCTGGGAGGTCAAAACAGTTTGGTGTAGCAGTGGTGTCTACCTAATAAAGGAGGATTCATAAGGATTACACTGAGTGTGACTTTTTTGGATGCAAATATATATATATTGCTTTTTCACAAAAAAAATAAAATCAAAGGTTAGAGGGACATTATAGTTAAGTTCAGATTTTACACACACAATATCATAGAAATACAGCGGTTATAGTTATACTTATCTCAAGAAACTATAACTCATGCCCTCGGGTAACTATAACTCTCGCCCCAGTCATGCACCATTTTCTCATCAATAATTTACTGCACAAGTTGATGTGGCATAATGAAATATTTCATAGGCGATGTCACTAGTGATGTAATATGTGGGTTAATTAGCAGTGCATGGCGAGGGTGTGAGTAATAGTTACGTTAGGAGACCAGTAAAAGTTTATTTAGATAATGATAACCATAACTGTTGAATTTCTATTGTTTTGTGTGTGTGTAAAATCTGAACCTAACAATAACGACTCTGTAACCTTTTGTTTTTTAGTGAATTTCTAAGGTTTTTATTCTGTTTCCTAATTGTGACGTTTCCATAATCTTTGCTTTTTTGAGTGCATTTCTAGAATTTTTTTAACATTAAGTAATGTTACCTTACATTACTCCAACCACCATCTCGCACGCCCTTTGGCCATGCCCAGTGGGAGGTTGGCCGCAGCACCCTTCCCCAGGCCAATATCGGCCAGGGAACCCATCTGCTGGAGCCCATCCAATACCTCTTGGGGGACGGGGCCATGAGGTTACCTTCCTTGGCTGATTTTGGCCCCTATCCCCTTTCCCCGAGGCTCATCCCACCAATGTTTCTCTGCCTGCTTCTGTGCAGGTAGGGAAACAGATGAAAATGTTACTCCAAGCGGGCGGGAGCATTTTTCCTTCTCCCACCCACTGGGAGCATACTTACTGTTTTCTCTCGCTTGGAGGTAGCTTTAAATTGCTCCTGCCAAGTGAGAGTAGAGTTCTCTCAGCCAGCACTAGTGGGGGCATGGAATCTGCTTGTTTTGTGGTGGGCACCCCAGGGCATAGCTGGAGCCCAGCCCTGGGGGATAGGGTCCCAGGACAAAAAAGGTCTCAGGGAGGGGTCTCCTGGGGATGGGATCTACAGGGTGGAAATCAGCCTGGAAAGGGAGCCACACAGCCCCATTCCCATTTTCTTGCATGGCCTGGCCCTGGTGGTTGGCGCCCCATGGCCAAAACTGGCCCAGAAAGGGGTCGTGCAGCTCCCCATCCTCTTTATTTTTAATGGTCAGGCCCCAGAAAGTGTCGGTTCCCAGAGCTGAAAACAGTATGAGAAAGGGGTTGCATGTCACCCTCCCATTTGTCACAACCCCCACCTGCTCCCTCTCTGTAGCAAACCCATCTTGCATACTCTGCATAGTGGGGTAGCATGCTGGGCTCATATTCTTTTATGTAGTGGTCTAGTGCGCATGGCTCCGGTTGCTTTGGCATCCTTTGCACACTATGATATTCATGACTAATGCTACCTCAGCCCTCTGCATGGATAGTATTACCCCAGCCCCCTCATGACTAATGCATCTCCAGCATCCCTCATGGCTAGAGTTTCCCCAGCATCTCTCATAACTCATGTTCCCCCAGCTCGCTCATGACTGATACTCTCCCAACATCCCAGATGGCTAGTGTTCCCCCAGCACCCTTATGACTGATACTCGTCCCACCCTCTTGAACAATACTTCTCCACCACCCTTAACTGTCATTATGTTTGAGCCCCTGCAGTCATTCCCTACATCCCATGGATTAGTGGATGAACTACTCTTGCTGTTCCTAGGGCCTTGATGTAGTTTTCCATTAAGTCCCTGAGAGCTTCACCCTTCCCACTCACCAGAAGAATCCTGCTGGAACCAAGAAACATTTCAGTCTCCTTAAAGCCCAACCAAACTGTGCCACTTGCTCCCTAGAAGTCTTCCTCATTGCTCCCTCCTGCGCAGCTACTCTGGACCCCCATTGTATCCCTGAGGCAAGGTTTCGAGATCTTCTTCGAACTTTAGACAAGTTGAAAACAAGGCTAAGTACTTCTTATTTGGTTAGTGTGTACTAAACCTCCTACAGTAGTAAACAGGACAGTGTATCCCCATGTCCAAAGACTATAGACTTTTTCTCCATTTCATCTCTTGATTTACTTCAGCGCTTCTTGCGTGTTTATACTCCGCACCCTCTCTACAACTTTAATGCTAGAACTTTCCCCGCTCACGGATTAAAGACTTTAGTGTTGTCTTTCTCTGATGAACTATAGTGGCAAGAGAAAGCACTTCCGATTATTTGTTATACTCATCGAACTTGTACCCCACTCTGTTTTGACTGTATTCGTAGGAGTGCAAATCACTTGAAACTATGCTCTGAGTGTATCTTGAGGAGGGTTGATAACTTCAATCTGTATTTCAAGCTTGTTTCTAGGAGTGTCAGTCTCGAATCTGTGATTCTGGTATTTCTGCTTTCATGTTGAGCTGTTGGTGAAACTTGTACATTTGTGTCACTAAAGTTAATGCATGTTCATTGTGTTTAAACACTTGTTACGATACTGATTGTAACGACCTCCTCTTGTTATTTCTATTGCTTTTCATCATTGCAAAGCTAAAGGTTCTACCTCGCAAATGCAGCCAGTTTCAGAAATGACAAATTCTGTTACATACGTTTGCACAGCCACTGAGAAGAACCAGTACCTCAAGTCTCTCTCTTCTTATTTTATCCCAACCCCCTTCACCTCAGGAAGACAGTGTGAGTTCTAAGATTTTGCTTCCTTGACTTGCATTGTCTTCGGGTAAAATAGGATGTCCAGCATCGGCTTCAATGTCATCTCGTATTTGGGATCGGGTGAATCCAAGGCGTCCTTCATTTTGGATGTACGTGCCCTGGGGATGGCGGTCCCCAGGGCCGAAATCGGCCTGGGAAGTGTGCTGCGTTCATTGTATTCAAACACTTGTTAGTGTACTGATGGTAACTACCTCCTCTTGTTATTTCCAATGCATTACATCATCGTAAAACCAGAGATTTTACCTCACAAATGAAGACAGTCTCAGAAGTGACAAATCCTATTATGCACTTTTGGACAGCCGCTGAGAAGATTCAGTACAGCAAGTCTCTCTTATCTTATTTGATCCCAATCCCCTTCACCTCAGGAAGACAGTGTGAGTTCTAAGGATTTGCTTCATTAACTTGCATTGTCTTCAGTGAAATAGGAAGTCCAGCATCAGCTCCAGTGTCATTTCGCACTTGGCACCAGGTGAGTCCATGGCATCCTTCATTTTAGATAGCCGAACCCTGGGGAGTGGGTATCCCCAGGGCCAAAATCGGCCTGGGGAGGGTGCCACATATGCCCCCTCCTCCTTAACATAAAACTTTTATTATTTGAAATTCTTTTTATTAAACATATGCTCAGCTGCATAGAAACAGTCATACGTTGGAAAATGATCAACAGTAAGTACAGATTACAATATGTCACTTTTGTCCAATACATCTTCGAAAAATAGAGAGGGAACCCTTGTTGCCAAAGGAATAGGGTTCAAATAACCAACAAAAAGCAAATCTTCGTTTGGTTTACTCAATAATACATACCACACTCAAACAGTCACCACCACACGTGATACCACATCAATAAAACATAAGGGCGTCTAATAGCCAACCCAAAATCAGTGCAACAAAAATAGATATGATATATGCCTTTTCTTAAAAATATTAATCACAGGTGAGTGTACTTTTGTAATCCTTGTGGTCACGTGGCCCATATCAAAATACTGCAGGCTTTTGAGTTGTTCCCAAGCCCGTCTCCTGGGCGTTTCAGTGCATTGTTTTCTAGTACTAGTAGTGTCAGGATATAAGTATCCTTGCTTCAATACTATTGCCAGTTCTCCTCAAAAGTTTTTAAAATCCAGGTAGTGCCGCATGCAAACTCATGGACATAGCTGGATTCTGCCATTAATTCCCCTGCATGTTTCTGGCCCATCGGCCCTTCTTCACAGGGATGGTAAGTTGGGAGAGGCAGCACACAGGTAGCTTTTGAGTTGTTCTAACTACAACAGTAATCATTGGATCGCACTAAGCATGGGCTGAAAATCTGTACAGCTCGCGGAATTTGCGAATGTTTGGCAATTTCGCGGTCCGCGAGTTGGCAGATTTTTTTTTGCTTGGTCGCGCTTCATAAATACAATCTCTCGTGCGAGGCGTTGACTTACCGTGATTCTGAGTTCGCCGAGTTGTTTTCCTCCTGGTTTGTGTACTCTGCGCCATTTTCGATCTTGCTGCGTGATCACGCAAGACTTTTCGACCGCAAGTACATCATGGCGCGATCGCGCAAGACTATTCGACCGCGTGTACGTCACGGAGTCCCGCCATCTTGCAATTGGACACTTTCAAAACGCGAATACATCATAAGAGCCCGTGATCACGTATCGCGAGAGTAAACAATAGCGAATACGTAGATCCGCTGCGCAGCTGACATCCGGCGGGAGATTTGAACATCTCGCTTTCCTGAAATCGCAAAAATTGCAATTCTGCACAAGAAATCTATCGCTGGCAGCATAAGCCTTCTGAAATTGATGATTTGGATCAGAATAACTCTTCAGATTAACATTTGACTGCACTTTTTTGTGCAAGGAGTGCATTTTTGGGGGGTTGGGAGGAAAGAAGTGCCCCAGAGTCTCCAACTTCCTGTTCCTGTACAGCAGGCTCCTTCCAGTGCTTTGTCCATGTCCTGGTCACTTTTCATTTGGATCTGGAGCTGGAAGGATTACTCTTTGTGGCTGCTGCTGGATATTTGTATTTGAGGACTTTTTGTTTGGATCACGTTTGGAGTTGAGATTTTAAAAGTAAGTTGGTGTTGTTTGTTTGGGGCATTGCAGTTGCTGCACCTACAATTTATGAACTTTTTCACAACTTTAAAAAAAATATATTGTGGGTAGCCACAGTATCCAGTAGGCGCAGGGTTAGTCATGGGTGCATGATACAACTGTTTCTGTGAGTTTTGTTGAACTTAAATATCATTTACGGCATGGATGGCATGGAATTGAATAGCTCACTGTTATATTTATGTGGAAGTTTTTTGTAATTTTGGGGTGCGTGTTAAAGCCACACTAGCCAGTAGGCCCAGCGGTAGTCAGTGGTGCATGGGCCAAGTCATTCTGTGGGGTCTCTTGAATTTAAACATCATTTAGGGCATGGATGGCATTGGATTGGGGTGATTTTTGTGTGTATTTCGATTTTTGGGGTGTTGTTGGGGCCTGGTCCAGGGCCTGGCCATGTGGGTGGGGGTCTAGGGGCCATTTTGAAGCCAGGCAGTGTGCTTTGTGCAATATTCCTGCACCCAGTCTGCCTTGCTTTCATCCATTATGCCCAGGGGTGCTCAGTGGTGCATGGGCCATGTCTTTCTGTGGAGTCACTTGAATTTAAACATCATTTAGGGCATGGATGCCATTGGATTGGGGTGATTTATGTGTATATTTCGATTTTTTAGGTGTTGTTGGGGCCTGGTCCACGGCCTGGCCATGTGGGTGGTGGCCATTTTGAGGCCTGGTCCAGGGCCTGGCCATGTGGATGGGGTCTAGGGGCCATTTTGAAGCCAGGCAGTGAGCTTTGTGCCATAGGCCTGCACCCAGTCTGCCTTGCTTTCAACCATTATGCCCAGGGGTACTCAGTGGTGCATGGGCCATGTCTTTCTGTGGGGTCTCTTGAATTTAAACATCATTTAGTGCATGGATGCCATTGGATTGGGGTGATTTGTGTATGTATTTTGATTTTTTGGGTGTTGTTGGGGCCTGGTCCAGGGCCTTGCCATTTGGGTGGGGGCCATTTTGAGGCCTGGTCCAGGGCCTGGCCATGTGGGTGGGGGTCTAGGGGCCATTTTGAAGCCAGGCAGTGTGATTTGTGCCTCAGGCCTGCACCCAGTCGGCCTTGCTTTCATCCATTATGCCCAGGGGTCCTCAGTGGTGTATGGGCCATGTCTTTCTGTGGGGTCTCTTGAATTTAAACATCATTTAGGGCATGAATGCCATTGGATTGTGGTGATTTTTGTGTGTATTTCGATTTTTTGGGTGTTATTTGGGCCTGGTCCAGGGCCTGGCCATTTGGGTGGAGGCCATTTTGAGGCCTGGTCCAGGGCCTGGCCATGTGGGTGGGGGTCTAGGGGCCATTTTGAAACCAGGCAGTTTGATTTGTGCCTTAGGCCTGCATCCAGTCTGCCTTGCTTTCATCCTTTATGCCCAGGGGTACTCAGTGGTGCATGGGCCATATCTTTCTGTGGGGTCTCTTGAATTTAAACATCATTTAGGGCATGGATGCCATTGAATTGGGGTGATTTTGTGTGTATTTCGATTTTTTGGGTGTTGTTGGGGCCTGGTCCAGGGCCTGGCCATGTGGGTGGTGGCCATTTTGAGGCCTGGTCCAGGGCCTGGCCATGTGGGTGGGGGTCTAGGGACCATTTTGAAGCCAGGCAGTGTGCTTTGGGCCATAGGCCTGCACCCAGTCTGCCTTGCTTTCATCCATTATGCTCAGTGTTGCATGAAACAACTCTCTCTGTGTGATCTCTCTTCTATTAATTTATACATCCATTTTGGATTAGAATTAAAACATTTATTTTGGGTCTTTCCGTTTTTGGGTGTGTTGTGTTAATAATAGTAAATGGCTAGTTGCAAATATTAATTGAAGCACAACATATGCAACATTTATTTAACTGATGTTCCTCTGGCTTCCTTTGCTTTTAGGTGCACAAAGACTGAGAACCAGGAATCATCCTCATCATCATCACTTGTTGTAGTGCCAGGAAGAAGTCCTGCTGCGGTGTGTGCACAACGTCACGTGACGTCACGTGTGGCCACAGACAACTCTGCAACTTGTGCAACTGCGTCCTGCTGTTCTGACGTCTGAAGAAGATGGGCCCAAAGAAAGGTTGCCGTAGCTCCTCTACCAAGAAAGTTGCCAGTGCCACTGCCAGTAAGAAGGAGCAGAAGAAGCAAGTGGTGCCACTTACCAAGGAGACTGGTGTGCCGACTGAGACTTTTTGGGGGGGAAAAAACTACACCTGCAGCAGCGGTGTCCGCCTGGGACCAAGCTGGGAGCAGCACCTCCGCTTCATTGGTCTCAGTGCCACCACGCCAAGTTAGGCCCAAGCCCATGAGTGCCGCAGAGGCAGCCACTTTAATTGCTCATTCACCATCAACCAGTGATGTTGGTGTTGACTCATCGCAAAGTAGCATCTAATCAACGCAGGGTGTAACTCATCTGACGAGTGTTCAACCACAGCCGCAGCGACAACCACAGGTGCAACAAGGAGAGGCGCAAGGAGAGGCGCAAGGAGAGGCATAAGGAGAGGCGCAAGGAGAGGCGCATGGAGAGGCGCATGGAGAGGCGCATGGAGAGGCACAACTGCCCACAATGCTTGTTCCTCCAGAAGTAGGGGCACATCAGGAAATTGAGATTCATGAGGAGGTATCAGCTAAGCAAGCCATTCCTCCTGAGGATCCATTGTCTTCCAGATCCCCAGCAAGGAAAAGGTCAAGGAGGGCTAGTACAAGTTTTTCTTCAAGCCCCCTTCCTTCTGATGATCTAGATCATGATTGGCACCCACCAATGCAGTCTGAGAGGGAGGCAAGCCATGAGCCGACAAAGCTAGGTAAAAGGAAGGTTCCCGCAAGGCTTTCAGTTATGGGTGATGACAAAGAAGAAGTAGAAGTGGTGTATTCTGCTGCTGATGAACAGTCTGACGATGACGACCCAGTCATCACAGTCGTCCCTCCAGCCCCAGCGGGCATGCAGCAGACAGACATTTTTAGCCTATCTAAAATTGCTGCTGTGCAAGATGTGTGTGGCTTGGCACCACTGGTACCACCACCAACACACGTAACTACCACACCAACACGACCTACAGCTTCCATATTTTCTCGTCCGAAGGTGCAGCAGGGACCTCCAACCAGCTCGACCTCCATTACCTCAAGTAGTGGTGCTGTAAGTGCACAACAGAGTCAAATTCCGCCACGCCCATCCTCCACTTCATCTGGCATTGAAAGTAGCACCTCCACCACCACCAGAAATCACAACTCCCCAGTTTAGGACTTTTTTAGTATTCGCAAAAAGGTGGGAAACCTAGTCATTTGTTCAATTTGTGAACAAGTAATTAGTAGGGGTAAGCTTGGTACCAACTATGGTACCGGAGGCCAGAGAGGTCATCTCCAAAAACACCACATTATCCAGTGGGAGGCACACCTAAGTAACATCCGGAAAGTCAAAAGTACAAATCCAAATGTAGCCATTGATATTGCATCTGATGACGAGGAGCTGATCATGCAGGGGGGAGGTGAAGAACCGAGACACATTATTTCTGGTACACACAGTACCCCTGGCAGCAGCACTGCAGTGGTAGCGCCCACACCCTCCTCTACCCCAGCAACATCTAGGAGGCACAGTAGTCTGGTAGAGACACCAATGTGAAAAAGTACATCAATGAGCCTAACTGGGTTGAAGAAGTCTGGATCCTCATCACATATGAAAACAGTCCTGACCACCATTAAAAGCATGTTTTGGTCGGAGGCGCCATTTGAACGCAACCACCCAACGGCACGTCTGTATGCTGCAAAGCTGGCTAAAATGTTAGCGCTGGACCTTCTCCCTTTTTCTTTCGTAGAAGGGGTGGGTTTTCTAGAATTTGTGGCAACAGTCTGCCCTAAATGGAAGGTTCCTAGCCGGTCCTATTTTGCCAGAGTTGAGGTTCCAGCACTACATCACGTTGTGCTGGACGTGATTGGGGCAGCTTTGCAAAAGAGTGCTGTTCACACTATCCACCTGACAACAGACATGTGGACCAGTTGCCAAGCCGTTGATTACATGTGCATCACAGCACACTGGGTCTCTTTTGCAGGGGTTAGAGACAAGATAGCTGCAGGGGTTGACAGTGTCACAATTTTACAACTACTCGGAAACATGCAACAGTAGCCATGTTTGCCATGGAGAAATCTCATACTGCAGTAAACATTTTGGAGGAGTTTAACAGTAAGGTCTTTGAATGGCTGCATCTAAAAAAGCGCATGATTGGTTATGTTTCCACGGATAATGGCAGTAATATAGTTAGGGCCATGGCTGATGGTGGCTATTTCAGTTTGCCGTGTTTGGCGCACAGTATTAACATTGTTGTTCAAGATTTCTTGAAAAAATAAAACACAGTCAGCAAGTTACTGACCACCTGCCGAAGAATCTGCACACATTTCAGCCATTCTTTTAAGGCCCAGAAGCAGCTGAGGATCATTCAACCTGTCCCTAGAATGCCAGTCAGAGGACTCATCCAGGAGGTGGCAAAACGTTGGAACTCAACCTTCTACATGCTTGAACGTCTGTTTGAGCAGTACTTGGTAATCAATGAGTATGTCTTTAACGCACGGGGTGCTTCTATGAAAGACATGAGGCTAGAGGTGGATGAATGGGACCTAGTTAAAAGCCTGACAGACATGCTTTGTCCTTTTGAGGTGTTCACGCGTGAAGACAGCAGGGAGGACTGTACTTTGGGCAAAGGTATCCCATTGTTGCGCATGCTAGAGCACCAACTGAAGGCGGTGTCTGCAACGTTCCGAGTTGATGCTGAAAAACAAGACGCATATCAGTTGGCGGAGAGCTTATTAGGCTGCCTAGTTGACAATGAAAAGCTTAAAGCAATACATTCAGAACAACATTACATTTGTGCCACTATTCTGGATCCAGGGTACGAAAAGGCACTGGCCAGCAATACATTCATTCCTTTTTATGAAGCAGATGTTTCCAAGTACAAACATTGGCTAGCTCTGTCAGCCACTTGGTTCGAAAAAGTGCGGCAGGAAATTGAAGGAACCACCACAAGTACTACTTAAGCAGCAGGCCATCTGGCATCAAGGTCCACTTCTGTGGCCGAAGGCAGTCACTTTCCCTCACAGCCGTTACCGACAGCAGCAACCGTATCATCACCTGGAGCAGGCCCAGCCATAATATTGTCAGAAGCGGATTGGATAACTCATCATGGATTTGCTCGTTCCTGTGTTTATGGTAAGGCAACAGATGGTACACAATGTGGAGCACCCATGGAGGTTCTTGAGTGGATGGTGCAGGCCTATCTGGATGACTCAACAGAGGTCTTCTTTGATCGGAACCCATTGGTATGAGAAAAGGCCTCAATGGCCACTGATCACCAAGCTGGCTATAAATTATTTGGCTTGCCCTCTCGCAAGCGTTTCTTCCGAACGTGTTTTCAGTGCTGCTGGTGCCATTGTAACTTCAAAAAGGACCCGCCTCTCGCCCAAAAGTGTGGAGAGGTTAACACTGATTAAGATGAATCAGCACTTCATACCACCAGATTACAAAATACGTGAATCCACGCAGGAAGAAGAGGATACCAACTTAGGTGCCTGAAGTTCTTCTCTGTTAGCTGACCTACTTCAGGTTCAATTCACAGAGTTTGAGGACGAGCTCTACTTCCCTGACACCTAGGCTTGAAATACTTACATTTTTTTTTCATCCTTATTCACTTTTATTTCTGTGTGTCTTTCTTTGTTTTGCAACTTTTAGCACAACAAAACTCTAATCACAACAAATCCATCAGCAGCACTGTCCTCTATCCTCCTCCTCCAGACTCCCCCTATCCATTTGTGTCCCTCACGGCAGATGTCCGGATTACGCAGAATCAAGAAACTGTCGCTATGCTGGCTGTTACTTCTGAAATTGACACAAGAGGCTGCCCTGTGGCCCTTCACTTAAGAATAAGATCTGATAAAAAGTGGAACAAGTAATGAATGATGAGATGGTATGCAGTGGACAACACTGGCTGTTTGGCTCTGTTGAAAGCAATTGCTGTTTGTTTGTTGTGTATGAAATGAATCCTATGTGTTCTGTTATTATTTAATCTTTTACACACTAAATGTAACTCAAGTCTACTCTGTTTACCTTGTTTAATGCAAATTGTACTTCTACTGCAGGTGCCACTACGTTGCATTTTTTAATATGGAAAATGTCCTTGGACTCACTGTGTGTAGACTGTGACTGCATGAACAACATTAAGTTTGACAACACCATGATGAAGATGAGTCATGATGACCAAAGTTACATAATATCTTTACAGTCACTCACTGGGATGGATGGATCATCATCGTCGATTTACGGAAGAACTATGGCCATTTCGTGAGTGGCAAACAGGTAAACAAGTCAACAACAACCACAGCAGAACTACATGTCTGTCTAGTCATGGCATGGAGTGGTCTAGCCAGTGTAGTGTTATGCCAGAGTCCAGACAGCGGTTCATGTAAAATTGCGCCTATATGGCTTGCTGTATAAAATTAGATCTGCTTTGTCTGTCTGTGTCAAAGAGGTATGCTACATGGAGGTTGGTTCACTCAGTGCTGCCTGCCTTGCTAATTATTATCCTTGAAAAGGAGACTCAGTGTACGCACTGAAAGTGAAAGTGTTATTTTTGCACGGTACCTTATATTTTTCCTCTGGGGTGTTTTAATATCCCTTTCTGTTTTTCCATCGACAATTACAGGCCGGCTTTTATCCTGTGTGATGGGAAAAACATTAACTCAGGCTTACCATTGCAATCCGCAATTCCGCATCTGCCAGGCAGGCAGTGCACAGTGTGGTCACCAAGATTGATCGACGGAGCGTCAGATGGAATGGAGGAGTACTGCGAATAAGAGGAATGGCTGGATGCATGCAGCTTCCCAAATTGAACTGGACAACTACAACATACAGTTACAGTATCCTCTTCACTGCTCCTTCTCTTTTAAATAATGTTATTGTTGATAACTTCTATGAGTGCGACTCTGTGCGTTTGCTCTGCTTCAAATTCACCCCTACAGCTATTTGATAAGTTTCTTTACTATTTTTAAAACTAATTTAATGTACCAATAAGTGTTTACTCTCTCTGAGGACAGATAGGCAGTGAAATTGCGTAATTACTGCAGCCCTGTACTGTCAAATTGGTTATTCATAGTTAGTAAGTTGTACTAAGTACTACTTTTCAGTAACCTAACCATCCATTTAGCAAACAACTTCATGAATGCACTTCCTTTATGTCCCTTAAAAGATTTGTGGATATCTTCGTATCCAAAGATTTGTTTTTCTTCATTTGTTGTTTACCCATGCTGTGCTTTTTTTTTCTCTCTCCACAAAACTTTCCCAAAAACCCCCATTCCCATCCAATTTTCAAACCCTATCCCTCTTCTCCCAGACTGTGTGATTTTCATTGAGGTGTGACTAAATGACAACAATAATTCTACACACTTGCTGGGGAGGATAAGGTCAAAAGCAATAGAAAATCAATTTCAAGGCAGGTCATGGAATCCGAGGATATATTCTTATTCTGCTTGACACATACCCATGAGTATTTGCAAATCAAATAAGAATTTCATGTGCGCCATTGAGTGGATTCATCATCAACAACATCCTCCTCCTACACATGATGAATGCTTACGCTGCTTTGTCCTTCAGTACTATTTCTTGTAGTAGCCATACTCCACACAACTAGTAGTTAACTTTTGATGGAATACTTTAGCATTGCTTAGACTACAATTTATGGCACTGTTCTTGTGTCCTGTACTATTGTACTGTTCCAATTCTCCTCTCTGGCCACTCAATGTTTCATTTCCATTTTTTTCATATGCTGCTACTGCCAGTGTGTACCACTACTACTACCACCACAACAATGACATTTCATCCATCCAGGATTCCATAGCCAAGCTTAATCACCATTTGCCATGCAGCCAGACCTGTTCCTAGCCCTATTCTCAAACACAAATCACAGGTAAGATAAGCATTTTAGGGGAGGAAGAATAATTGAGTAGGAGGAGAGGAGAGACTGACGGTAGTACTAGTAAAGTAGTAGGACAATTGAATTCACTAACTCTGTCAGTGGCACTTTTGTACAAATTTGGGCGATTACTTGGACAATTTGAATCAACCAGCCAGTTAAGTTTCAGGAAAACAAACGTACAGTTAACCCCCTCCTGCCTCCCCCACAAAACAGTAAAAGTTAAGTTGAAAATAAATAATTATTTTGACCCTAACAAAAATAAACTATCATGCAAGACCCGACCCACACCCTCCGTAACCCCAACCAATTCCCACCCCCCCAAAAGTCTTTAAAAAATGGGCAGGGACAGTCTCTATCTCTCTACTTTCGCCTGCGGTGTCCTGTGGCCAGGTGGTTACGCAGCTCTCTCCGGAGGTCCTTGAGCAGGGCTTTCTGCCTCACCACCTACTGCTCAAGGTAGGCCACTTGCAGGGTCAATCGGTGCATACGAGCTGCTCGGTGGCAGCTGGTGGCTGCCGGACCACGGCGCTGTACCGCTGGAGTATTGCGCTGGCTGTATGACCCAGGGGCAGCGGAGGAGGATGCAGCTGTTGTGGATGTTGACTGCGAGTCATCCTCCTCCTCCTGAGCCACCAGCCACTGATATTCGGCGACAATTGCCTCCAGCTTCCGTTGCCTTGCCCGGATAGCCAACTCCTTCCTTGATAGTTTAGAAGGAGTATCTATATGAAGAAAGAAAGAAAAATATTGTAACCAATACTCTTTAAGATTAACACAAAATAATTCAACCGAAAGTTGTGTCATAGTAGCACTAGCAACTTGCAAGCACAATACATAACATTTGTGGCATGTATCAATCTAACCTCCCACTTCATCGGCCTCTGCTCTAACATTAGTGGGGGTTTCAGGAATTCTACTTGCACTATATGGACTCACTACATTAGACTCAGACAGTACACCAGTCTTCTTCTTCTCTCTTGTTTAGCGAAATTAGTACGTAAACTTGTGGAAGCCGGCATAATGCCAGCGCAGTCAGCTTGCACCCAAGAAAACCAGATGCCATGATGACGCAGACTTAGGTTACTGTTACCAGTCCAGTACATGCAGGTGGTGAAGCTCTTACTTTTCTATTACGGGTGGCACTGGCTATACTCTGTTACAAGGGCTACTGCTCAATTAATTTAACTTTCACCCTGCCCTGCCCCTGACTACTGCAAAAGGAAAATGAAGAAGATAAATAATATGATCATCTATCCCTTCACAGGATATTTGCTTATATAAGGGATGACTTTAGGTGCTTTGTTTTTATTGATTGAGTGAACACCGATAGGCCACACATGAATGACAGAGTTGTAAAACAATTATTAACAGAGGTAGTGAGTGGTCCCCGTAATCGTCGGAGGAAGGCACTTGTGAGTTGTGACTTGACTTGATAATGTGAACTGTACAATATAGATACACAATATATGCTGTGCTTGCAAACTACTGTTGGTCAAGGGAGTATTCTGAAAAATTACAACTTCTACTTTCCTCAGCTTTGCTACTCTGGCACGGACGTGCGGTGTTACATGCTCTTCAAGGTAACACTCTTCATCCAGTGACCGTCTACTCTGTCTACATACACCTATGCTATCTATGAGGAAGATACCATCCAGGCAGCCAACCATTCAAAGTAAATGTTAATCATTCTTCTTAATGTCTCAACTGGACAAACTTTACTTTTTCTCACCGAAAAACACCCTTTTTATTTTATTTTGTACACCGCCAGCCATGCATCCGTGCTTGACTTGCATTTGAATTTGAACCAAAGGATATATTGCGCACACATACAGTTTCTGTTTCACCCACCCATGCAGTCCTCTTTTCTTTCTCCTTCCACGCATCCTTGCTTCAGCCTTCAACCATCCATGCATCAGATTCCCAGCCACCTGTGCCTGCATTCAAAAACACGTATCATTCTTTGCCAGTCATTAATTTAACTCGCTCGTCCTTCCTTACACCCTTCTTTCCCTTTTCGTTCATCCCATCCATCAAGTTCATCTCTGATCTGACTTGGCTTCTCGATAAAACTTTCACAGCTAAGTTGAAGTCAAATTTAGAGGAGGCCATTGGTTACTCGTCAACTCCCGCCGCTAATGCTATTGCTAATGCGAAGTCAAGGGTGACTGTCTTCTACCTGGTTGACAAAAACGTAGTTCTAAATTTGTAAGTCTTCTTAACAGTAAAGTGTACTTGTACTGTACAACATATACACCCCTGCAGGGAGCCTATAATAGCTTACCACTGCCCGCCACTACCGTGGCATCCCCCACAGCAGTTCCTGCTGGCACCGCATCCGCCCCTGGAGTGACCATCTCCGCGCTGGCCCCGGCACTGTTGGTGGGCTGTGCCGATGGTGTTACGCCTAGAAAATACATTTAAAATTTTTAGATGTCATATACACCACTCCCTATTTTGTCTAGGATGAAAACATATGTTACTACATAAACACATTTAATTATTTGTGACTCTCTTGTCTAAACTAAAAAAATGTCCCCTTTCGTAAGGGGAGGGTGTTTTTTATTTATGCTTAGCCATAACATGCTACACTTTTTGGCACAACTGATGAATGCTTGCTTTTTAACACGCCCCAGACAGAAGCTTCCCTGCTACGAACAAGAGCAATATGTTACTCAGAGTCGTCATCATCACCACCAAGACTTTAACTTCCAACCAGGTGATTAATTAATGTCTAAAATCAGCCACTGTTCAGTTTTCAAGAGTTCCCCGTTTATCTTATATGAAGTTGATTTTAATAAATGTTTTTATATAAGGCACAATTGAAATTTAATATACAGAGTACACACAGAGCTAGTTGTTTTTCTTTTAATAAAGCTTTAAAACTTACATAGACTCTGTGGTTTTTGGTCATGAGTGAGTGAGCCAAAGGGTTTGCAATTTGAGTCCGTGACTCTGAGAGGTTGGGACTCTGACTCCGTAGTCTTATGTTCTGGGTTGTATAATCATTGGGGATCATCGCTGCATTCGGGAGCTAAATAATGACTCTGAAACACTATCTAGTCAGTAAGGTGATTGGGGGTACAACTTTTGTCATGACTGAGGTATGTGGAAAGTCTAACTGCGCTTATTATCACCAATGCCCTATTTCTTGTCCATAGTTCTGTATGTGCAGAATTGTCCCTGCAACAGTAGTAGTATGTCCTCCTATCCAATCAAAAAGTAAACTAGTATCTTATTCTTGGTGGCCATTGACATTTTATTGTTGGGAATTGTCAAAGCATAAACATTAGGAAGACTTTATTAGACATTATGGAAAACTCAGTGCCAGAGGACTGCACTCAGTGCCTAGAGCTATTGCTGAATAGGAGTTTTGTTTAACACATTTTGCCAACTGTGCAAGCTTAGCTAGCTACACAGGCAGACTAATAAAATAGTAGTAGCACAGAGAGTCATAGTAGAGGCAAGATAAGAATTTAGAAACAGTCTACAAGAAGATCAAAGACGATTTAGGAAAAAATCGAATTATGATGAAGGTTTGGAATAAATAGGTGCTGTAAAAGTTAGGGAAGTATAATTAATAATATTAATAGGAAAACTTACTGGGGCCAGCAGAAGAGCCCTCGGTGGACCAATCCTGGCCTTCTGAGCCGCCGGCGCCGCTACTGTCACCTCTGTCCTCTTGCCCCTGGGAGGACCTGATGTACATGAAAGAAAGACACAAACATGGATGATTGTTGTCAACAAAATCAAACATTTCAAAACAACAATAACAAATTATTTCAGGGAAATAAACAACAATTTCACTAAATTTATTGACCTATCTGATGTGGTCTACTAGGATATTACATATTGCTGGATTCGTGGACCATCTACTTGGAAAGTTATGCAACTCACTAAACCAACTACAAAAAGGTTCTACTAGGACTGGCAGCACTCAGCAGCACAGGAAGTGACAGACACAGTCCTTCATGATTGCAGACCACAAAAAAAGTCCTACTAAATAACAAGTCATAATATACTCAACCTATCAATCCACCACCACTATCTCTTCTTAGTGGCAGGAGTACAAAGGAAGGACTGGACTTGAGTCTCTAGTCTCTCTAGCATTACGCAGTTCTGTAAAGTACACTGATACATAATCACTCAAGTCAAATGAGCACTAAATTGAAAACAAGTACGCATAGTAGCACCGCCACTGGCTGAGCAGGCGAGCACCTGCAATCACAGAAGCTTTTAAAACATAATTTACCTGCAATGTAATCTGCAGCATTCTTGTTCTTCGGAAAACACTTTTATTTGCAATATAACACAGAGCAGAAGAAAATAAAGTAGTTATTTAGCTACCAGTACTCACCAAGCCCAGGGATCTCGATGCCAAGCAGGTGGAGCAGGTCTTGTTCCCGGTCCAGGATGTCGGACCACCGGTGCATCACCTGGTTGTAGGTGTGCCGGACCCCAGACTCCCGATACATGGCCCGGCACACCTTACCCCATAGCTGGCTACGCTCCTGGAGGCCTGCGGCGACGGTCTTGGGGAGGTGGCGCTGTACAAAGAAGACCAGTGCAGCCACCTCCACCGCGCTAAAGATCTCCCTAGGACTTACTGAGTCCCCCCTTAACAGCCCGCAAGGGAGCCAGCTACGGGGTGCGGGACTCTTCCCCTTCGACTTGCCGGCCCCCTTTGCCATGGTCCTGGGTCAAGAAAGGAAAATAGGAAGGAATAGGAGAAAAAGTAAATAAAAGAAAAGAGAAAGGTAAAAAAAGTAGTTATTAAAGTAACAAAAAGTTGGAAAAAAACACAAAATATAGATGTAGAGAAATAGAGAGATAGATGAGTAAAAAAGATTAAAAAAAAGTTCAAACAAACAAAGGATTACAAAGATTAAAGCTGGATAGAAAAAAGCATGCCCAGAACCATAGCAATGAATGAAAAACAAGATGGCAGCGGCCATTGAACCACGTGGGTAAGTTTGCGCGATATTTCCCCCGTTAGCACGCAAAAACGGACGCGAACACGCGATCGCGCCAGGCAAGTAGGAAATGCACAACGCAAGCATACAACTAGCGCCTGGAAATGGAAATACGCACCGCGAACACTGAAAACAAGATGGCCGCGCCCATGTACAATCGCATGGGTAACTTCGCGGTAGCCGCGCTGAAAACAATTCCGCGAACACGCAAAAAGAAAAAAATCCGCAATCTCGCAAAAGTTCACGGATTTTCCGGACCACGAATACGCTTTTGCATGAATTCGCGGTCCGCGAATTCACAAAATTCGCCCATACTTAGATCGCACACAGAGATTCAATATTAACAGAATTAATAATTTGTACTGCAGTAAGGTAGGGACAGTAGATGTAAAATAATACAGAAATAATTCTATCATAAAAAACCACAACTTGTAGTATACTGACACACTATCAATAGATCTGAAATAATACACAAAAAGATTATATCATAAACGCTCCATCAGTTCTAGTGCAATACCATAGCCACATTCAAAGCATTCAACATGTGCACAGCCAGTGATGATGCCTGCTGCAGGCGGGCCGTACTCGGAGCAATATTTGTTGCCATCAACACTGCATCATCTGCAATAGCGACTCAATCTGAATTGTTAACACTGCTGTCTGCATTGTAAGCCACAGAGAGTGGTCAGCAAGGACCCACATCTACATAAGGTGACTTGAGCTGCCCAGTTTGTCATAAGCAAAGCAACAAAAAAGCGTGTGCTGAGCCTGCAATGATACGTATACATGGTGCAGACAGTACGCACTGGAGCAATGTCTTTTCCTACAGGACTACCTCATCTACAATAGTCACTCAATCACAATTGTGAACGCTGGTGTCTGCAGTGTAGGCCAGAGAGAGCGCTCAGCAAGGGCCCACAGCCATGTGGCATTGACTTGAGCTCTACAGTTCGCAATACGCGAAGCAAAGAAAACGTGTGCGGAGCTTGCAATGATGCGTATGAGTGGTGCAGACACAGCACACTGGACCAATGTATTTTCCTACAGGACTGCATCATCTACAGTACCGACTCAATGTCAAATGTGAACACTGAAGTCTGCAGTATAGGCCAGAGAGAGCATACAGCAAGGGCCCACAGCCACGTGGCATTGACTTGAGCTGCCCAGTTTGTCATACACAAAGCAAAGAAAAAGCGTGTGTAGATCCTGCAATGATGTGTATGCGAGGTGTGAACAGACCGCACTAGAGCAATGTCTTTTCCTACAGTACTGCGTCATCAACAATACCGACTCAGTCTCAAATGTGAACACTGCTGTCTGCACTATAGACCAGAGAGAGCATTCATAAGGGCCCACAGCCACGTAGCATTGACTTGAGCTCCACAGTTTTCAATGCATGAAGCCACAAAGACCGTGTGCAGAGCCTGCAATGATGCATATGAGTGGTGCAGACAGAGCACACTACAGCAATCTCTTCTCTTACAGGACTGCGTCATCTGCAATATCAACTCGATCTGAATTGTGAACACTACTGTCTACATTGATAATTGAAGGGAGTACTCACACACACAACCATGAATACTTGTTCTCACCTCCTCTTCACAAAATACAACAATATAAATTACAGAAAACTCTACAATAAATAAATCAAAACAATTTGAATTGGGATTTTATCTGTCCACAGTC
Source organism: Lissotriton helveticus (assembly GCF_964261635.1). Taxonomy (NCBI): domain Eukaryota; kingdom Metazoa; phylum Chordata; class Amphibia; order Caudata; family Salamandridae; genus Lissotriton; species Lissotriton helveticus. Next base: position 1,906,604,182 of record NC_136057.1, on the reverse strand, counting down.
TACACTATTCACTGTTCCTTTGGACTTGCAAGATGAATTTGGTCATTTTACTAAACCTATAACTCATCTAAAAAAAGTTCTTCAAGCAAGTACACTATAGACGTGTAGCCCACCGTAGCAGGCTATACCGGCTATTAAATGCCCTTTCCAGCGTTAAAGGCCCGAGCCGAAGGCAAGGGCCTTTAACAAGGGAGAGGGATTTTAATAGACAGTATAACCCAGCTACGAAGAGCTATACGGCTATTAAAACATTTTGCCACTAAAGGATAGAGGGGAACATGCATCAAGGAAGGCTTCTGCGATTCCTTAATTGCAATTATTAAGGAATCGCAGTTAAGGAATCGCAAAAGCCTATGCATGTAGGAATCTCTAAAAAAATTGCGATTTCTAAACATTCCTTAATTGCGACTCGTAAATTGCGAGTCGCAATTAAGGAATACCTCCTCATTCATTCCTATGGGCCTGGAGGCCCATAGGAATGAATGGGAAGGCATTCTCAATTTGTGATTCTCAATTAGAGAATTACAAATTGAGAATGCGATTTCAAGGGTGCCATGGTGCCAAAAGGACACCCTGTTGCACCCCTGAAATCTGCATATGAGTACATCCTGAACACAGACATGCCCCAAGGGCATGTGTGTGTGTAAAATGGAACGTTAAAAAATGCACTTTGGTGCATTTTCAAAAGTTTTTGCAAATTGCCATGAAGTTTAACTTCATGGTAATTTGCACCCCCTATTAGCGAAATCGCTAACTTTTTTACTTTAATGCATTGCATTTAAGGCATCTCAATTTGTGATTCCTTAAATGCAGTCAAAATTTAAGTAATCACATTTTTGCGATTTCTTAAATTGCGATTTTTGCATTTGGGATGATGCATCCCAAATGCAAAAATACTGGTCACAAAGGGGCAGATTCTGAGAATCTGCCCGTTTGCGACCAGTTTTTCCTTTGATGTATGCGGACCAGAATGTTCTAACAAATTAAGCTAAGCCTTAAGAGATTGCGAGGGGATTGAAATCTCCTCAGGCTCCCGGAAGCCTTTGTTCACCGCCAGAGCTGTGAACAAAGAAACATTGCAATGTTACACCTCCAGGCTTATACCAGCCATTATAAGCCCGGAGCTACTCCATTGTTTTCAATCGAGCTCCCAACATTCCAATGTTCTAATAAAACAATATTGTGTATATTTCAATAGGCGTTGTAGGTACTAAACTACTGGATTCTGTAACTAAACAATCTCCACTTGATCTGAATTGTGAACTCTGATAACCACAGTGTAGGCCAGAGGCAGTGGTCATTAACACCTCACAGCCACGTACCGTTGGATTCAAAAGCACAGAGTTTGTTGCACCTGATCAGAGGGGGTACAAAGAAATCATCACAGACTTTAAATTATGACATCCTCAATAATAGAATCAAGACCCCATTTCACTGTTCGGACCTTCTGTACTGCAGTATACTCCACCGACTAGTGTCAACCAAGCCCAATAATCATTTGCAGCAGTTAGCTATGGAAGCACAGAGTGTGATGCACCTCAACAGACGAAGTTCTAAGAAAAGCACGCAACAGGTAATATCGGACATCGTCTATTGTGGGATCAAGACACCGTTCCACTGTTGGGACCTAGAGTTGGTTGCACCTGGTCGAAGAGAATACCTTCATCTCCACTCTCAGATTCAGTTCTAACATCGTCCATTGTTAGATCAAGACACCGTTCCACTGTTGGAACCTAGAGTTGGTTGCAGCTGGTCAAAGAGAGTACCTCCATCCCCACTCTCAGATTCAGTTCTAACATCGTCCATTGTGGGATCAAGACACCGTTCCAGTGTTGGGACCTAGAGTTGGTTGCACCCGGTCGAAGAGAATACCTTCATCTCCACTCTCAGATTCAGTTCCAACATCGTCCATTGTGGGATCAAGACACCGTTCCACTGTTGGGACCTAGAGTTGCTTGCAGCTCATCGGAGGAGGTACACAGAAATCATCACATACCTTAACTTCTGACATCATCAATCATAGAATTAAGATCCCGTTTCACTGTTTGGACCTGCTGAACCACAGTGTATTCCAGCGATAGCAGTCAACTAAGCCCAATAATCATGTGCAGCAGTGAACTACTGCACAGTGATGCACCTCAACAGAGGGATTCTGTGAAAATGAAGCAACAATTCACATTGGATATTGTCCATTGTGGGATCAAGACCATTCCACTGTTGGGACCCAGAGTTGGTTGCACCTGGTTAAAGGGAGTACCTTCATCTCTACTCTCAGATACAGTTGTAGCATCGCCTACTATGGTATCAAAACACCGTTCCACTGTTGGTACCTGTTGGACTACTGTGTTTGTAGTATACAGAGCACTCCACGCTCCTGGGCCTCAGGCTTGGCGCTGTGGGCTTGTTTCGCGGTAGCCAGCGTTAATGTCAAGATCCTTCCGAGGTCGCACATCTCGGCCCAGGGACTTCCTCCAGCACATAGAGGGCCCTCTTTCACATATGGCTGTGTCGAAAGGTGAAATGTGTGTCATATATGCGTTGCAGCGGCTATGACAGTTTCTGGATACCAGCTCGCTGAGAGCATCATTCACGCAGGCTACTTTGCTCACGGTGCCAGCCTCGTGGCAGTGTAAGCTGTGCAGACCTGGCAGACAGGTTCTCCAATCCGGAAGAGAAACAACCCCCAAAGAAACGTGCCTCTTCTTCATACACCTATGCTACACTTGCATACACCAAGCGAGCCCACTTCCCAAAACATTTGGGGGGGAGGGAGGAGGCATGTACGCGCTACCGTAATCTTCCCTACTGACTATACTATCATGGTTGCGTCCACTGCCCACATCACTCAATAGACCATCATTGTATGCTGACATGTACATGTCTGTGCTCTGCACATCCCCTCAGACTTTGCATACTTTAATAACTGAGAATCACTTGCCACCTTCGCACATACTTTGCTCCCATCTCTCCCCGCATTCTGCATTGTGTGGCAAAGGTGCCATGCCATGTTTGGTTTGTGTACAGGGCTACCCACGGTTCCCACAGTACATAGTGTTGTTGTGTCTACTAGGTGTACATGTTGTTTGTCATGTTGAATATGATTATATAAACCAGCGCGTTTATTCACGAGCAGTGGTTTCACCCATTTACATATTGCTGTCTTAAAGAGCATACAGATGTTTTTCTCACAGGTGAAAACTGCGACCACAATGGCAGTAATTCATTGCTATCCAAGAATGTCCAACTACACGGCGCTTCTAAGCTTAGAGCCCCCAATCTTGCGTCCTTTCTTAAAAGGACGCCAACTCCCACAATCAGACCAACATTCACACAGCTTTCCTAATGGCAGTTATCTGCTTCTCAATAACATGCACTCCTACGGAATGTGAGCTGGCATACCGCATGTCCTTACTGTTTCAAACCGAGTAACTTCCTGTGGCAATGTCTATTCCCACTCACACAAACTAACTCCCAAACTTCATTTTCGCCTTCAAACCCTAGTTTGGAAACAAATTTCATGAAACAAACCAACCTAAAAGCGCTTTTGTTCAGAACAGAAGTCTCCCTCACTTCTGCAAAAGAAATGTATCGACTGCAGATACCAAGAACTTCAAGTAAAATAAGAACCACCAATTACACTTTGTGAATTGTTACCCAATTTTCAACACATCTCACACTCAAGGTCTGGCACACTTTTTTAACACTGTCTCCTAAGGCCTTCTAACACACTTTCAAACAGTTCTTCTTTTAATACCACACTTCATTCATTCGATCATCTCTAGAATAACAGGAACAGTGCCCATAATTCTCGCTCTCTTTCTAATTCTGTTTGTAAAAAATGGCTACGCTCTCTGCGGAAACAACTATGTTCGACAGAATACGCCTCTACGCCAAGCTACATCAATACTGTACAAAATTGGAAAAACTTTTTGGCTACCTCCCGCTATCTATTATCGGAGCCAGCTACAACATAACATTTATCTACGCTTATGCAATATGCGTACAACGATCGTTTGATTGCAAAACTTGCCCATTCGACTGGCGAATGGATCTATGCCTTGCCAACATCCCAACAACTGTTCCCGATATGCAGCAGGTAATGCAGTATCTTGAAAACCAACAATGTGATTGTTCTGGCAGTGGAGAAATGGTGAATGCAATGCAAAAAGGTATTGTGGTGGAATGGGATTTCTGCGCAGCCACGAAAGATCTCCTGCAACGTGCGACCTTTTACAACATCGCAGATTGCCTCCCAATTCAAATTGTCCCTTCGAGGATATGAATTGGATCGCTATGTTTTTCTCAGACGATGCCAACAATAGCCTCTTGGAATATTACACATCTCAAGCCACTGAAGAACTCCTGGACTGCAATCTCCATGACTTGAAAGTAACTCATGTTATTATTGGATGGATTTTTTCCATATTTTTTACTTTTTCCCTTAAATTTTTTATAATACACTACAATCCTACTACTTTGATTTATTAACTTTCTAAGTATACTCAGACATTTGAACTCTATCTTCATTATTACCCCTTACATCTCCAATCAAACCAGGGATCAGTGATGTATGGCCTATGAAAATATGCTATTTACTTGCTAAATTAGCCTAAACCTGACACCCATTTAGAAACCACGTCTATTCTTTGTGCACACGCTACTCTGCCTGCCTGTTATTCATGAAGCCCTTTCACACAAATGTACTCATACACAGCCTCTGCTCACAACCTGATGATAGAAATGAAAAAAGACAACTTTATTTAGGAAATAGTTGACACTGTGTAGTAATTGTACCCTACCTTTATTTTCATTATACAATTTAGTCATTCATGTCTAATAGCTATTCTGTATGTCACATAGAACTGTAACATATAATGTGGAATTCACTGATGCAGGAGCTTCGGTTTGAATACAGCAGGAGCGGTTGGACTTTCCCTCAGCTCGATGCCTTAGCTCTCTACTCAAGAATGTTTTTTTTTTTTAAACAGCTGAAGACAATAATGTAATGGTTTCACTAGAAAGATAACAAATGTGCTTCTCAGAAGCACAATGTTTGTATTCATCCTCAAAGTTCCAATGTGAGTAGAACTAGTACAAATTCTAACATGCACCACATTGAATGTACTATACAACACATTGCAGACGGTTCTACTGTTGATAATTTTGTGTTACAAAAAAGCACTGCCACAGTACCTAAAAAGTTTGATGATTACATATTGCAATTTCTTTTTTTGTTCTTTCTTTTTCTTAAAGGATACATGTGGTAATCGTATCCTACCTTCATTTTCCTTATAGAATTTAGTCATTCAAGTATAATAGCTATTTTTTATGTCACATGCAACTGTAACATGTAATATAGAATTCACTGATTCAGGAGCTTACGTTTGAATACAGCAGAAGTGGTTCAACTTTGCATCAACTGAACGCCCTACCTCTTGCACCAGTGGGTCCAATTATGGCATTTAAATAAAGACACTTTCTATATAATTTTCAAACTCCAGCCCTTTATTACACACAGCCACTTTCTTAGAAATACCTCCTTTCACCATTTGTCTTCTGTGCCATTGCAACATTCTGCATTATATCATTCATGATTATTTCTTTATTCCGGCTTGCTAAAACACTTCATTCCAGCCTTCAGACCGGTAAGGGTAAGTAATTCGCTTCCCACTCCCTGTATAGTATAAATACATACTAACACTACTTACATAGGTATGCTACAGTGGCCAGTATCCTACAGCGCCCACAGCACATCACTTTACAGCAATGAACTCATGACTTACACTCACAGTTTCATCCCCGAGTCTTCAGACTGGTACAAGTGAGTACTTTGCTTCCCACTCCCGCTATACTCTAAACGCATACTAACACCACCTGCACAGTTATGCTGCAGCAGCCAGTATGCTACACTGCCCAGAGCACATCAGTTTACAGCACTCAGTTCACAGTTTAGGTGCACAGTTTCATCCCCAAGTTTACCGGTACCTCACCTCTGCACCATCTCACTTAAGGCAAAACAGCACTTTCACACCGGTGAGGGTAAATACTTTGCTTCTGCCAGTATGCTAAAGCACCCAGAGCACATCAGTTTACAGCACTGAGCTCACAGTTTAAGCACAAGCTTTCATCCCCGACTTTACCGGTACCTCACCTCAACACCATCTCACTCTAGGCAAAACAACACTTTCACAGGTAGGTCCAAGTAAGATTTATTTAGATAGCTGACGCGGTTCAACCAGGATGTCTTTGTCAAAGCTGGGGAATGTACATTGTGGCATTGTATTTATGGCATACAGTGAGACACAGTGGAGGAAAAAGAAAACGTAGGAAAAATACTTTGGGCACAAAAAAGGAATTTTGCCATCTCATCAGTCATAAAGAAAACAGACTATGCAAGTCAGGAAACTTTTTTTTTTTAATTCAAAAGTCTTTTTGTTCCAAAATACAATAAAGGGTGCCACACCCTGACATAAAATTATGTGAATATATACATACATGAGTATGTAAGGTAAAAAACAAAGAAAATACATTGTAAGGGAATTGCAAGTGCAAGTTGATTAGATTAATACACAATCCCTACTAATGCCCTGAAAGAAAACTTCCCCTCAAGAGTCATCATTTTTATTGTCATTATTATTGTTTATTGTTCAAGTGACCAGGAAAATCAGGCGGCATAACCTGAGAGAGAGCGAGAGAGAATTCATGATAAAGAAGTTTAATTTCAATACCTAGAGCGGTCTAGTGACCTTGGCAGTCCAGTAGTTTTAGGTTAAAGAAGGGGAGAAGAGAGAGAGAGACAGTGATGAGGGCAGAGGAGACAGGAAAACGTTTTGGTAATGTGACAGGTCATATGTACAGTACAAGAAAAAGCACATATAACTCTAGAGCTGGAGTGGAAGGCAGTAAATAACAGGCTACCTGGAGGACAGATGACATTATCCTAAATGAACATGAAGCTCTTTGTCCTGTTTCAAACCTCCCGGGTTTAAGTGTTGAGGCTGATTATATATTTAGATTCAAGTCTTCTTAGTGCTTGTTCCCTGTCTCCACCCGAGTCTTCAGAGGAATCCTGTCAATTCCAAAATATGAGATTTTTAAGTTCTCAGGTTTTGGGGAGCTATGTACAGTGTTGCAGTGTCTGGTTATGGGATATGTGACATTGTTATTTCAAATGGCCCTTAGGTGCACCTAGATGCATTTTTTCACCGGAAAGATTGTGCTCTCAGCATACACGCAACAGGACATAAACAACAAATTCCGTGTTACAGTTATTGAATGGTCGAATTTTGTGTTGCCTGCCATTGGTTAGGGGCACTGTCCTGACATTGGGACTATTGGTGCACGCCTTGCACTTCACACATTTATGGAATCCTGGGAGTACCCTCAGCCAAGTGCTGCTTTGTTTCTGACCAGGTTCCATTAAACTGTGGACCAACATATCCATCAGAGAGATACTTCTGCGGTATGTGATATTGACGCTCCGGGTGACCAATTTGCTAATAATGGGGTCCAGTTTGACTAGTTGCCAGTGTATCCTAATGATGGCCTGGACCTTGGCACAGTCCGAGTTAAAAGTGGTGATGAGTCTAATCACTGGCTCGGTTTCCTTCTTTTGCCTGGGTTTGAGTAGGGTTTCTCTCCATACTTCACTCACCTTTCTCCTAGCCTCATCCACCACTTTCCATGTGTACCCCCTCTGTAGGAATCTTTCCACCATTATGCCTTCCTCTCAGGTGTATGTTTCTGGTGTGCTGCAGTTACGCCTGGCTCTAAACAGTTTCCCATAGGGGATACTATTCTTCCGCTTAGGTGGTTGGTGACTTTTGGTATGGAGGATGCTATTCCCAGCTGTTGCTTTCCTGTGTAGGCTTGTTTGTATGGTATCACCCAGTACCTCTACATTGGCGTCAAGGAAGTCTAATTTGCTCCTATTGGTGGTACTAATACATTTTAAGTTCAGCTCATTGTTGGAGATTGCCAGAAGGAATTTGGCGTAGCTTGGCGCAAAGCAACTGTCCATGGCTGTTCCAGACAGTTGCCTGTACCACTGCTGGCCATGCAAGAAATAGTTATTTTACAGAGAGAAAAGGAGCATCTCAAGCACAATATTGGTGTGATCATACGTGGTAATAGGTCTGTCCCTAAAATAGTGTTTGCAAGCACTAATGCCTAGGTCATGGTTGATGCAGGTGTACAGAGACACCACATCCACAATGGCCACGATGTAACTTGATTGCCACGGGATGTCCGTGACCTTGGATATGAAATCCATACTGTCACGGCAGAAAGAGGGCAGGCTACACACATAGGGAAATAAAAATGATCTAGAAAGATAGAAGTGTTCTCAAGGAGGCTGTCATTGGCAGAAATAATCGGCCTCCCAGGTGGATTGGTGGGGTTTTTATGCACTTTAGGTAACATGTAAAAGCATGTGGAGAAAGGTTTTTTTACAGTTAAAAACAATAATTCATCATTGTTCAAAAGCCTGAGGGTGTGCCATTTGGACACCATGTTGTGGAAACAGTCAATAGTGGAAATATTTTGGCCCACCGTAATTTTCATGTAGCTACCAGAGAAATCCAGCTGTCTTTTGGCTCTGCCATATACTTTTAACATCCCACACAACGACATTCTGGTCTTTGTCTGAAGGCTTAATGACAAAGCCGTATAGCTTGCTTCAGGGATTCCAGTGCAGTTTATTGGCCTTTAGTTAAGTTCGTTATTGCCCCATTGGTATTCCCAGTTTTGAGTTTGATCATATCCCGTACTCCTGCCTCCTGGAAGGAATCAATGTCATTGTGTGGGGTTTTGGGGTTGAACCTGGATTTGGGTTTAACATTACTGCGGATTCTTCTGCCGGTTTCCAGGTCCAGCACCTCTTAGAGCTCTCGGTCTGATGTCTAATCCCTGTCCCCTAGTTCAAGTTCCCTCAGAGAGGCCAGGCCCCCAATGATCCCAATGGAGCGGAGATTCGCTGGTGTGTTAGATATGGAGGGATCACTGCCAGTCATCGCCTCATCTTGCACACCCCTAGAGCTTTTGAGAGTATGCATTTTAAGAAGTTTCAGTTTCCTAGCAAATAAGAAATCAATACATATATATATATATATATATATATATATATATATATATATATATATATATATATATATATATATATATATCTATATATATATATATATAACATTTATAAATAAGTATGTTTTCATAAACTTGAAGTGTTTTGTCAATGTCTATGCTGACACACATAGCAACAGTTGTATAAATAGAAATCAAAATGACGATGTCGCATGTGAGCAAGGTGGCTGTGACCACCGAAATGCATTGTTTCTGATGAATAACTGAATATAAGAACTGGCTTCAGCTGTGTTGGTGCCTGCATATGGAGTCCTGTGTAAGGAGAGGAGCATGAGTGGAAACAGATTTAGAAACAAACATGCTGGCTTGTGTCTCTGATACACCCTTGTTAAGGTACACCAGGCCTACCAGCAGCAAGACTGGAGTATACAAAGAATACAAGCACAGAGCCCCCCTTTAAACTTATGGTGAACGTTCCTTTGGCAGCAGTGGTCAGAACCGGCAGCCGGAGAGCCAGAAGGCACTAGGGAGTGCAGGTAAGGGATCATTGCGGTCTGAGTATGGTGATTGGCAGGCACTGGGAGAGGTAGCTGTGTATGCATACTGTAGTGGAAGCAGAAGCCGGTACGAGGCAATTGTTGAGCATAATGGCGAAGGAGTGGCTGAAAGAGCAGTAAGAAGCAGCTGAGAAAATGTTCGAAGATACGATGATTACATATTAGGGTGCACAAAAAAGAGAAATGAGAATCCAATCACCAGAAGCCAACTTTTGTGCTGAATTGTGAGATTTGGAGAGGATAAGGAAGCAAGAAATTTCAAAATGGTGGTAGTATAAATCACTGGAGAAATATATAGAAGTTGGACGCATTCCAAGAAGATTGCGTATATTAATAGCTCCCGCATAAGAGAATCCAGAACAAAATATGTTAAAAGAATGGGCAGCTAATAACTGAATCATCAAAAATAATGCTGATAGTTTTGATCAAATATGCGAAGAGTGATCCAGAAATAATTCTGGCAAGAATTGATGCACTACAGCAGGAGCTGAGCCAGCATTCTGATGAAGAGAAAATATCCAAATATGAAAAAGAGATGGTAACCAGGCTACGGAAGCATGAGCAGGTTGTAATAGAACAGAAAGCTACAAAATTTATAAGAGATGACATTAACTACCAATGGGGCCAAACATATACTTTCTCTCACAGATTTGACAATATAAGGAGGCAACAGCTGTCTGGGAAGGTGCAAAATACATCCCAAAGTAGAGTAGTAGAAACAAGCTCAGAATTCAGCTTGGAAGTGGAAATGGATCCAGAGTAAGGTGCCACAGGAGGAGTAGGATTAAATGGGGACACTCCAATGGTAGTAGAGGAACTCTGTTTTTTTAAACTAGATCGGACTCTTCACTTCCAAAGAAAAGAGAAAAATGGAAAAACAAAACAAAAAGAAATTACTTTTTTTGGGAGCTTTTACAGCAGTTAAACCTACAAGGAAGTAAAGCAGAAGATGAAACAAACATTGACACTACCCGACACCAGGATGGCGTGAAGGAAGTCAAACATTTTACAGGCATGAGACCGATGCATCTCTATCAACTTACACAAAATATACTTAAAATGATGAGATGGTGTCTGGAGAACAATGTCCTCTTATTTGAGAGGCAATTATATAAATAAGGGAGAGGGACTGCTATGGCCACCTGCTTTGCCCCCAGTTATGCAAATCTGCATATGGGTTGGTGGGAGGAGTATGTACTCGCTGTAGAATATGCTAAACAAAGGTCATAAAACGTGGTCCTGGGGGTTCTTTTAGCAGCAATATCAGCCAGACTGAAGTTAAATTTCTTGACCTAAAAGTCTTTGTGAAAAACAACAAAATACACACAAAAACACTTAGGAAACAAACAGTGAGGCATTCTATTCTCCATACAAGCAGCTTTCATCCCCCCAAAACGTAAGAATAGCATCCCTTGTGCGGAGAATCTCAGCATGAAACAAAATTGCAGTAAAGAAAAATCATTAAAAGAAGTTCAGGTAGACTTAGAGGAAAGATTCCTCGCCAGAGGCTTTGGGCAAAAAATACTAAACACAGCAAGAGAAAAAACAGAAGCTAAATTAAGGTAAACACTGCTTTTCAATAAATACAAGGGCAAGCCAAAGGGCCTGGGGTAGGTATGGATGATCACAGGGTACAAGGTGTACCATCAGAGAGTGAGGAGAATCCTTACCATACATTGGAATCTCATAAAAAATGACACAATTATTGGGGACACAGCGACAAAAAATCTTCTCACTTTCAGACGAGTTAAATTGATGAGGAGTGAATTATTTGTCAGCAGCTCTGGGATGACAAAAGCAGAGACATGGTTGACACCTAACTTGGGCTTTCAAAAATACCTTAGATATGAGGCCTGCAAATTTGGTTTGAATTTAAGGGAGTTTACATCACCTTTATTTGATATCCCACTTCAAATACGTAATACTTACAATTGTAAAAGTGATTTTGTTGTATATATCTTGCAATGCTCATACCCAAAGATATATGTAGGCAGTATTATTCATATGGTACATATCAGAATTTACCAACACTTAAGTACTACAGTTAAGGAAGACAAAAGCTACCCAATTGCCCGCCACATTCATCAGAAGCATGTAGAAAAGGCAGCTGACCTAGTCTATTTTGTGATAGACTCTGTCCCTAAGAATATAAGATATTTACAACAAGGGGTGGTGAGGGACAGAGTCTCTGAATTAAGCAGAATACTCTCACCCAGTCAAAAGATCAGGGCTAGATCCAACACCGTTTTTTAGCTCATTGCACCATCCCAGTTTCAGAACCTGGCTGTATGCAAATTAGTCTGTTTCTGTCCCAGTGCATGATGGGAACAGGGCAAACCAAACTACAAAAGCCAATTCTTACACTGGGAAGGAAACAAGCTTCCGGGGACCGGTTTCTGGCATTACAGCCGTCTTCGGCCCGGCTTGCTTGAATCCTGATGGTGCAATGAGCAAGGGACTCATGTCTGAGTATACCCTTCCACGCTTAGGGTGGACAAAAATATTTACAACAAGGGGTGGTGAGGGACAGAGTCTCTGAATTAAGCAGAATACTCTCACCCAGTCAAAAGATCAGGGCTAGATCCAACACCGTTTTTTAGCTCATTGCACCATCCCAGTTTCAGAACCTGGCTGTATGCAAATTAGTCTGTTCCTGTCCCAGTGCATGATGGGAACAGGGCAAACCAAACTACAAAAGCCAATTCTTACACTGGGAAGGAAACAAGCTTCCGGGGACCGGTTTCTGGCATTACAGCCGTCTTCGGCCCGGCTTGCTTGAATCCTGATGGTGCAATGAGCAAGGGACTCATGTCTGAGTATACCCTTCCACGCTTAGGGTGGACAAAAATATTTACAACAAGGGGTGGTGAGGGACAGAGTCTCTGAATTAAGCAGAATACTCTCACACAGTCAAAAGATCAGGGCTAGATCCAACACCGTTTTTTAGCTCATTGCACCATCCCAGTTTCAGAACCTGGCTGTCCATCACCACCCCCTTTATGAATCATTTTGGCCACCATAAGCGTGGAAGGGTATGCTCAGATGTGAGTCCCTTGCTCACTGCACCATCAGGATTCAAGCAAGCCGGGCCGAAGACGGCTGTAATGCCAGAAACCGGTCCCCGGAAGCTTGTTTCCTTTCCAGTGAAGAATTGGCTTGGTAGTTTGGTCTGCCCTGTTCCCATGATGCACTGGGCCAGGGACAGACTAATTTGCATATAGCCAGGTCCTGAACAGGGATGGTGCAGTGAGCTAAAAAACGGTGATGGATCAAGCCCTGATCTGTTGACTGGGTAGGAGTGTTCTGATTAATTCAGATACTCTGTCCATCACCACCCCCTTTATGAATCATTTTGGCCACCATAAGCGTGGAAGGGTATGCTCAGATGTGAGTCCCTTGCTCACTGCACCATCAGGATTCAAGCAAGCCGGGCCGAAGACGGCTGTAATGCCAGAAACCGGTCCCCGGAAGCTTGTTTCCTTTCCAGTGAAGAATTGGCTTGGTAGTTTGGTCTGCCCTGTTCCCATGATGCACTGGGCCAGGGACAGACTAATTTGCATATAGCCAGGTTCTGAACTGGGATGGTGCAGTGAGCTAAAAAACGGTGATGGATCAAGCCCTGATCTGTTGACTGGGTAGGAGTGTTCTGATTAATTCAGATACTCTGTCCATCACCACCCCCTTTATGAATCATTTTGGCCACCATAAGCGTGGAAGGGTATGCTCAGATGTGAGTCCCTTGCTCACTGCACCATCAGGATTCAAGCAAGCCGGGCCGAAGACGGCTGTAATGCCAGAAACCGGTCCCCGGAAGCTTGTTTCCTTTCCAGTGAAGAATTGGCTTGGTAGTTTGGTCTGCCCTGTTCCCATGATGCACTGGGCCAGGGACAGACTAATTTGCATATAGCCAGGTTCTGAACTGGGATGGTGCAGTGAGCTAAAAAACGGTGATGGATCAAGCCCTGATCTGTTGACTGGGTAGGAGTGTTCTGATTAATTCAGATACTCTGTCCATCACCACCCCCTTTATGAATCATTTTGGCCACCATAAGCGTGGAAGGGTATGCTCAGATGTGGGTCCCTTGCTCACTGCACCATCAGGATTCAAGCAAGCCGGGCCGAAGACGGCTGTAATGCCAGAAACCGGTCCCCGGAAGCTTGTTTCCTTTCCAGTGAAGAATTGGCTTGGTAGTTTGGTCTGCCCTGTTCCCATGATGCACTGGGCCAGGGACAGACTAATTTGCATATAGCCAGGTTCTGAACTGGGATGGTGCAGTGAGCTAAAAAACGGTGATGGATCAAGCCCTGATCTGTTGACTGGGTAGGAGTGTTCTGATTAATTCAGATACTCTGTCCATCACCACCCCCTTTATGAATCATTTTGGCCACCATAAGCGTGGAAGGGTATGCTCAGATGTGAGTCCCTTGCTCACTGCACCATCAGGATTCAAGCAAGCCGGGCCGAAGACGGCTGTAATGCCAGAAACCGGTCCCCGGAAGCTTGTTTCCTTTCCAGTGAAGAATTGGCTTGGTAGTTTGGTCTGCCCTGTTCCCATGATGCACTGGGCCAGGGACAGACTAATTTGCATATAGCCAGGTTCTGAACTGGGATGGTGCAGTGAGCTAAAAAACGGTGATGGATCAAGCCCTGATCTGTTGACTGGGTAGGAGTGTTCTGATTAATTCAGATACTCTGTCCATCACCACCCCCTTTATGAATCATTTTGGCCACCATAAGCGTGGAAGGGTATGCTCAGATGTGAGTCCCTTGCTCACTGCACCATCAGGATTCAAGCAAGCCGGGCCGAAGACGGCTGTAATGCCAGAAACCGGTCCCCGGAAGCTTGTTTCCTTTCCAGTGAAGAATTGGCTTGGTAGTTTGGTCTGCCCTGTTCCCATGATGCACTGGGCCAGGGACAGACTAATTTGCATATAGCCAGGTTCTGAACTGGGATGGTGCAGTGAGCTAAAAAACGGTGATGGATCAAGCCCTGATCTGTTGACTGGGTAGGAGTGTTCTGATTAATTCAGATACTCTGTCCATCACCACCCCCTTTATGAATCATTTTGGCCACCATAAGCGTGGAAGGGTATGCTCAGATGTGAGTCCCTTGCTCACTGCACCATCAGGATTCAAGCAAGCCGGGCCGAAGACGGCTGTAATGCCAGAAACCGGTCCCCGGAAGCTTGTTTCCTTTCCAGTGAAGAATTGGCTTGGTAGTTTGGTCTGCCCTGTTCCCATGATGCACTGGGCCAGGGACAGACTAATTTGCATATAGCCAGGTTCTGAACTGGGATGGTGCAGTGAGCTAAAAAACGGTGATGGATCAAGCCCTGATCTGTTGACTGGGTAGGAGTGTTCTGATTAATTCAGATACTCTGTCCATCACCACCCCCTTTATGAATCATTTTGGCCACCATAAGCGTGGAAGGGTATGCTCAGATGTGAGTCCCTTGCTCACTGCACCATCAGGATTCAAGCAAGCCGGGCCGAAGACGGCTGTAATGCCAGAAACCGGTCCCCGGAAGCTTGTTTCCTTTCCAGTGAAGAATTGGCTTGGTAGTTTGGTCTGCCCTGTTCCCATGATGCACTGGGCCAGGGACAGACTAATTTGCATATAGCCAGGTTCTGAACTGGGATGGTGCAGTGAGCTAAAAAACGGTGATGGATCAAGCCCTGATCTGTTGACTGGGTAGGAGTGTTCTGATTAATTCAGATACTCTGTCCATCACCACCCCCTTTATGAATCATTTTGGCCACCATAAGCGTGGAAGGGTATGCTCAGATGTGAGTCCCTTGCTCACTGCACCATCAGGATTCAAGCAAGCCGGGCCGAAGACGGCTGTAATGCCAGAAACCGGTCCTCGGAAGCTTGTTTCCTTTCCAGTGAAGAATTGGCTTGGTAGTTTGGTCTGCCCTGTTCCCATGATGCACTGGGCCAGGGACAGACTAATTTGCATATAGCCAGGTTCTGAACTGGGATGGTGCAGTGAGCTAAAAAACGGTGATGGATCAAGCCCTGATCTGTTGACTGGGTAGGAGTGTTCTGATTAATTCAGATACTCTGTCCATCACCACCCCCTTTATGAATCATTTTGGCCACCATAAGCGTGGAAGGGTATGCTCAGATGTGAGTCCCTTGCTCACTGCACCATCAGGATTCAAGCAAGCCGGGCCGAAGACGGCTGTAATGCCAGAAACCGGTCCCCGGAAGCTTGTTTCCTTTCCAGTGAAGAATTGGCTTGGTAGTTTGGTCTGCCCTGTTCCCATGATGCACTGGGCCAGGGACAGACTAATTTGCATATAGCCAGGTTCTGAACTGGGATGGTGCAGTGAGCTAAAAAACGGTGATGGATCAAGCCCTGATCTGTTGACTGGGTAGGAGTGTTCTGATTAATTCAGATACTCTGTCCATCACCACCCCCTTTATGAATCATTTTGGCCACCATAAGCGTGGAAGGGTATGCTCAGATGTGAGTCCCTTGCTCACTGCACCATCAGGATTCAAGCAAGCCGGGCCGAAGACGGCTGTAATGCCAGAAACCGGTCCCCGGAAGCTTGTTTCCTTTCCAGTGAAGAATTGGCTTGGTAGTTTGGTCTGCCCTGTTCCCATGATGCACTGGGCCAGGGACAGACTAATTTGCATATAGCCAGGTTCTGAACTGGGATGGTGCAGTGAGCTAAAAAACGGTGATGGATCAAGCCCTGATCTGTTGACTGGGTAGGAGTGTTCTGATTAATTCAGATACTCTGTCCATCACCACCCCCTTTATGAATCATTTTGGCCACCATAAGCGTGGAAGGGTATGCTCAGATGTGAGTCCCTTGCTCACTGCACCATCAGGATTCAAGCAAGCCGGGCCGAAGACGGCTGTAATGCCAGAAACCGGTCCCCGGAAGCTTGTTTCCTTTCCAGTGAAGAATTGGCTTGGTAGTTTGGTCTGCCCTGTTCCCATGATGCACTGGGCCAGGGACAGACTAATTTGCATATAGCCAGGTTCTGAACTGGGATGGTGCAGTGAGCTAAAAAACGGTGATGGATCAAGCCCTGATCTGTTGACTGGGTAGGAGTGTTCTGATTAATTCAGATACTCTGTCCATCACCACCCCCTTTATGAATCATTTTGGCCACCATAAGCGTGGAAGGGTATGCTCAGATGTGAGTCCCTTGCTCACTGCACCATCAGGATTCAAGCAAGCCGGGCCGAAGACGGCTGTAATGCCAGAAACCGGTCCCCGGAAGCTTGTTTCCTTTCCAGTGAAGAATTGGCTTGGTAGTTTGGTCTGCCCTGTTCCCATGATGCACTGGGCCAGGGACAGACTAATTTGCATATAGCCAGGTTCTGAACTGGGATAGTGCAGTGAGCTAAAAAACGGTGATGGATCAAGCCCTGATCTGTTGACTGGGTAGGAGTGTTCTGATTAATTCAGATACTCTGTCCATCACCACCCCCTTTATGAATCATTTTGGCCACCATAAGCGTGGAAGGGTATGCTCAGATGTGAGTCCCTTGCTCACTGCACCATCAGGATTCAAGCAAGCCGGGCCGAAGACGGCTGTAATGCCAGAAACCGGTCCCCGGAAGCTTGTTTCCTTTCCAGTGAAGAATTGGCTTGGTAGTTTGGTCTGCCCTGTTCCCATGATGCACTGGGCCAGGGACAGACTAATTTGCATATAGCCAGGTTCTGATCTGGGATGGTGCAGTGAGCTAAAAAACGGTGATGGATCAAGCCCTGATCTGTTGACTGGGTAGGAGTGTTCTGATTAATTCAGATACTCTGTCCATCACCACCCCCTTTATGAATCATTTTGGCCACCATAAGCGTGGAAGGGTATGCTCAGATGTGAGTCCCTTGCTCACTGCACCATCAGGATTCAAGCAAGCCGGGCCGAAGACGGCTGTAATGCCAGAAACCGGTCCCCGGAAGCTTGTTTCCTTTCCAGTGAAGAATTGGCTTGGTAGTTTGGTCTGCCCTGTTCCCATGATGCACTGGGCCAGGGACAGACTAATTTGCATATAGCCAGGTTCTGAACTGGGATGGTGCAGTGAGCTAAAAAACGGTGATGGATCAAGCCCTGATCTGTTGACTGGGTAGGAGTGTTCTGATTAATTCAGATACTCTGTCCATCACCACCCCCTTTATGAATCATTTTGGCCACCATAAGCGTGGAAGGGTATGCTCAGATGTGAGTCCCTTGCTCACTGCACCATCAGGATTCAAGCAAGCCGGGCCGAAGACGGCTGTAATGCCAGAAACCGGTCCCCGGAAGCTTGTTTCCTTTCCAGTGAAGAATTGGCTTGGTAGTTTGGTCTGCCCTGTTCCCATGATGCACTGGGCCAGGGACAGACTAATTTGCATATAGCCAGGTTCTGAACTGGGATGGTGCAGTGAGCTAAAAAACGGTGATGGATCAAGCCCTGATCTGTTGACTGGGTAGGAGTGTTCTGATTAATTCAGATACTCTGTCCATCACCACCCCCTTTATGAATCATTTTGGCCACCATAAGCGTGGAAGGGTATGCTCAGATGTGAGTCCCTTGCTCACTGCACCATCAGGATTCAAGCAAGCCGGGCCGAAGACGGCTGTAATGCCAGAAACCGGTCCCCGGAAGCTTGTTTCCTTTCCAGTGAAGAATTGGCTTGGTAGTTTGGTCTGCCCTGTTCCCATGATGCACTGGGCCAGGGACAGACTAATTTGCATATAGCCAGGTTCTGAACTGGGATGGTGCAGTGAGCTAAAAAACGGTGATGGATCAAGCCCTGATCTGTTGACTGGGTAGGAGTGTTCTGATTAATTCAGATACTCTGTCCATCACCACCCCCTTTATGAATCATTTTGGCCACCATAAGCGTGGAAGGGTATGCTCAGATGTGAGTCCCTTGCTCACTGCACCATCAGGATTCAAGCAAGCCGGGCCGAAGACGGCTGTAATGCCAGAAACCGGTCCCCGGAAGCTTGTTTCCTTTCCAGTGAAGAATTGGCTTGGTAGTTTGGTCTGCCCTGTTCCCATGATGCACTGGGCCAGGGACAGACTAATTTGCATATAGCCAGGTTCTGAACTGGGATGGTGCAGTGAGCTAAAAAACGGTGATGGATCAAGCCCTGATCTGTTGACTGGGTAGGAGTGTTCTGATTAATTCAGATACTCTGTCCATCACCACCCCCTTTATGAATCATTTTGGCCACCATAAGCGTGGAAGGGTATGCTCAGATGTGAGTCCCTTGCTCACTGCACCATCAGGATTCAAGCAAGCCGGGCCGAAGACGGCTGTAATGCCAGAAACCGGTCCCCGGAAGCTTGTTTCCTTTCCAGTGAAGAATTGGCTTGGTAGTTTGGTCTGCCCTGTTCCCATGATGCACTGGGCCAGGGACAGACTAATTTGCATATAGCCAGGTTCTGAACTGGGATGGTGCAGTGAGCTAAAAAACGGTGATGGATCAAGCCCTGATCTGTTGACTGGGTAGGAGTGTTCTGATTAATTCAGATACTCTGTCCATCACCACCCCCTTTATGAATCATTTTGGCCACCATAAGCGTGGAAGGGTATGCTCAGATGTGAGTCCCTTGCTCACTGCACCATCAGGATTCAAGCAAGCCGGGCCGAAGACGGCTGTAATGCCAGAAACCGGTCCCCGGAAGCTTGTTTCCTTTCCAGTGAAGAATTGGCTTGGTAGTTTGGTCTGCCCTGTTCCCATGATGCACTGGGCCAGGGACAGACTAATTTGCATATAGCCAGGTTCTGAACTGGGATGGTGCAGTGAGCTAAAAAACGGTGATGGATCAAGCCCTGATCTGTTGACTGGGTAGGAGTGTTCTGATTAATTCAGATACTCTGTCCATCACCACCCCCTTTATGAATCCTAAGAATATAAGAGGCAGAAACAGGGAACAAGGATGCAGAAGACTGAAGTCTTGCTATATAATTATGTTGAACAGTAAGCTTCTATATGGCTTAAATTGGGATGAAGAGATGTATATAAACCTGTAAAATCATTAGAGGCTGGCCACTGTGTTACTCTAAATAACCACAAGTCTAATGTTGTTTGTTGAATAAGGAGTATAATAATTGTAAGTTATTTTACACTTTGTGCACTTTTTGGTAAAGAGGAAGGGTGCTGAAGAACAATCAATAAGTTGAGAAATCTGGGAAGATCTGATAAAGAAATGTCAAGAAATCATACAAAGAGGAAAACATTCTATAAGTAGTACCCACTTTGGGTTTGATGGAACCTATAGCCTCTGTATGGGCTGTGTATTGGCTGGGTAGTTCATTTTAGCTAAGATCTTTATAACAAAAAAACTCAAAAGTGATCGCTTTAAACCTATATGGGACTGCTTTGGTGATTATATTATGGATGTCTAACCATAAATGTTATACTTTGTTGCAGTAGGTAATTTCACATCAAATGCTAAGCTTGTTGAAATTAATCAGAAACTTTAGTAAGATCAACAATTTGAGATAAGCAGGCAAGCCATACTGACTTTTAAAGAGCCCACGTTAAATTATAATTCATGGCATGATTGAAAACATGATTTTTAATTGTGATTTGTATCAACAATGGATTAGTTCATTTTAGAAACAATTAAATAAGCATGTTTTCATAATCTTGAAGTGTTTTCTCAATGTCAATGCTGACACGCATAGCATTAGATGTATAAATAGAAATAAAAATGGTGATATCGCATGTGAGCAAGGTGGTTGTGACCACCAAAACGTATAGTTCTTGCTGAATAAATGAATATAAGAAGTGGCTTCAGCTATGTCGGTGCCTGCGTACGGAGAGGAGCAGGAGTGGAAAGGTATATATATATATCTACAGTGAAGGGCGCGGAAGAAGGCTGTAGTGCCGAAATGCATTCACCGCCACTGTACCTGAGAAAATAAAGCGAGCTGTCTTTCCAGAAATCCCCTTTGGCCTCTGAGTTTTTCTTGAGTGGAGGGACTGTTTTTGTGAGATTTACTGCGCCTGCCAGGGACGCAGAACAGATGGCCCTGCAACACCATTGGTGCCGGAAAGAAATACTGACAACGAGATGGCTTCAGCGGTTTGAGGTCGAGGTATCGACAATTCCGGTGACTGCCAGCAATCACGGAGCACTATGGGGAGATTTGGGTATTTTACCTGCACTGGGCGAAAAGTCCGCAATTGACTGCCCCTGCCCTGTCTGTTGTTCTGCAATGCTGGCCGTTGCGGCACGAGGGGACAAAGGAAGATGGCCGTAGCATCGCCTCCAGACTGAGTGCCTCACAAACCAACCTGCACCAGCACGAATTAACCATTTTGCCTCACTCCTCCACACCACCCTCTCGGACCGGCCGACACAGTGCCTTCTGGGAATTGCAGTTTATCCATGGACACTGAACTGCTATGGGTGTGACGACATCATCAGGGGGAGGAGTATTGAGTGCTGGACAGTATTTTACACAGGTGGGAGTCATAAGGGTGAAGGATTTTCTTCAGTGAAGGGTGCGGAAGAAGGCTGTAGTGCCGAAATACATTCGCCGCCACTGTACCTGAGAAAATAAAGCGAGCTGTCTTTCCAGAGATCCCCTTTGGCCTCTGAGTTCTTCTTGAGTGGAGGGACTGTTTTTGTGATATATATATATATATATATATATACACACACACACACACACACACACACACACACACACACACATATATATATATACACACATATGTATATATATATAATGTACATTTATAAATCATATATATATATATATATATATATATATATATATATATATATATATATATTTTGGGTAAAAAGCAAATGTCAAGTTAATGTGACATTATGTTAAAAAACAGAAATGAATTGAAAAAACAAAGGTTAAAGTGACGTTATAAAAGTAAAATATGCAGGAATGCCCAATATGCCCAATATGTAAACGCGCCGGAAAACGGAAACCTTCAGAGCCCCCAGCTGCGGTGGAAGCTCTGCCGAGACCAGGAAGAAGGAGTCGCCCATTTTTCGGCAGCCAGGTGAAGCTCAGAGGAGCGGGAGCTTGGAAGCTGGAGCAAGCGGCAACGGAACCTGTAGCGAGGCAGCCCGAGACAACCAGCAGGTGAGGAGGTGTGCGCCGAAGTAGCTACGGACGAAGAAGAGTCCGATATCTGAGTGCAAAGTAAAGCAGTGGCGAAAAGCGGCAAAACAATAATCTGTGCAATATTACCATGTCGGCGGCAGTAGTTAAGAACCGCGAACATGCAGCGGCAGGAATGTTCTCTGACGAGGCAGTACAGCCAAGAGCGAAAGACACAGTTACCGGCATAGATACCACCGCCGGAGGAACAGGAATAAAAAAGAAATATAAGGCGCTTGAAAAACTAATGCGCATGGAAACTGCTAAATGGTGGGAGGCCAAATCATTACGTGGTTATCTGGATGTTAACCGCATACCTCGGGGGCTTAGGATAATGATAGCCCCCAATTACGACACACCCAATCCCCGCCTAATGGCCGAATGGGCAGAATGCAATCTAGACTCCTCCAGGAGGTTGGTGGAGATTTTAATGAAGCATGCGGAGAGTGACCGCGAAGAAATTTTGCCCAACATTGATGTGCTGTGCAGAGAGATAGAGGCGCTAAGTGACCCACAAGGAGTCAAAGATAAGTATGTAGAGAAAATGGAACAACGCTTGCAAAAAGAGGAAAACAAAATCAAAGTGCGAAAAACGTACAAATTTAGACGAGACAAAGAGGATTATGAGAACGGAAGGATTTTTACCTTCTCAAGGAAATATGATGTGGTGAGGAAGAATGCAGGAAAGGTGTTCAATCAACCCACTGTGGCAGCACAACAGTCGGCGAGCTCTGCACCCGAGACCCCTTCAGTCTCAGGGTCGAGTGTGTACACGGAAAGTGGTTCAGAGGATGGCAAGGAAAGTAGCACCGCCATAAAACCAACGATGGGGGAAGAGCTGGAATATATACAGCAAAGCAGGCGGGAGACCCTACGCTCAGCAACAATAGTGCAACCGGCAAAAAATGGCGCACGAGGAGCAGGAGGGAGGGGAGGGCCGCCCAGAGGAAACGTGACAGTACGAGGAGGTTGGAACCGGGGTTCGTGGAAAAAGAAAAACAAAAATCAGAGTCAATGAGGGGAGGAGGAGACAATATGGCGGATGTCAGAACAAACTCAAACACCATCATAAATTTGTCTGAAATAGCCCTCACAGAGGCGGAGAAGCAACTATTGTCACTGGGTTTGTCTTTCTGCCCGGAATCTAACTTCCAATATACAAGAACCAGAGCCGACATCTTTCTTTTTATCCGTAAATTAAAGCTCCAGAAATTTCACAAGTTGCAATCGAGGGGCAAATTGAAAAATAAAACCAACGTGGGTACAGGAAATAAGAATACCAATCTTTTGTCAAGTGACTTTGAAACCCTGGCTGTGGCTCAAAGCATTATTAATACATCTAACATGGTACCCAACAACACCGCATCTCAGGATAGTGAGATTTCCTTAACACCGTTCCCAGTATTGACCACACAGGAGGTAAGAAGCCTGGGCAATACCAAACCGGAAACCCCCTTTAAGATCAAATCTAAGTTTGTGCCAATCATGATAAAGGACTCGATAGATGTTTTCAATGAAATTGTAGTGGCACAAGTGAAAAAACTGAACAGGAGAATCCAAGCAACAAAAAGACATCGTTCAAATGAAGAAATCAAGTATGGTCTATTGGTTGACAAATTGAAAAAAGAGAATAAGGTCGTAATAAGGAATTCGGATAAAGGAGGGAACATTGTGTTGTGGCCCCTCTCTGAATATCTTATTGAAGCAAACAAACATCTAGGGGATACTCAATGTTATGTCAACAGCACACCACTCAATTATAAGCGCATGCAGGATGACCTATGTACCAAATTACTGGCATGGAAAAGCTTGGGGTTATTAAACGAGTTTAGGTTTCTAAAAAAAGAATTCCCCAAAACACCGGTAATATATTTTATACCGAAGATACATAAGGACCGGGTGAGACTTCCTGGCCGTCCTATTATTGCAGCATGTGATGGCCCACTAGAAAATCTTTCTAAATATATTGACTTTTTTTTACAGGAGCATGTGGTGGAGCTGGAATCTTTTATAAAGGATACAGGAGACTTCCTATCATAGATCAATAAGATTAAGTGGCAAGATGGATACTACCTAATCACCCTTGATGTTTCATCCCTGTACACTTGCATTAGAAACCAAGATGGATTAAGAGCAGTGAAACATTTCCTAGGCAAAAGAAACATGGAGTTTGCGGAACACAATAGAATGCTCATGGACCTATTGACTTTTTGTTTAGAACACAATTACTTTTAGTTCAACAAACAAATGTATCGCCAAGTACAAGGGGTAGCCATGGGGGCCAGCTTTTCCCCCGGCAACGCCTGCCTCTTTATGGGCTGGTGGGAAGAGCTGGTCCTCAGGAGGCAATATACCAACATATACATAGACAAGATTGTTTCTTGGCTGAGATACATTGATGACCTGATAATTGTGTGGAAAGGTTCCTGGGAAGAAGCCATAGATTTCATTGGAGAGATCAATGTGAATGATATCAATTTAGAGTTTACGCATAACATAAGTAATTGTCATGTATCTTTCTTGGATGTATCAGTAAATATAGTAGACAGTAAGATATGTACAACGTTATTCAGAAAGGAAACAGCAGGGAATACGTTGTTACATGCAACAAGCGCACACCCCAGACACCTTATACACAGCATCCCGTACGGGGAAATGCTAAGGCTGCGGAGAATATGTAGCCAGGAAGATGAACTTAAAAAGCATCAGCAGGAAAGCAAGGCTAGGTTCTTAGAACGGGGCTATGGTGCAAAAGTGATTGATGCTGCAATTGCCAAATCCAATGTGAAAATGAGGGAGGATCTTATAGGAGGTACAGACAATCGTAAACAGCTAGAGATTGAAAATGCCCAAGTAACACAGGACTCCCCTAGGTTGATCTGGACTTACAATAGACAGCACAAGGATTTGCGCAAAATCATACAGCGCAATTGGCATGTGGTAAAGGATGACCCTGTAATAGGTAGCCTTCTTCCTGAGTTTCCTGCAATAACATATAGGAAAGCCACCTCCATGGCTGATTCATTGGTAAAGCCGGGCCGACGACGCCTGAAATGGCAGAAACCGGTCCCCGGAAGCTTGTCTCCTTTCTGGTGAAGAATTGGCTTGGTAGTTTGGTCTGCCCTGTTCCCATGATGCACTGGGCCAGGGACAGACTAATTTGCATATAGCCAGGTTCTGAGCTGGGATGAGGCAGTGAGCTAAATAACGGTGATGGATCAAGCCCTGATCTTTGGACTGGGTAAAAGTGGTCTGCTTAATTCAGACACTCTGTTCATCACCACCCCCTTTTCTGAATCGTTTTTGGCCACTATAGGTGTGGCAGGGTATACTCAGACATGAGTCCCTTGCTCACTGCTCCATCAGGATTCAAGCAAGCCGGGCCGACGACGCCTGAAATGGCAGAAACCGGTCCCCGGAAGCTTGTCTCCTTTCTGGTGAAGAATTGGCTTGGTAGTTTGGTCTGCCCTGTTCCCATGATGTACTGGGCCAGGGACAGACTAATTTGCATATAGCCAGGTTCTGATCTGGGATGGGGCAGTGAGCTAAATAACGGTGATGGATCAAGCCCTGATCTTTGGACTGGGTAAGAGTGGTCTGCTTAATTCAGACACTCTGTTCATCACCACCCCCTTTTCTGAATCGTTTTTGGCCACTATAGGTGTGGCAGGGTATACTCAGACATGAGTCCCTTGCTCACTGCTCCATCAGGATTCAAGCAAGCCGGGCCGACGACGCCTGAAATGGCAGAAACCGGTCCCCGGAAGCTTGTCTCCTTTCTGGTGAAGAATTGGCTTGGTAGTTTGGTCTGCCCTGTTCCCATGATGCACTGGGCCAGGGACAGACTAATTTGCATATAGCCAGGTTCTGAGCTGGGATGGGGCAGTGAGCTAAATAACGGTGATGGATCAAGCCCTGATCTTTGGACTGGGTAAGAGTAGTCTGCTTAATTCAGACACTCTGTTCATCACCACCCCCTTTTCTGAATCGATTCATTGGTAAAGAGCAGCCCTGAGTATAAGGACTCTACAGGTTTATCACTGGCACGAAAGGGATTTTATAAATGCCCTCACTGTAAGGCGTGTACATATGGAGTAAATAGGACCTCTTATATCACGGCCTTCAGTGCGAAACCACAAATGATTAAGCATCACCTTACCTGTAAGAGTGAATATGTGGTTTATGTCTTGGAATGCCGTTGCAACTTGAAATATGTAGGGAGTTCTAAGTTGCCAGGCCACAGACGGATATTACAACATATAAGGGCAATCAACAACAATGACCCAAGTTACCCTGTGGCCAGACATTTCCATGACATGCACGGTGGTAGACCCAAAGATCTCAGATATTTCCTGTTAGTCACTGTCCCGATGCAGAGAAGAGGAGGGGACAGAGAGGGGATGTTGCGCAGGTTGGAGACTCACTATATTCTTTTATTAGACACCATGCAACCGAATGGTTTGAATATGGGTGAAGATCTGCATACATATTTGGATTAAATACATGTAAGAATACCTATAGGAAGTGCAATGAGATTAGATTATGTATTGTGACCGTTGATGTTCTAATCCTATCACCATATTGACGATCATGCTATCAGGTTCTGCAATATTACTGTTAAAGTGTGAGTAGAAAAAATGAAATAATAGGAATTTTTATGAATGCTTTTTTTGCAAATAGAGATATATATTTTTGTACTATGGAACATTATTGTATTTGGATTTTAGGATTTCTTAATTATTTATG
The DNA here is from genome assembly GCF_964261635.1 of Lissotriton helveticus. Taxonomy (NCBI): domain Eukaryota; kingdom Metazoa; phylum Chordata; class Amphibia; order Caudata; family Salamandridae; genus Lissotriton; species Lissotriton helveticus. Next base: position 1,906,577,707 of record NC_136057.1, on the reverse strand, counting down.
AATGAATTAATGGATAACCTGAAGGTGTATAAGATTAATTGTGGGAATCATTCATCATTATACATATGGAATTTGAACATTTGAACGAGGAAAACCTGTTTCCATAGGACATAAGTTAGCATAAGCTATGGTGGTCTCTGGAGCCAATGGCTGTGCATTAGTGCCTTGATGACTTTCATGTAATTGGTTAGAAATGATTTCAATTTAATTTAACACGGTTAGGGAGCACTGTTTGATTGTCTGTTTAACAAAGAATACAAAAACATTTTTTTTAAATTTTTTTTTTTATGGGGTGGGTTCTAGCGATACACTGTATATGATTTTATAGGCATTAGATTAAATACATACAATGATAGATGAAACATTTGATGCAAGATAAGGTCGATTGATTGACACCGAAAGAGGGTAGGTGTCAAAGTTGGATTTAACCCAGGAAACAAAGAAACTCTGAAATATGACATTAATAATACAACAAATGTCAAATAATATTTATGAGCCTTGGGCCAATGCATTTAAGCACGTATGTTCTTTTTTTAATCATTGTTGAACAAAAACTTGGATTATGTATTTTACAATAATGTTTAGTGAAGAAATATTCAAAGTATTTTCTTTATGCCTATTACAGCACTGGCACTTTAAAATGCGGTGTATCTCACGACACTGTTGTCATGTGATCAAGGCAGGGATCTGCCGAAACGCGTCGTGACGATATGGCAAGCACAAGAATAAATATTTAAAATTGCACTGAACCTGGTTCTTCCTCGTCTTTTCAAGTTTGTGAAGCAGGACGAGCCTTGCAGCATATATATATATATATATATATATATATATATATTCACTGAAAAAACCATAGGTTATAGACCATATATAGTTAGGAATTAGCATTTAAAAAACCTTATTTTACTCACACAAAACCATTGAAATTCCATATATAGTTAGTTGCACTAACTATATATCGCGCACCCGCAATCCACTGCTGATGATGTCACATATTACATCATTCATGACATGGTCAGTGACATCACTGATGACATCACTGATGACATCTCAAATGACATCACTGATGACATCACTGATGACATCTCATTTGACATCAATGACCACATCACTGATGATATCATTCATGTGACAATACAATGCATCTCCTCACATTTTAATATAACCTCTGTTTCACCCAGTGTTAAATACAGAGTATAATTTTTTAAACCATTGACACACCAATACTAGTTACTACATACGCACTCACTGATTCCTATGTCTACACACACATTCACTCATTCACCCATACAATCATTCATACATACAATCACTCATCTTTACAACACTATCATATGCACTCATACACCTATACAGACACTCACAGTCTGCCACTCATCCATGGAGTTACTCACACACCTAGTCAGTCCTGTAAAGAATCAATGACACTTCCATTTTCTTGTCTATACAGTTAAACATAGAGCACCTTACATTTTCAAACATATACTAACACATACTTACCTTCTTATACAATCATTGATACAAGTACACATTGATCTGCACAGAGTCACACACCTCCCAGCCAGCCACACACACACTCAGTCTCCCATACAAATACTTGGACAATCAATCAGTAACCCATATAGTTAATCATATAGCTACTGATCAACACATGCAGCAGTTTACAGAACAACAGACATAATGATGCACAAATTAAGACAGTTTAGTCACTAACCCATGCACTCAGTGAGACACATTTAATCACTCACTCATACATTCAGTCATGCACCTACTAAATCCTTTGTCCAGACACTTATACTTCCACTCATTCTTCAATATGTAAGACACATTTTAACTTTACAGAAACATACAGTCACTGGATGTTGTCATCAGTGATGTCATCAGTGATGTCATCAGTGATGTCATTTGAGATGTCATCAGTGATGTCATCAGTGATGTCACTGACCATGTCATGAATGATGTAATATGTGACATCATCAGCAGTGGATTGCGGGTGCGCGATATATAGTTAGTGCAACTAACTATATATGGAATTTCAATGGTTTTGTGTGAGTAAAATAAGGTTTTTTAAATGCTAATTCCTAACTATATATGGTCTATAACCTATGGTTTTTTCAGTGAATTTTCAAGGTTTTGTAAATGCTAATTCCTAACTATATATGGTCTATAACCTATGGTTTTTTCAGTGAATTTCATTGGTTTTTTAACAGCTAATATCTGTAGCTGTAAAATGTATTCTTCTTTAAATCCAAAAATATATTTTATATGTTTATGAATAATTTTTTTTTAAAATATTTTTTTTTCTTCGTTCCCGCTTCGCGAATCGGGAAGCTTCCCGTTAGCTGACCTTGATGCCGCGAAATAGACCGCGAGCCGGTAAACGTTTCTTTACCGCAACTGCCGCGTTAGAAAACAACATCGTGACGCCTCCCGTCCGCATGACGTTTCACGTTGTCGCGTGATACGTCATATGACGTGCTACGTTAGCGAACTGGTACGCGAAGCGAGTCGCAAAGCGCAGGTTTCTGGAAGCAAACCGGGAGGCCCTGCAAAGCGCTTAACGTAAACACAGCAGGTCATGTGACTTGGTAATAACACTTTTCATTGGTTCATTTCACTTTTGGTTTCCTAATGATGTAAGACTAGGTCATATCATCTAAAATGAACACTTTTCATTGGTTGAGAACTCTTGTTTTTCCCAAATGATGAAAATCCCTCCTTCTTTCCTCACTCTGACTTTCATCATTGTGAGAGAAAGACCCTTTGTTACCAGTGAGCAATGGCTTCTTTAGTAGCTTCAGCTGGTGCTTCCCCACCACCTCCACCACATCCAAGGAAGAGTGGACCACCTGCTCAAGTTATAATTCAACAAGAAGAGGAAGAAGAGGAACAGGACGACGAGCACGAAGAGAGGCAGTTTTTGCCTGAGGAGCCCAGGACGTCTCACCGGAAAGAAAACTTCATTTGGCAATTTTTTAAAATTCCCAAAGGTCAGAAAAAAGTAAATGCAAGATACGTAACTTGCCTTATATGTCAAGATAGACTGTCCAGAGGGACCGAGAAAAAATACAGTTTCGGAAACTACACAATGCATCGCCATATGACTAGGTGGCATCCTAACAACTACAGTGCTGCACAGTTTCGGAACGACCTAGATAATCTCCCTATTATGGCCAGAAGATCTGTTATACCGGAAGTAACGGGACCAGAGGGCAGGGAGATGGTGCCAAATATACAAATGAGATTTGGTGAAGTAAAACAAGTCTGCGTACATTGCAATGGATTCATTTGCTACAGAGAAAGTAGCATCACTCTGATCAACAGAGCTATTGACAATCATATGCAAGTTTGTACGAAACGCCCCAAATAATAAATACTTTTTTTTTATTTTGTTGCTCCGGTTGAGCCCTTTACAATGAATCGTTTTCATTGCCCCCTCCAAGAAAAACCCCAAAAAATATAAAACTGTTCAGAAAAATTCAAAAAAAGTAAAAAAATGTTCAGAAAAATAAAAAAAATATATAAAACAACAAAAACAATAAAAAAAAAGTTCTTTTCAGAACTACCTCCCCGTTATTAAAAAATTTGGTACAATATTTGGAACTGTGCCAACCTCTATTTCTCGTAGTTCGCTTCCCAGTTCGCTCGCCGGTACGCGAACCGGAAGTGAACCAAAAATTTTTTTTAAAAAAAAGAACAGTAAGTATAAGGGAAGGAACCAGACACTTATGTTAAAAGAAAGACAGCTATAGGGGAGTAAACTAGAGATACTATTACCCGTAATCCACTGCTGATGATGTCACATATTACATCATTCATGACATGCTCAGTGACATAATCAGCAGAGGATTGCGGGTTTTTTGGCAACGTGCCTTATCCACGGTTTAATAACGCTGCCTTTTGCTTTATATAAGTTTTCAAATTGTATGAAATATATACCAATAGGTTGTTATGAACCTTTAGGTAGTGCTTTTCTTCATGAGGTCTGGTCGCTTCCATACACATACAGATGTTTCAAAGATGATCAAGAAGTTTATCTGAATGGAGAGGAATGCACTGGGACGCCAGATCATTCACTAATGTGTAGGCACATACAGTTACACGGTTCATGCAACAAACACCGACCAAATATGGCTTGCGTGTTGCAAGGCACGCCAGTTCCTGCTATCATCCCCACGTTCAAGTTGTTGGAAAATGGTAGTTATTTGATGCTCAATAATGAAGATTGTTCTGGGTTAATTAAAAGTATTCCTTTTATCGTAACAGTAAGTGAACGGGTTATTTGCTGCAGAAATGTTCTATTTCCTCCCACACATGAACATAGGGAGTTTTCAATCTCGCCACAAATACCAACCTTGGGAGCACATTTCAACGGCATGGCAAGAATAAGAGCTCTTTCGTCTCAGAGAGAGGTGGCCTTGAGTTCGGCCCGTGAAACTTTCGTGCTTCACATAGCGAACACCCGTACAGAGGTGCAGACCCTTTTCAATACAGATTTGCCTTTCCATTTCAGCAAGATGGTTCGGACTATCTTTAACGCGTCCTCCACAAAGGCCCTGGCGCACTTTTTTAAAGTTGTTACCAGTGGTCTCGTGACTTCATTTGAGAAAATCTTTGGAGTCATCCCTGCTTTCTTTCATTCTATTTTTTCCACTCTGCTTCGTGGATTCCCATTTTTACTTGCATTACCAGCGGACGCTCTTGTGCTTTTTTACATTTTTAAATATGGATGTCCCTCCTGTGCAAGCTCCCGCCCTGCAGCTGCTGACACTGTTCCGCAATCGCATGCTAGAATATTATGGCACAATGCCGTTGGCGATATTAAGCACGGCATATGGATTATCTTTTCGATTCTCCTACTTCACCTGTGTCCAGCCTGTATTTCACTGCCTGACCTGTGATTTCGATTGGGCCATTGATTTGTGTCTCTGCGGACCGGTTTCTCCTGACGTCGACTTTAATCAGCTGATGACTCCTATCATTACTCACGAGTTGGTTTGTCCTGGCGAAAGGATTATGGCTGTGGCATTGATGCATGGACTAATTGGTCCCTGGAATTTACTGGCGGCAACACAGTCTTTCTTGGAACAGAGCTTTCTTGAAAACCCACCGAGCTGTCCTCTGATGGTGATAGAGGATCCGGTGCTGGGAGAGCACGTATGTTCTTTTCCGCTTTTAAATTGGATGGCTGAACTCTTTTCGGATGAAGACAGTGACTTCCTATTGGAGGCTGTTGCAGCTTATTTTGCATACACAGTTATGTCATAGACCTTTTTCATGTTTGATATGCTGAGTACTAGCATTTCATTGACAATTCATTGACTTATTTGTCAAGTTTTTATTATTTAGCTTGCCTATTGGCTTAACACTCGATAAAGTACTTGGCTGTTTTATTTTTCTTTAGCATTAAATTTTCCTAGTTTTTAATGTTTTACCTTGCGGACCGTCCACATATAAAGTTGCAATCTGCTCTCATGAGATGGCACTTCTATTATCTTATTCAGTTCGTTTCCGGATCATGGGGAGGTGTCATCTAGGTCCTGGATATCTTTACACCGTGTTAAGTTAGCATGGGCTCATTACCGGTTTAAACGCTATTTTTCCTTTTTTGCAACTTCTGCACACGACACTTAGTTGTTGCTTTAGCTTTCAACCTAGTAGTTCATCGTGGTTTACATGAGAATAATATGTTATTGCTCTACTATCTGCTTTGCTTGTTAAACTATATCTGTACAGCGAGTGCTGAAGTTTCAAGAACAACACGATACAGAATTGTTATGAGGTCTGATCTCCACGACTTCATACTCATAACATAAGTGCAGCTTCTGCCAATTCTGGGCATGAGGCGGGTTTTATATTGCTTTGCCGAACACACATACACAACAGTTGATGCGGTTCACATGAAGAGAGAGCTGGTGTATGCTGATGTGATTCCTTCAAATCTAAGGCACTAAAGTATGGGCACGCCCTAAACCAACACAAACAGACCTTCTTAGCAAATAATATAATATGTGTATTAGGGAGGGTGAGATATAAGCAGCCGCGGGCCGTGGAGGGAGTTACGGTGGGGCAGGGAGGCGGGGAGGGGGAGGGGCAGGGTGGAGCCCTCTCCACCCTGCCCCTCCCCCTCCCCGCCTCCCTGCCCCACCGTAACTCCCTCCACGGCCCGTGGCTGCTTATAAGTGTTGCTAACTCTTATTCATTTACAGCATGTTAACATACTGTCACCATTCGCTTTTTATGTACTAGTAACTATGCTGGTAATTTTGCTACTGATAATATGTGTACTTGTATTATCTAAGATACTACGCCTGAGAAGACGGCATTAGTAAATAAACATTTCAAATACACATGTGTTCTTCTTAACTCCATGTTCTGGTTTCTAAAAAATATATAACGACCGACTGTTCATGAGTTCCACGTATCCTGAGGTACTATAAGTTCATATTCTGGATTGTCTAAACATTGAGAGTTTGTTATATCCAATATGACACTGTACCTAGCTTGCTAAGGGGTTTTTGATTACTAAGGTGAGTTTTGGGACACCCTAATTCGCCGAGGTTCCAATCCTCTGTCCACAGTTCTGTGTGAGAACAGAAACCCTGCGACAGGGGCACCCCCGACCCTTGCTGGAGCTTCATCACACTTGCGATACAACTCCAGCAATGCGCCACCTTTACGGCACAGATACATCACGCATCTGTGCTGTTTTTGCCCCATGATGCGCCGCATTGTAAATGCAGCACACCATAGGTGACGGAACAGCGGCACAGAATGACTAACACATCCCTGGTGATGCGCCAGTCATCATAAATCTATCCCTATGCTTCTTATCTTGTTAGAGATGAACCGCCATATGTATCATCAAAGTTTTTTGCATTTCCTAAATAGCGAACTTTAAGGAATAAATAGCGATTCTTTACCATTCCTAGTTTGCGATGAGCTATTTGCTAATTACAAATTACCCATTCATTTCCTTCATTTCCATAGGGCGGTTGGACTCACTTTTAGCTCGAACGGCTGAATGGATTTCCACGAAACTTGGCAAAATTGTAGGGACTGGTAGCCCGATGTGCCTTTGCTATGTCTCAAGATATATGCTCCAGTGGTTTTTACGAAAATTAACTTTGAAAAATATATATTGGGCTACATTGGCCTATATATATGTTGGAGCCCAAATGTAGCCCAATGTAGCCCAATGAAGCCCAATGAAGCCCAATGTAGCCCAATGTAGCCCAAAGATGGCCGCCAGAGACAAAAAAAACAAATGTAGCCCAAATATCAGCCAGATGTAGCCCAACTATAGCCCAGTGACAGAATGACCAATCAGCTTCGCAAACCTCCGTTACGCGAAGCGGAGCGCTGTTACAGATATATATCTTTTTTTGAACGTTAATTTCTCAAAATCCACTGGAGCACATATATTGAGACCTAGCAAAGGCACATCGGGCTACCAGTCCCTAATATTTTACCAAGTTTCGTGCAAATCCATTCAGCCGTTCGATTATTATTATTATTTTTTTTTTTTGCCCCGCGGGGCCCTTTTAAAACCTCCACATCAAACCTAGGGGGTCAGCGAGGATCTACTATGCCCCCTTATGGTCATTTGCCCCTTCGCTTTGGCCTCCTCTTGTCTCTCGATCCTACCGAGAGACAAGATGGCGGCCGCTACGGACTGTTTGGAATGTTTACAGACGCCGGAGAACCAATCAGCTTCGCTTCACAAAGCTCCGTTGCGCGAAAAGTACGCGTACTGGAGCGCTGCCCGGTCCGCTGTTACAGATATATATCTTTTTTTAAACGTTAATTTCTCAAAATCCACTGTAGCACATATATTGAGACCTACAAAAGGCACATCGGGTTACCAGTCCCTACAATTTTGCCAAGTTTCGTGCAAATCCATTCAGCCGTTCGGGCTAAAAGTGAGGCCAACCGCCCTATGGAAAACTCAATGTTAAAATCACGTTTTGGGACCCCCCTTTTTTCTCGGCCCCCCCTTGACAAACCCCCCCCCAAATTTTCAAGGGCTGCTCAGAAACAAAATGTGCCATTTTCCTGAAAATTTCAGCCAATTCCGTCCACAAACGCCAAAGTTATTAGACATAGAATTTTCAAAAATCCCATAGAGAAAAAATCCTAACTATATATACCTACTGGCGACCGCCAGTAGGTAATATATATATATATATATATATATATATATATATATATATATATATATATATATATATATATATATATATATATATATATATATATATATATATATATATATATATACACACACACATATATATATATACACACACATATATATACACACATATGTATATATATATATAATGTACATTTATAAATCATATATATATATATATATTCAACTCCAAACAATTATACTCGCACTCGTGCAGGAATGTACATTGGCAGGTTTTATTTTATCATTGTGCCATCACAGCACACAGCATAACAACCTACGCGTTTCGATCACTAGATCTTGGTCACGGTTACAAACATTAGTCCTACTTCTCTTTCAGACTTAAATACCAGTTCATCATGTCTGCATTATTATGATGCATCATGGTTATGGTAGTAACTTTTATAAAACATTTTCTTTTTTTCAATTATTTTCTTACTATTCACATGGCATAATGTCGTGCTTAATTACATTTTCTTATACCTGCCAATATGTTTAAACGTATATTGGTCACAATTATTTAGAACCAAAATCTTTAGAACTACAGCGCTTTCATTGCATAAAGCAGGAATTTCTCAACAATTTTCTAATTGTTATATGCACATTTGCATCTTTTGGAACCTTGCGTTTCAATTAATCTTTACCCCTTGGGCAAAATATTCGTTATGCTCGCAGGTTTTTTACGGGACTCAGTGCCCTAATATAATATATGCATTTGGCTTATAATCAAAGTTTAGTATGCTATCTAACATCCGTTATATCATTGCATACAACCATTCCATATCCCTTTCGCCTGCTTCAATTATGCTCTTCATTATTGCGCATAAACATAATAGTATTTTTAGGACTTAGTGCCTTCTGTTCATCACAGATATACGTTTTCCAATAAATTCAATGGTATTTTAGCCAGTTGTTACGAGGATAGTTCAAATCAAAGGTGCACATAAAGTTCTTCATCCCCGTTCAATCCATAAGGAACCTTTGTTTTGAATCGGATGGTTAGTCTAGATTCTAGACGTCGTATTGTCATTAGTCTATTTCCCCCTCTTTCTTTTAAGGGAACTGTTGCCAGCCCGCTGTACGTTATATTTTTCCATGTCTTCTTGTCATGGGTCAGCATGTGTTTGGCCATTGCATACTTGTGATCACAATTTTCTATTGCTCGGATGTGTTCCAATATTCTTTTGTTCAATGGGCAAATCGTGCTTCCAATATATCTCATGCCACAAAAACATTGCAATAGATATACTACATGTGTTGTCTTGCATGTAATTGTGCTCTCCACATTGAACATTTTTCCATTTGGATCTTTTATTCTTGACAAATTTCTTCCCAATTGCTTATATTTCTTTCTAAGATGCACACTCACATATATGACTCGGAGAGAATAATTGGAGTTCAAGACATACTATTGGAATAATTTCTCTAGCAGAAACCGGTGTTCTCATCTACCCCAGTTGCCAATGAGTTTGTACCTATCTTGGTATTAAATTACTTTATGTTGAACTTGACTACCTAGCATGCCAAGCAGATGGTGTATATGAATGTGCTTTGAAGCTTTAGAGATTGCAGTCATGTGGATTGACAGATTTTGATGAATCTTGGTAATAATGATTTGATGCAACTCTTTAAATTAGGACGTATTTGTATGTGAAGTCAGTAAATGGGTATCCCAAAAATATATTAGAGATCCTGCCCTTTGAGGCGGATGTTGGGCATGCCCGCCTTAAATGGTATGATGGAAAGAATCATAAGTCTTATAAACAAAGTCATTTAGGGCCATAAACTCTGCAAACTCAGAGGGATTGTAATGTCTAAATGTTGTTTTAATGTGTACTAAGCACATTTTGTGATTCAATGTCAATCCCAAAATAGGTTTAGAAATGCATACTGAATCACAGTTTGGGTGTCCTCCCAAATTACAATTCGGAATGCTGTGTAGCAATGGTTTGCAATCGAAATTTCAGGAATAACCCATTAGTAAGTTTCTGACACCTCACAGCAGGTGGTAATCAATACACAAAGAGGAAGCAGCATCCAGTGGACCCTTCATGCTTTGTCCATGCTAACAAAATGTTAGTTTGGAAGGGGGAAGGAATCCAAGCGTCAAAAAACATGTGCTGGGTGTGAATAAAATATATAAAAAACGAACACAGACATGATGGTCAACTGACTCCAACAAGTCACCATTCCAGTGATGGTAGCCAACTGGAGTGTGTTGGAATTTGTGACCTACTACATGAACAGTATTGAAGTAGTTTGGATCACAATTCACAGTGAATGGTAATCTTGTTAACCGACCTATTAGTACATAGGGCAGTTCACAAAATACAATTCCATTTGCAAAACATTAGCAAACAATATTTGTTCACATGCTGCGCAATACTTAGGTAGTCATGCAGGAGCTGCTTTTGTTATAAAGAAAACCAATAAAAGCTTTTTAAAAAAGAAAAACACACCTGTCCCGCTGAAGCCCATAATTTGACTGATCAAAACGATGATTCAGATGCCTCTCTACCAGCCAAAACACCACTGGATTAGGCAAAGACAACCGGAGCCATGTCTTAAAGCGGGTCAAGAACAACAAGCCGTAAGGGTAGCCACCTTCACCGGTACGACTCATAATCCAGGCTCCTCTCCTGCTGCTCAGTAACACCTGAAAAACAAAGCAGCCAAACAGCATCTACATTTGGGTACTCTTTCTATTGTCCCACCCTGGCCCAGTACAGCGCAATCAAAAAGTCTCAATAAAACATACAATAAAACTTCACTTAAACCCTTGTTTTATGTCATTGTGATTTACATTCAAATTTGGTATAAAGTTTTAAATGAGACAAGTTAATATGATGGTTAGTAAAAGAGATGGGGTTAATATGTTTACTGAAATGGGTAATCATGCCCGTCTCTAGAATATTTGGGCTGGGAGGGCCATGGACAAGGATGGGTGGCCCACGGCCATGGATGGTTCGTGGCTAAAAAACTACAAATGATTGCAGAGATCTGATATTTTAGGTACTGACACCTGTCGAATTTTGACATTTTTACTCCATAACCACCAGCCAACGAGTACATGTTTTGTTTTCCCTGCTAAGCTTTTGGTTTAATGGAAGGGGAGGGATGCTGAATGCAGATGGACTACAGCATGCTCCTAATCATGTGCAGCAGCCTAAATGTTCCTGCTGCCACACGTTAATTTACAGCTTTTGATGTTTTAAAGAAAAAATGTGGCAGCTTTGCAAATCAATCAAGCTTAAAAATGTGGCACAGTAAAACCCTGTAATTACTTCACACTCCTACATACTACCATAATGTAGACTTAACCATTATTTAGCCACCCTTTCAACGCACATATTTACTAAAAACCACACTTAAAAACTGATTTATGGTTCTGACAAAAAGGGAAAAACCACTGACTCTCATCAGTTTTGGTAACCAACACACACAACTCTTGCCATAACTCATGCTGCCTCTCATACTCAAAACACTAGGGGCCTCATTTATGAGGCAGTGCGTCACTTTTACGCCGCCGGTGCATCACTTTTTGTGACGCACCAGCACGTAAAAAATGTGCCTTGTTGCACCATATTTACAAACTGACGCATCTAGGTAGATGCGTCACTTTGTAAACTCCTGCGCTACATTATACCTTCGCCAGGTATAATGTATGCGGGGGGGCGTTCTGACGCAAGAAAGAGTCATAGAAGTGACGCAGTGAAATCCATAAGATTTCACTGCGCCACTTCTAGGACACAAATGCATCAATTTCTTACGCCTGCCTCACAGCAGGCGTGAGACTGTCGCAGGCCCTTTGACAAGGGGCTGCCCCAAGTGAAAGGACACATTGCTGGAGTTGTGTCACTTTTGTGACACACTCCAACAATGCGTCACTTTTGCACTTACAGATACGCCAGAAATACTGATGTATCTGTAACTCCTTGCGACATGATGCGTCATATCATAAATATGACGCATCAATCATGCCGCAAGGAGTGCGCACTGAGAAGTGACGCATCGCTGCTTTCACGCGCACTGCTTCATTTCTCATAAAAGACCCCAGTTTCCCAACGGAACAGAAACAAAGAAAAGGGTATCAACATGGTGTGTGGCACAAGTTATGTCATGCATTGTGTGCATTGGGAACCATAAGTGGCAAATATGACAGGTTCAATCAATCAATCAATCTTCAGGGCTTGTATATCGCAGCTTATCGCCCTGGGGGATCTTCAGGCACTCTGAGGTGTGAGCGATCCTCAATTGGAGAGAGATGGAGATTGAAGAGCCAGGTCTTCAGCCGCTTCCTAAATTCCTTCAGAGAGGGGGAGGTGTGCAGGAAGAGGGAGGGTTGTTCCAGGACTTGGCTGTGAGGTAGGAGAAGGAGCCGCCCCTGCATCAGCTACGATGGATGCATGGAACGTGGGCTAAGGCGAGGGTGGAGGAGGGGAGCTCTCTGGTCGGTTGATGGAAGCCTGACCTGGTTGTGTATATAGGTGGGTCTTGTATTGTGGAGGGCTTTGTATGCGTGTGTGAGGACATTGAAGAGGCATCTTTCCTTAACGCTTATTCTCACCCATTTTATTTGACTTAGGCATGGATCCATTGCTATATTTGTTTTGAGTTCTAGACTGGGGTGTCGACATACATAAAAGGACACCTAAGGTGAGCATAGGATGCCTATTTGTATAACCGGATTCCAGAAAACAGTCTGACCCTGATAACGGACTTTGGCAGGAGGTCAGGTCCGAAGATCAGATAGGACAACACTTGTCTGTTCCCCCTTCGACTATTAGACCAAAGGCTATGGATATCAGTCATTGGGAGACTCTGAGATAGGAACCCTACACTTTTAAATAGCTTGGAGTTCAGATGTATCATACAGACAAGGGATTTGGGGAGGTAACCTGAAGAAGGCTAAACAAAACATTAGGCAGGTATTTCATTCTGGACCAGGGAAGGGTGGCCATAGCACATACTGCCATGGCTACTTTATTTTCTTATCACTCTGCCTCCAATTCTCAAGAGATCCTTTATTCAAGAGTTACATATCATACTGTCAGGCTTATAATGGGGCAATCATAGGAGGTGTCTTTCTCCAGAGAGGGCTACAAGACCATTGGACAGAGGGGGGAATGGGAGCACCCAATTTAGAAATGTGTTATATTGTGGCACAACTGACCTGACTGGCAAGATGATTAACAATGGAGCGAGGGGGGCGTGGCCAGGTGCCGCCAAAAATGGCCGCCTAAAGTCTGAGCTCCGTCAGGACCGTTGCTGTCCCCCTCAAATCCGACCCTTTATCCTTGCTGGAGCACACTGCCATCGGCGCCCCAGCTCCCTCAGGCGAGGTGCTACATCGTCGCGCTTAGAACAGAGCCCCGGGCCCCACCAGGAGCGAAGCGCCGCGACCGGAACCTCGGCGGCCGGCCTGGGGTGGAGGTCCGGAGCCCGAGCGCCGGTAGTTGCACAAATCGAGGCCCAGGACTGCTGCCTACTTCGCAAGAAAGAACTGGTGACGCGGCGTCAGCGGAGGGCGTGGCCGCATCGGACGTGCCGTGCTGGGAGTGCGGCCCTTGCTGGAGTCGGCGACGTGCTGGGTACGGGCACGTACAGCTGTGGGAGAGCCTGGTGATCCGAGCGGAGGGCCGCGGTCCGGTGCTGTCTCTGCGTGGTGAGCCACTTGAATTTCTGCCATCCCAAGCGGGCAACACACCAACATAAGGTGAAGACTGGCTATACAATATTGTGCTCCAAGGGTGGGGCTGGTCAATATAAGCCTTGGTATTGAGGGGTGAGGCACCTGGCGGGGCACCTGGCATCCTGTGATAGCGGCATATAAGATCCCTGAGGGTCCGTTGGTGGCATAGGGCGGAAGCGGCCATTACCAGTGGAGGTTGAGGGCCCATAACGCTAGTTGGCCCGAATGGGCATTAAGGGCTCGGGCCTCTTGCATCGTTAGGCGGCTCTACTGCGGGGGACACAAACCAGGGCACAGCGGGATGTCCGTGGGCAGGCTGCGGCCCGGGGTGATACCCTGTGAGAGACACGTGGCGACGGCAGCTGCTGGCCACCCTTTGGCTCTACTTTGAACTTGCGTCGGCGTAAGCCCCTGGACTGCTACTGCCCCGGGCGGGAGGCACGAGCACCTGACTTAAGAACGCCCTGCTCCGCCATGCTGCCCAAGGGGGGAACAGTGACCCAAACCTACAAGCTAGACCAGTACGCAGTGCCAATAACGCAGCCGCAATCCGGTGGGGCGGCGAAGGACGGCAAGGACCAGGCAGAGCCCTCCCTGACCTCAATAATGACCGCAATCCAGACCCTTGGCACCAACCTCGAGACAAAAATAGACAAGATCTCTATAGAGGTAAATTTGCTACGCGCCGACCTGGGCAAAACCACAGAGAGATCCAAAACCAATGAAGCAGACATCAAGGCGCTACAGGCCTCGGAAAAACTGCTGGAGGGCAGGGTGAACGAGCTCGTTCACCAACACCGACAGACGGCCTTGAGGCTCGAGGACCAGGAAGGGAGGGCCCGAAGGAGCAACATCCGCGTGGACGGTGTACCGGAAGGAATTGAAGGGGATAGTATGGAGCTATTTCTGGAAGACCTGATCCTACGTCATCTAAAGCCTAAGAGACTATCGAAGATCTTCACCATCGAACGGGCTCACCGCGCCCGATCCCTAAACCCAAACCAGGGGCCCCACCGAGAACAATTATTGTGAAAGTGCTAAATTATAGGGATCGCGATGCAATCCTCCAGGTAGCTAGACAACATGGAGACCTGAAATATGAAGGGGCTACAGTCCGATTCTTCCCGGACTTCACACTCCAAGTTCAGCAGGAACGACGCTCCTTCCAGGGGGTTAAGGCGGCACTCCATGAACGGGGATTCAAATACATTATGTTTTCCCCAGCTAAACTGAAAGTCATTTCAGGAGGTAAATCCCTCTACTTCACATCGCCGACAGCAGTCCAGTAATGGCTTGACACGACGGCACCGGAGGCACAAGCGGGGCGAGACAGCGAAAACTGGAGGGAAGCCAGGGCATCCTTGTTGGGAATCAGGTAGGGTAGAATCTAATCTCTCTTTGCTTTTCCTAGTCCTCTCTCTTTGTGTATGTAATAGGTCACACCCCTTTCCTCCCCTTGCCCTTGTGACGATATATAATGAGGCCTGGCCGAGCACTCTTTGCTTGGTTTCTTAATGGTCACGTTGTCCTTTTTTCCTTGCCCTTCGTGACCCCATCGTTGGACTTCTTGCCGTGTTTGTGTTAGAGAAGATCATGATTTACGAGCGAGCAGAGCGAGGCTTCGTATTTGCGTCATGGAAGGATTACCATGTGATTTAGCCCGGTAATCGGAATATTTGGGATTGTGTTTGAACATTGGATCGAACATTGGATCTGCTTTGGGATTCCTTTTTTCGGATGTTTAATGTCTGTGCGCGGCTGCGTGCAGGCTGAAGAAACACACCGGAGACTTTACATCCGGGCTTGTGTGTTTTATCCGCATCCTTGTGAGTTTTTGGGATGCTTTCACGAACCGGCTGAAAGTCGGCGTTTTTCTTTAGTTTTGTGGCCACTAACTCGGGTTTTTGGAATTTTGTGTTAAAATAGTAACACGTATGAAAAGTCAAGGTTTTTTTTTAGACTAAGGACTTTTTCCCCAATTAAATCCTGAAAATGGAGTTGTTTGGTACCGTTTTCGGAAGGCTCAAGACATCCCAGCGTTTCCCTGCTCCTTTTGCTGAGTCTCTGAATTCGGACAACTGAATCCCATAATCGGGTAAGAAGAAGAGGAGAAGGGGTGGTTGTTGCCAGTAAGCATATATATTGCATATGCAGAGAGAAATGACACAAATGTTATTCTGAATAGTGTTCTGTTTTTCTCTTTTGTTTTTCTCTATCCTCTACAGTGTGGGAAGTCAGTACCTTCTTTATGACGAGACTAGAGTAAGCTGGAGACGTTCTGGGTCCATTGAAGTCTTTCATTCCCCTTGTTTTTTTCTTTCCTCCCTCTCCCTGTGCTCAGACTGTAGTTGGTTGCTGTTTTTAGTCTGGCGGGCTGCAGTCTGTGCGGGGGCAGAGAGTTGGGAATATCGTCGCTCCTGCAGCGTGGTTCCAAATGGGTGACCATCTGACAGAAAACCAAGCCCACGAATAGTTACGCTGCCCGAGCGAGGATGGACGTAGATAAGACAGATAGTGGTCAGGAAGAAAGGGTCCCTTCTATGCAGGAGCTAATGGGGGCCATTACATCTCTTCAGACACAGGTGCAGGACCTTAAACAGGAGAACCAGGGGTTACGTCAGGAATTAGGTACGGCTAGGACGAGAGATCTGGGAGGTTGGGGGTCGGGTAAATCTGTGCTACAACCTGCGACATTTCAATTTGATAGGGGAGCTGGGGGTAGTAGCACCCCTATGACTGTCAATGTTACTACCCCTACTCCAGTTCCTTTGGCTGTCCCAGAGCATTTCACAGGTGACTCAAATAAATACGCGGTCTTCATGAATCAGTGCCATCTCCATTTTATGTGTCGACCCACTGCTTTCACGAATGACTCCGCAAAGGTGGCATTTGTGATTTCTTACTTAGCAGGGACTGCAGCTACTTGGGCTGTACCTTTAGTCGATAATGACAACCCCGTTTTGTATAATTATTCGTCCTTCAAAGAACAAATGCGTTGTCTTTTTGCCAAACATGCATTTATGCAAGCTAGCGACGCAGAGCTGCTAAAATTAAGACAGGGTAAACAAGATTTGTTAACCTATGTGTCTACATTCAATAGATTGGTGTCTGAGACACATTGGCCGACAGACAAGAGCACCTCTTTGTTCTACCAGGGGTTATGTGAGGAATTAAAAGATGTGGTGTCACAGGTGGTTAATCCTCCTGAGGATTGTACTGAGTTTATCGACTTGGTTGTAAAATTGAACCACAGGTTGTTGGAGAGACGGGGGAAAGAAATAGATTTTCTGTGTCTCGACCTATGTCTGTTCGGAGTGAGCCACGAGGCCCTGGTGAACAGA